>NC_090834.1:107061471-107369685 GCF_028021215.1 Eschrichtius robustus | reverse complement strand
GGGGGGGTGTGTGCCATCGGCAGGGCCTGGCCTCTCAGATGGATCCCTTTCTCCCACCCAGCTTCCCAGATACAGGACTTTTAGAGATGATGAAAATAGCTAATGCCTATCGAGTGCCTGTCAACACCAGACCCTGAAGCACCCCAATAACCCTAGGAGGTGGGTACTATTATCATTCCCATCAAGAAGAAGAGGCTCAAGATGCCTCATGTAAGTGCCCACGACCGTGGTGTCCTGCTGCCCATGCCACGCAGAGGACCCCATTCACTGTCACAGACGCCCAAGGGGAGGGGCCCTAGTCCCGGAACTGCACTATTACCGCGACACGTGGCTTGCTCCTTCCAGCTCCTGAAATGTTCAGTGTGAACCCCAAGCCCCCAGACAGTGCCCACCCTCCAGGGCCCAAGCCCACAGTCACCACTGCTGCCTCCTGCGGGGCTCCCAGTGCTCTGGTGTGTGGGTCTCGTGCTGTCCCGTGCCCACCCGCCAACAGCACCTGTGGGAAACAGACTGCCTCCTGGCCAGGCCCGGGGCACGAGGAGACCTCAGGGCTGGCAGGAGAACCCCCCAGACCTCCTGGGTTCTCTGGCCTCCCCCCTGAGGCACTGGCATCCAGACTGGGCCCTGGGTCCCAAGCCCAGAGTGTGAGGTGTGAGCTGACAGCACAGGGTCCAGCAGGCTGGGCCAGTTAGGTTCACTGGACAGGGACAAAGCGTCTGCCTGCCCACCGCCAGCTCCTCGTTCCCCTGCTCCTTGCAGAGCTGTCACCTTGGCTCCCACCATGAACCCCAAAAGCCCTCTTGGACCTTCCCACCCTGGGAGTCCCTCACCAACCGCTGAGACTAAAAAGCTTTACTCTGGGTTCTCCAACTGTGTCTAGCTTGGCAAGCCCAGCGGGCTGCATTCCTTCATGCACATTTGATGAAAAGCAAATACACAGCCTATAATTAACTCCCAGGCTGTAATTAACACACTCTCGTTATTTCATATCATAAACCACCCCAAAATTTGCTGGAAATTGATTTTATTATTAATAAGTCACATGATACGAAGGGATAAGAATATTCAAAGGACATTTAGTAAAATACTGCTTTGCCCGAAAGGGCAGGCAGAAAAAGTTAAGGCACAATGGATGCTAAGAAAATAGGAAAAAGAGGCTGAAGAGTCAAAACAAGTAATCTGTGTGTACACACACACACACACACACATCCTCAGGCCCCTCAACCCATCAGATAAGAATTCACCTGGCATCAAAACAGTGAGTGGGATAAGATAACCAGAGGGCTGGGAGCCAGGGAGGGACTCCAGGAGGAGAGATGAGATGTCCTTTGGCTAGGACATTCCAAAAGACTGGAAATGCCTATTTATGATGACAGATAACGAAGTCCCTACTGCTGAAAGACAAGCCACCTCGAAACATCTGGAGTGTTCAAGAGTCACCAAAGGGAGAAGGAGGTGACTGGAAATCCGGAGACAAGAGATTCACATTTCCTCTCCCACATTCTCCCCTGGGAAGGGAAGACAAAGCAAAGCCTGTGCTGAGCTGGGACTGCCTCAAGTCCCAGGAAGCACTCAGGAAAGCCAGGGACCTACCACGGAGGAGCCCGAGGGCTGGGAGGCCCTCCCCGAGGCCAGCTCATCTGGGGGAAGGCAGGTGGGTGTGGGAAGAGCCATGCCCAGGCCACATCCAGCCTCCCTACAAGGTCCTCGGGAAGGAGGAGACCACTCCCGTCCTGGGGTTTCCCGTGCATGGGCCGGCCCCCTGGCTCAGGCCGGGTGAAACCACAGCGCCATCCTGGAAGGAGCGCCAGCGGCTCCAAGGCCGGCGGCAGCATCCTTGTGAGTTGCCCAAGTTCACAGCTTCATGGAACCGAAGCAGACAAAGAAAGATCAAAACTAAAACCTGCAGCCCAAGGGGGTTTGGGAGCTCCTCCGGGTGTGGAGTGTGGGTCCAGTGGACTTGTTGGTCCACAGGACAGCCAGCTCCCAGCACAGTGACATCACCAAAGATGAGCAAGCACACTTTCCTTCTGGTCAGAGTGTCTCCTGCCCGCAAGAGAGGCCTGAGTGAAGGGCGCAGGGGCCATCCAGTTCCATCCAGCCGGGGAGGGCTTGGTGGGGGCCTCACCTTCTCTGTTCCTGCTGTGTTTCAATCCAGGGAGGTCCCCTGCCCTCTCCCTGCAGGGCCACGTCCCAGCCTGGTGGTGTGGGCTGGAATGCAGCAGAAGGAATGCGGGGGTGTGGTCACCAAAGTCCAGGGGAAAGACCAAAGACACACAGTACGCCCAAGTGTCCTGAGCCCTATTCCTCCTCCAGTGGGGACACCTGCCTCAAGCGGGGACTTCAGGGCAGGGGATACTGTCTGTTTTGAGAGGGGTACAAAGGCGAGTCCCTGGGTGGGAGGGGGCGGCCGGAACCTGGTCAGATTGGTCCTGAGACTGCAGCGGGGCCTGGCGTCCGGAGGGAGGGCAGGCAGGCTGCAGGAGGGACCCTGCAGCAGCCCCCAGCTGGCTCTGCACAGCACAGCCCGGGCAGCGTCCCAGGTACAGAAGTGACTTGTCCACACGCTGAGGCTGCCCTCCTCCCAGCGCTCCCCCTCAGGTAGCATGATGCTGGGCCAGGCCCGGGGGCTGCCCCCATGCCCTCCTGCCAGGCACTGCGGCCCTCAGCCCTGCTCCAGGCTCTCGGTGGGCTGCACCACGGTGTAGCTCCCCTGGCCCAGGGAGAGTTGCCGGCTGAAGAAGGACGTGCTGCGCTTCGGTTTCACCCGCTTGATCTGCTCGCCTGTCAGGGAGCAAGAGGGACACACTGAGGGGAGGGCTCCCCGGGAAGGGGGCCCAGCCCCAGGGGAGCCCCTTCTGGAGACTGTTCAGGATGAGCTCCCCTCTTCACTCCTGCCGGCTTTGTGAGCCTCAGCCCCACCCCAGCTCTCCCACCAGAGACAGGACACGTGGGGTGGGTGGCCAGCCTCCAAATCAGAGGCCACCAGGGTTTGCGTTTGATGCTGGGCCTGCTGTGCTGTCTAAACCTGTTCAAGAAGAGACCAGAGAGGTGTACAAACTTCCAGCTGTAAGTCACAGGGATGTAATATACAGCATACGGAATATGGTCAATAATATTGTAATAACTCTGTATGGTGACAGATGGTAACTAGACTTATGATCATTTCGTAACATATAAAAATACTGAATCACTATGTTTGTCAAAATCACTATATATATCACAATATATAATATATTGTATGTCAACTATAATTCAATTACAAAAAAAAAAAAGAAGAAGAAGAAAAGAACAGACCAAAACCACAAAATACCTATAACATATACTACTGGCTGAAGGTAACCCTCAATGAGATAAAAAGACTTCCTTTTTTTGGCCTCACTACGAGGCTTGCGGGATCTTAGTTCCCCAACCAGGGCCCCGGCAGTGGAAGCCTGGAGTCCTAACCACTGGACCGCCAGGGAAGTCCCTAAAAAGACTTCTTAAAAGTTAAAAATTTCAAGCCAGGTGATCAAGGTTAATATTAACAGTCATAAATCGTGTTGATAAGGTACCTTTGATATGATGTAGTAAAAATGGCATGTTACCTCTGTGATCTTCCTCCCCAAAACCCATAACCCTGTCTAATAATGAGAAAATCATAAGAGAAATTCCAATAAAGGGGCATCCTACGATATCCCCGACAAGTACGCCTCAAGACTGTCAAGGTCATCAAAAAACAAGGAAAGTCTGAGTAACTTGTCACAGCCAAGAGGAGCCTAAGGAGACATGATAACCAAATGTAGTGTGGTGTCCTGGACGGGACCCTGGGACTGAAAAAGGACGTTAGGTTAAAACTAAGGACTTCAGTTAATAATACTGCATCATATCGGTTCATTAATTCTAACAAATACACCATATTAACCTAAGACGTTAATTTAAAAAATCAAGCAACAAAAGAAAAATAGGCAACAGAAATGAACAGTAATGCATGAAGAAACTGTACGTGATCAAGCATGTAAAAATGATCCCACTTCACCAGCATCCAAACCCCAACTCCAATGAGTTCTCTGCCCCTCAGGACGATAACACCCATCGTGGGTGAGGGTGGGGAAGGCAGGTGCCTCCTTTTCTCCTGGGACGGGTACAGTGGGCACACACTTTGACCCAGCAACCCCATTTCTAGGAATTTATCCTGAGGAAACAGTTCAGATTCCAGGTAAGGATTTGGCTACAGGTATGTTGTTTGTAGTAGCTGAGAACCAGAAATACAGTCAGCCCTCGGACAATGCCAACCCTCTGCGCAGTCGAAAATCTGAGTATAACTTATAGTTGGCCCTTCGTATACCCGTGGTTCCTCCTTATCCACCGACTCAACCAACCATGGATCGTGTAGTACTACAGTATTTACTACTGAAAAAGACCCGCATGTAAGTGGATCCGTGCAGCACAAACCGGTGTTGTTCAAGGGTCAACTGTAACTATGATGTCCAACGACAGGGGATGGGGGTGGAAGGGGCTGAGCTCACTAGGAGAGGAAGACAGCAACTGTGGTAACAAGTGTGTCAGAGAAAAATTATAAATTATTTTGCTTTTTCCGATGATAAAAATGACATGCTTGTAAAAATTTAAATGCCAGAAAGAAGCACAAATAAAAAAGGAAAGTTACAGCAGCTGATGGCTGCAGAGGGGTCTCTCCCTCCTTGTGCACGTGGACGCTGTCTCGCATGCTAATGAGCACCTAGTACCTAGTACTCGTACCTGATTTTCTCCTAGTACCTGATTTTTTCTACTCAGTGCTATTTTGTGAACATCTTGCCATTTGAAAACCAAAAAACCCCCCAAAAAACCCCTTTTTATTTTGGAATAATTCTAGACTTACAGAAAAGTTGCAAAGATAATACACAGAATTCCTGCATATCCTCATAAGCCTCTCCTGTGTTAGCACGGTCCGTCTGTTACCACAGTCCGTGTCACAGCTAAGAACACTGGTACAGCTTTATTAACTAAGCTGCAAACCTGTGGATTTCACCTGTTCTTCCACAATGTCCGCTGTCTGTTCTGGGACTCGATCCAAGACACCACAGTGCACTAGGGTACGTATGGCATCTTTACCAGCTGCACTGATCCCAGAGGGTGTGGGCCCATCGTTCCTGTACCCACACCTTTAATAACAGACACCGGTAGTTTCTAGCTTTTCACATCTGTACACGTCTGCGGACGCAGCAGTGAGAAGGGATGGAAAAGGGCTCTTACTGCCGGAGCCCCGGAGGCCTCAGATTCCCTGTCGCAGAGTCCAGACAATGGGACACTGGTGCCCAGCCTGCCCCCCACCCCCCAAGCCAGGTCCTGCCGCTGGAGGCTAACTCACTGGGTCTGGAATTGCTCCCCACCTCCCTACCCTCCAGAGCTCCCCATGGCGTGCGTGTGCCCGTGTGTAGGTACACATGTACACCGCGAGGGGGTCACTCACCCTCCTCCACGTAGTCGATGGTGGAGAGATGCTGGATCCGGCTGCACACCACGCTGCCCTGCCTCCGCAGCTGGGGGCGTTGAGTGGCGTGTGGTGAGTTGCCAGGGGCCGAGGCGGCGCCGGCCGCACTCTCCTGGGGGGCGGCGGGCTCCGCGGCCTGGCTCAGCTCGATGCAGTACTCGATGAGGCTGCTCATCAGTTCGGCCTGGGGGGGAGAGGGGGCCGGCGTGAGGCCTGGGGGGGAGCCCTGGCCCAGGCCCACCTCTCCCTACCTGCTGCAGAGCCAGATGAACCGAACCCACAGCCCCCTGCCCTCTGGTGGGGGAGGCAGTGAGGAAACCAACACCCTTTACGCAAGGAAGGAAGGGGGGGGTGTGCTCTGTGGGCCAGGGGCAGGGGAGGCCTCCCATGTGGGGGGACTTCAGGGGTCAGAAATGGGGTGGGAAAGAAGGAACGCAGTTAGAAGGCGCAGGTCGGGAGGGAGGAGGAGGGCAGGGCTCTCGGCATGTGCGTTTGCTGAGAGAAGAACCCGCAGCCAAGGAGAAGGCGGTGGTGAGGTCACCGGGTGGGGAAGGCGGCTCCCTCTGGGCACATTCTTCTAAAGTGACGTCTTCTCAACAAACTGGAAACACTATGCATGTTGACATAAAAGGTGATGTGACCAGATGTCAGCGGGCACGGTCTGGGCACCATATGGTGGGGATGGCAGGGGATCGCAGACCCACAGACAGAAAGCTGCCAGCAGGTGGTGTCGCTTAGGCAGCACGTGTTTATGAAGTGTCACCCCGCTGCAGGCGGCAGGACACAGCAGGGACTGAGGTGGACACATGCCTGCCTCGTGTCGTAAGAAGAGAACCCGCTGGGGAGCAGGGTCAGAGGCCAAGGGGGCAGCCGGTGCCCACCTGCCCGTCGGGGTGGCCCGAGGCCTCCCCAGAGCCACACAAGCCGCCCTGCGCAGGAGGAGCAGGGCAGGAAACCGTGCACAGGCGGGTCCGGGCTCCACACCGGCCTCCTCTCCTCCCTGAGGGAACTGCGCTGAGCTGAGAGGGGCGCCGGACAGCGGGCAGCCGGTGGGGACAGGCCCTGAGCCCTCTGAGTTTCTCTAACACCGCTTGATGCTCCTGAGGTTCGGGGACGCGGCCATTGTACCTCAGCCACATCCGAGAAAATGAAATATCCATTCGGGATAAAACTCAGCAAACTAGAAATGGACGGGAACTTCCTTAACCTGATGACGGGCGTCTATGAAAAACGCACAGCTAACACCACACTTACTCAGAGCAAGACTGAATGCTTGGGCTTCCCTGGTGGCGCAGTGGTTAAGAATCCGCCTGCCAATGCAGGGGACACGGGTTCGAGCCCTGGTCCGGGAAGATCCCACATGCCGCAGAGCAACTAAGCCCGTGCGCCACAACTGCTGAGCCTGCGCTCTAGAGCCCGCGTGCCACAACTACTGAAGCCCACACGCTTGGAGCCCGCGCTCCGCAACAAGAGAGGCCACCGCAATGAGAAGCCCGTGCACCACAACGAAGAGTAGCCCCGGCTCACCGCAACTAGAGAAAGCCCGCAAGCAGCAACAAAGACCCAACACAGCCAAAAATAAATAAATAAATTTATATTAAAAAAAAAAAAGACTGAATGCCTTCCCCTCAAGTCAAGGATGTCTGCTCACACCTACTCACCACCGTTAACGGGGATCCGAGGCAGTGCTATCAGCCAAGACAACTGAGAGGCATGCAGACTGGAAAGTTAGAATACAATTGTCCCTGTTCATAGACAATGTTAACTGTCCACACAGAAAATCACAAAGAATCTGCAAAAAAGATACTAGAAATAGTGAGTAAGTTTAACAGGGTTACAGGATAAAAGGATATATGGTAAGAGAATCAGCTGCATTTCTATACACCACAATGAATAACTGGAAATTGAAATTAAAAATAGTACCATCTCTGGTAGCACCAAAAAAGGGGGAGGGGGAGATAAATCTAATAAAAGATGCATAAGACTTGTATGCTGAAAACCATAAAATGTTAGTGAAAGAAATCAAAGACAAATAAATGGAGATATAAAATAAATAGACTGGAAGATTTAAGAACATCTTTTTAAAAGACATTTTTTAGGAAAAAAAATCAAGTTATAGACTGAAAGAAGACATTTGCAAAATATGTATCAGATAAGGGACTGGTAGGCAGAATACATAATGAACTCTTAGAGCTCGGTAAGAAAACAAAATAACCCAATTTTAAAAATGGACAAAGGAAAAAAAAAATGGACAAGGGGAACCCTCTTGCACTGTTGGTGGGAACGTAAGTTGATACGGCCACTATGGAGAACAGTATGGAGGCTCCTTAAAAAACTAAAAATAGAACTACCATACGACCCAGCAATCCCACTACTGGGCATACACCCTGAGAAAACTATAATTCAAAAAGAGTCATGTACCACAATGTTCATTGCAGCTCTATTTACAATAGCCAGGACATGGAAACAACCTAAGTGTCCATCGACAGGTGAATGGATAAAGAAGATGTGGGCCATATATACAATGGAATATTACCCAGCCATAAAAAGAAACGAAATTGAGTTATTTGTAGTGAGGTGGATGGACCTAGAGTCTGTCATACAGAGTGAAGTAAGTCAGAAAAAGAAAAACAATTACCGTATGCTAACACATATATATGGAATCTAAAAACAACAACAAAAAATTGGTTATGAAGAACCTAGGGGCAGGACAGGAATAAAGATGCAGATGTAGAGAATGGACTTGAGGACACGGGGAGGGGGAAGGGTAAGCTGGGACGAAGTGAGAGAGTGGCATGGACATATATACACTACCAAATGTAAAATAGATAGCTAGTAGGAAGCAGCCACATAGCACAGGGAGATCCGCTGGGTGCTTTGTGACCACCTAGAGGGGTGGGATAGGGAGGGTGGGAGGGAGACACAAGAGGGAGGAGATATGGGGATATGTGTGTATGTATAGCTGATTCACTTTGCTGTAGAGCGGAAACTGGCACACCATGGTGAAGCAATTATACTCCAACAAAGATGTTAAAAAAAAAAATTAAAAAAGAAAAAAAATGGACAAATGATTTGAACAGACATTCCATCAAAGAAGACCAATGGATAGCAAATGAACACACGGATGGATGATCAACATCATTACTCATTATGAAAATGCAAATTAAAACCACAATGACTTATCACTACCATACAGTTATTAGAATGGCAAACAAACAAACAAAAACTGATAACACCAAGTGCTGGGTAAGGATGCGGAGCTACTGGAACTCTCAGACATTGCTGGTGGGATGACAAAATGGTACAGTCACTTTGGAAAACCGTTTGGTAGTTTCTAGTAAAGCTGATCATATGTTTATCATACAATCCAGTAATCCCATTCCTAGGTATTTATGCAAGAGAAATGAAGGCATACGCCCACACAATAGCCTGTACACAAATGCTTAGAGCAGCTTTATTCACAAAAGCCCCAAACTGGAAACAACCCAAACAAGTGGGTGAAGAGCTGACCTGTAGTGTATCCATACACTGGAATACTATTCAACAATCAAAAGGAACGAACTGTTATACCACGAAATGTGGATGAATCTCAGGAGCATGAAGCTTAGTGAAAGAGGCCAGCGTCAAAGGGCTGCATACAGTATATATACTGTAGGGCTGGACCACTATTTGTTTATCTATCTACCAGCTGACAGACATGTATGTTGTTTCCAATTCTTTGGTTATGACAAACGAAGCTGCTATGAATATCTCAGTATAAGTCTTGTGTGGACATATATCTCCATTTCTCCTGGATAAATGTGATGCATGTGTTTATATGACATTCTGGAGAAAGCTAAACTCTAGGGATGGCTAAGGGGAGGTGTCAAGTAGCAGGTGAAGAGATGAGTCTTCAATCAGAAGCGGAATGTACAAAACAATTTAAAAAAAAAAGCACAACCCCAAAGAAAAATTGGCAAAAGACTTCAACAAACTGGATATCCAGATGGTGGATACACACATAAAAGATGCTCAACCTCATTAGTGTGTGTGTGTGTGTGTGTTTGTGTGTTGCCAATTAAAACCACACGGAGATTTGGGGGTGATGGAAATAATGCCAATTAAAAAATGGGCAAAAGATGTGAATAGACATTTCGCCTCTAGGAAGATACATGGATGGCAAATAAGCGGCTCCATAGCTTGCCTGCGGTGGCAGTGGTTACAAGGGTGTGTGAACGTGTTAAAACTCACTCTTACTGTAAATTATACCTCAATAAAGTTGACTAAATAATAAAGGAAGAAAACACAAGGAGATACCCCTCCTCACCCACCAGACTGGCTGAACGTTCAAGATGACAATACTAACTACTGGAGCAGCCAGCATGCGGCCACCGTGGGCGAGCGCCGAGCACGGCGCCTACCTGCGACCCGGCCTGTCGGCTCCTGGGCACGCACCTGGGCGCACACAGAGGACGTGTGCAACACCGATCACGCAGCGTTGTTTGCAACAGTCCCGAACTGGAGACCCAAGTGCCCGTCCGCAATGGGACGGAAAAGTCAACACTAACAAATTCACATGTGGGAACACCCGAGAGCCGCATGCAAGACCAAAGCACTGCCACCTGCAGTGGGGACGAGGACGGAGCTCACAGACACAGGGCTGAGCGCAAGACACCGGGCAGAACAGAACACACTGTGGGAACCCACTGCCCTAAGGCTCAAAACCAGGCAGAACGACTCTGGGGTGACACAAGTCAGGATGCGGAGGTCCACTGGTGGGGGGCAAGGCTGGGAGAGGGCTCAAGGGGTCTTTCTTAATCTGAAAGGTGTTACACGAGTTTCTTTGGGGGAATTTGTTGAGATTAAGAGATGGGGGGCTTCCCTGGTGGTGCAGTGGTTAAGAATCCGCCTGCCAATGCAGGGGACATGGGTTCGAGCCCTGGTCCGGGAAGATCCCACATGCCGTGGAGCAACTAAGCCTGTGCGCCACAGCTACTGAGCCTGCCCTCTAGAGCCTGCGAGCTACAACTACTGAGCCCGTGTGCCCCAACTACTGAAGCCTGCGTGCCTAGAGCCCATGCTCCGCAACAAGAGAAGCCACTGCAATGAGAAGCCCGCGCACCGCAACGAAGAGTAGCCCCCTCTTGCCGCATCTAAAGAAAGCCCGTGCACAGCAACCAGGACCCAACGCAGCCAAAAATAAATAAATAAATAAATAAATAGATTTATACATTTAAAAAAAAAGAGAGTTGGGCACTTTTCTGCATGTATATTATAATTCAATAAAATGTTTACTTAAAAAAGAAGTCTACAGAATTCCTTGGCGGTCCAGTGGTTAGGACTCCGCACTTCCACTACAGGGGGCATGGGTTTGATCCCTGATCAGGGAACTAAGAGTGATGTAGAAAATATGATGTCATCAGCATAAAGGTTGGGACGGCCGAGTGTTCAAAGATGAGAGAGGGAAGAGCTAGACAGGGAGAGAACTCCCTTGCGAGGCCCTGGAGAGGAGGCCCAGCAGGGGAGACTGGGGCGGGGGAAGGCAGGAGGCGGGAGGAGCCTGCAGGAGCGAGAGCAGGCACCCGGGTAGCGGGTAGCGGGTGTGGCAGGGCAGAGGCTGCTGGGGTTGGAGCAGTGGATGCAGTGGTGGGAAGGAAGGTGCAGAGGGAGCAACGGGAGAAGCCCAGCTGTGGTGGGCCTGGGGGCCCGAGGTGGCGGCAGGAGGGGGCACGTGCTTTCACAGGAGTCCCTGGAGCCCGTCTCTGTGCTTGGGGCGGAGAGCAACGAGGCCCTGAGTCCTGGAAGGGCCCTCCTGGAGAAACCAGGGTGGGAGGGGAAGGGGCGGGGATGAAGGTTCAGGTGGGAAGACCAGGTGCCAAACAGATGAAAGTGAAACAAAGGCAAAGAGGGGTCTCAGCCATTCCATGCCTGCTCGTCAACTGAGAGCCCCGCTCACCGGGGGCTCAAGGACCGAGGGAGCCAGTGCGGGCTGGTCACACAGCACCGGGCAGCCCTCCACCAACCACTGCCCCGACGGCAGCTGCCCCGCCAGCTGGCCGGGCCTCCTGAACCCGCAAGGGTGGCTCCCGGTCAGCAGGAGCCGGCCGCCTGGTCCCCAGGCCCTCAGCAGCCCTCTCACCTCCTTGCCACCCAGCCTGGAGCCTCCAGTAGTCTGGGACCCCTGAGCCCCATCCCCAGCCCCGGCGCAGGCAGCACCCACCACTACCTGCTTGGAGTAGACCTTGAGGAGCTTGTTGACCGGCGTGCCCTCGCTGTCCCCGTCGAACTCCAGCCACAGGGCAGACTCTTCCTCCTCGGGAGAGGTGTGGTCCCACGACAGCTCCTGGAAGCGCAGGCCCAGCAGGACATGCTGGCCAGCGGGAGACACAGAGCCTGGACTCCTCTGGGCAGAGGCCTGCTCCCCTGCCCCATCCCACGTGGGCATCACCAGGAGGATACACCTGGCCAGGCTATTTACCTCCAAGGCTGAGCCTAAGCTCAGGTGTGAGCTTCTCTCAGGAGAAGAAGCCCCGCTTCCATCAGACCCTCAAAGGAGGCTGTGGTCCAGGGAGCATGAGACCCCCTAAACCACGCACTTCTCATCAGCGGGTCAAGCTCCTGACAGCTGGGGCAGTGACTCGGGGGAAGGAAGGTGGGGAGGGGAGACCTTCCCCCTGAGATCAGCTGGGTAGCATCTCAGCAGGAGGCCCGATCTGGGCCTGGCATGCTGGGGCACAGATGCCCAGGAAGGGCTGGGATCCCTCTCTGGGGACAACCAGAAGTCTCCCCCAAACTTCTCTGCTGGCTTATCAGGGACCCCTGCCCAGGTGCAGAGAGGCCCACAGGGCAGGCTGCCGACACCACCTTCTACCCAGGCAGCCGAGACACCCAGCACCACATGCGGGAGAGGAGCAGGACTCAGCCAGCCAGGCGGGCTCCCAGTCGCAGGGCTTTCTGGGAAAACCACCAGCTAGTCTCCAGCCACTGGCCAGGCAGAGCGGCCAGGCCCTACCAGCCTCTCTCCACCAGCTGCAGCCTCCCCCTGTCCCGGCCACCACCCTGCCTAGCAGGCTGGGCAGAAAGGCTGACCCACAGCAGACCCAGGGAAGCCCCCAGGATGACAGTGGAAGCCCCAGGGACATCTGAGGGAAGGAGGCCAGACAGGCCGCCCACCCTGCTCCCAGGCCAACCAGAAGCCCGAGGGAACCAGGAAGGCCTGGGTAATGACCCCACTCCCTTCCTCTGCAGTGAGGCCCCCACTCCAGGTCCCACCCTGGAGGAGCAGCAGGTACCTTCTCCCTGCTGTCAATGACATGCACGCCCTCCAGACTGATGGCCACAGACACTGGCTTTTGCCCGCCGCGGTGCAAAAAGCCCTGGGCTGGCTTGTCAATCTCGCCGTGGAAAAAGGCAGACCTGGGGAGGGAAAGTGGTGTTAGGCTGTCCCCTCCAGCAGCGAGAACAGATGGCCCAGGGTCTGGGTTCACCCACCAGGGGATGCTCTGGCCAGGCCCTGTCCCAGGCACCTGAGAAGCTTAAGCTGTTTGGGTGACTGAAGGTTAAATGGAAACCCACCCCAGGGGAGGGAGAAACTGAGGGGACGGCGAGAGGGAGGCTTCGTGGAGGTGGTGGCATCTGAGCTGATCAGGCAGGACAGGCGGGTTTGAACAGGCAGAGGACGAACTGGGTGGCACGGCGAAGGGTGGGCACTGCAGGCAGAGGGCAGAGCATGAGCCCGGGTGTGGGACAGAGCAAGCTACGTTCAGGGAACAGCCAGGAGCCCGAGGGCTCAGGGTCTGGGGGCTGTGGTTGCTGGAGGCTGGGAGAGCCCCGCTGCCCACCGTCCCCCAGGGGCTGCCCAGGCAGGGAAGCAGCTTCAGGACTCGACACTGAGAAAGGGAAAGGGTGCATCAGCCTTGGGACGCCCACCCGCTGAGCTGTCCCCCCTCCATCCTGCCCCGCCATGGCCTCTTCCTCTCTGGCTGCCCTGGGCCTTCGCCCACACGCCCTCACCCCTGGCTAAGCCAGAGCCCTAGTTAAATCCTGCAGCCCCAGGCTTCTATGGTGGCGCAGTGGTTAAGAATCCGCCTGCCAATGCAGGGGACACGGGTTCGAGCCCTGGTCCAGGAAGATCCCACATGCTGCGGAGCAACTAAGCCTGTGCGCCGCAACTACTGAGCCTGCGCTCTAGAGCCCGCGAGCCACAACTACTGAGCCCGCGTGCTGCAACTACTGAAGCCCACGTGCCTAGAGCCTGTGCTCCACAACAAGAGAAACCACTGCAATGAGAAGCCCACGCACCGCAACGAAGAGCAGCCCACGCTCGCTGCAACTAGAGAAAGCCCGTGCACAGCAACGAAGACCCAACCCAGCCAAAAATAATAAAAAAATAAAATAAATTTATTTAAAAAAAAAAAAAATCCTGCAGCCGCGAGGACAGGACTGGAGACAAGCACGCTCTACCTTCAGTTCCAAGAGCAGCGCCGAGCACGGCCCGGTGCTCCCACTCCGGGAAGACTCCCACAGGCTCGGTTCAGGGCTGGGGCTCCTAATCCGCTGAGGAACTGAAGCAACCCAAAGAGCGGCCACTTGCCCGCCCGCACCTCAATTTTTCACTCTCTATTCGATCCTATCAGCACACACGCATCTCACTCACCATAAAAGCTAAAGACCTTTTGCCGCCCCACGCCCACACTGCTGCTCCGCCCCTGGGCTCCGTCTCACAGCGCAGCTCCTGAGAGAGCTGGTTACACTCACTGATTCTTTTTCTCATTGTCCTCCACCCACTGCTACCCCCAAGATGCTGGAGCCAAGGTCAACTATCAGCCACTCGGGACCAGTTGAACTTGACCTTGAAGCAGCAGCACCTGAGGCTTGGTCACTCCCTCCTCCTCAACACCTCCTTCCACTGGGCTGGTGTAGACCCTCCCGCCTTGCTGGCCGGGCTCCTTCTTTGCCTGGTCCACACTCACTTCCTGGGGCTCCTGGTTTCAAACAGCACCTGCATGCTGATGACTCACCAAGTACCCAACTCTAGACTCAGAAACCCAAATCCCCGCTAGGATCGCCACCTGGGTCGCTGGAGAGCGTCTCAAAATCAACACATCCAAGGACAAGCCCCCGACCTTCCCTGACCTGCCCCCCGCCACACACCATCCTGTCTCAGCTGATGACCACGCCACCCTGCAGCTGCTCAGACAGAAACCTGGAGTCCTCTCTGCCTGCTCTCCTTCACGTCCTGTACCGCACATCTTGCAAGTTCCTTCAACTCCACCCTCAACGTCTCTGGAATCTGGCCGTGTCTCCCCTCCTGCGGCACCACCACGCGGCCTGGGCACAGTACCCTGTGGAGTATGGTGACTGTCCTCACGGGCCATCCCGCTGCCCCCGTGCCCACCTGCAGTCTGTTCTCTGCTTCTACTGCTGTCTCTCTCGCCACTAGAACGGCCTCTTCACGGGCAGGGATGGCGCTCTCTTTTGTTTACCGAGGTGTCTCCAGCACCTAGAGGGTGCTGGCGCACAGTAGGCACACAGGAGCTATTGGCTAGACGTGCCTGCATGAATGAGAGCTGGCTGAGGGGGAGGTGGGCAGGTCCGTGGACCACGTGGCTGCGGCAGGAGGAAGGAGAGGACCTGTCCGGTGTCCTAGCCCGTGACGGGGAAGGGGGAGGATGAGTGTCCAGCCTGGGACCCGCGGGGCCCAAGGTGCTGGCATCCGGACACACCTCGCGTGAGGACAGAGCTCAGTGGGAACGGAGATGGGCTCACGGGTCGCGAGGGAGGGACAGGGGGCCTGGGGCTGTGGCCGCGGCCAGGGAGCCGCTCACCCGTAGAAGGGCAGCTCGTGGCACTTGAGGAGGTAGGCGCGGTAGTGGGGGCTGAGGGAGGCCTCGTGCTCGCTCTCGCTGCCGGCCACCTCCTTCACCCTGCTGTAGGCGTTCAGCAGGCCCTGCTCGCCAGTTCCGGCCTTGGTCCCACGGCCCCGGAGGGCAGCGAAGAGCCCGTGGCCCCGCTTACAGAGGTGGGCAGGGAGGAAGGAGTCCAGCTTCTCCCTGTGGAGGAAGGAAAACGGGGCCCGGCATGAGGACGGCTCCATGCCTGCGGGCTGGGGAGGCGCCGAGGTTACCAGGGCGTGGGGAGGGCAGGGGGCGCCCTGCACATGGACCCCCAGAGAGCCCACTGCCGAGATCCCTGCAGCATGAGAGGCCTGAAGGAGAAGTCAGGAGACCGGGATGAGAGCTGAAACCAGGCCCACCCCAGAAGCAGACTGTGGCCAGAGGAAGGTTTCGATTTCTAAACTGGTGATTTTACAACCAAGAAATGGTCCAAGTGACCTAGAGCTATCAATGTTCTGTTCTGCCAAATAGGGAGGTAAAAAAACCACCAACCTACAACTCATCAGCACAGGTTCATGAAGGAAAGGGCATTTTCAATCACACACACAGAGTCGGGAAGCATCCTGGCGTGACGGCACCGTTCTTCCCCCTCAGGCAGCCCCCTGACTCTGGCCAGGCACTGGCCCTTCCAGGTGGACTGCAGCCGGGGCCCAGCCTACGAGCAGTGAGCGCCCTCTCCAAGCCTATGTCTCCACGTTTAAATAAGGACACGGATCCCTACTCACATGGACGGGCGCTGGCATGTGCATGGCATGTGGTGGGTGCCAAACAAGTATGGCCGAGGTTGTCACTGTCACCGAAGAGGGGAGGGGTCCCTGCGGGGGCTTCTGGAGGACCAACACCCCGGGCCATGGGAAGAGATGGCTGGCCCTGCAGCAGGGCTGACGCAAGGAAAGACCCTGATGCCCAGAGAGGCATGAGGAGGGGCATCCAGGGGGCTGCCCCCACTTCTCAGGGCTGCCATGGGCATCTTCATCATCTGTCCCCCGACATCCCTGCTTCCAGCCACAGCGCCCACTCATCATTGGAAATCCCACCTTCCCACTCTCAGTCCACAGGGTCTGTGCAGGCTCATGGCAGGTCCTAAGGGAGGATCTGGGCCTCAGCCAATCAGCACCCTGGCCACTCTGTCTCCTTTGGGTGGACCTGGGCCCAGTCACCAGATGAGTCTTAGGACTCTGGTCACGTGAGGGACGAGGTCTCTCCTTGCCAACGTGCAACTATTGTGGCCACTGGGCCACCACGAGGCAAGAGCCTGAGTGCGAACTGGCCCAGAGGACACAGGGCTGGGCGAGGAGAGTGAGGACAGGGTCTTGGGGTTGGGGGTACCCAACCGGAGCCCCTGCATCTCAATCACCCCAGACCCATCCATTTCTTGACAAACTCCCTCAAGTCCAAATAGTCTGAGCTGGATTCGCTGTCACTTGCAATAGGACCAGACATGCCCATCACGAGAGCCAGGATTTCTACGGCTGCCAGCCTCCAGCCAGCTCAGCTGGGATCACTCAGGCTCCACTGAGCCCATGGTGGCCCCTGCTGGGCCCCGACACAGGGCCCTGTCTCTGTGCATCCTCCCACCCCAACACAACTGCACCCTGAAGGGCTGGTGTGGGTTGGAGCCCTGGGTCTAGGACAGGCTGTGTTCAAAGTTCATCTTCAGGGCTTCCCTGGTGGTGCAGTGGTTAAGAATCCGCCTGCCAATGCAGGGGACACGGGGTCGAGCCCTGATCCGGGAAGATCTCACATGCCGCGGAGCAACTAAGCCCGTGCGCCACAACTACTGAGCCTGCGCTCTAGAGCCGAGCCGCAACTACTGAGCCCATGCGCCACAACTACTGAAGCCCGCGCGTCTTATAGCCAGCGATCCGCAGCAAGAGAAGCCACCGCAATGAGAAGCCCGCACACCGCAAGGAAGAGTAGCCCCCGCTCGCCGCAAGTAGAGAAAGCCCGCGTGCAGCAACGAAGACCCAATGTAGCCAAAAATAAATAAAATAAATAAATTTTTCTTTAAAATTAAAAAAAAAAAACTACATAACTGTTACCAGTTTAAAAAAAAAAAAAAGTTTATCTTCTTTGGAAGTATCTCTAAACCTCAAGATCATTGTTCACAGAGGTCAGAGACAGCCTGGTCTGCTTCCAGGTAGACTCAATCGTCATGACCCCAGGCCCCCCAGGCCCTGCCAATTCACACAGCAAAGAGCACGGCTTCTAGAGAGACGGGTAGGAAGCACAGAGCCGGCACACTGGAGCATCCAGGAAGTGGGGCCTCGTCCCTGGAGTCTGAGACTAAGTGAGACTGTCACTGACAACTGGGACTCAGTATTTGGCCACTCCCTGGCTGCGACCCACAAAAAGAACAAGCCCAACTCCCCCTGACCTCACGCGGAGGCCGGGCTCCACCCTCACACACCTCTGGGGGTCCTCTCACGGACGTCACTTCCCCCGTTTCCCACTGCCCAGGCCCCTCAGCCTAGAGCAGACGAGGAGAAGGAGGTTCGGAGAGGTGGGGTGCCTCACCCAAGGTCACACAGCGTCAGGGCCCCCTGACTCCAGGACCTGGCAAGACCACTTGTACCCAGGATTCCGAGGTCACCCTCCCCACCTCGGGCCCCTGCCTCTGGTCACGCTGGCCCTCACCTCAGGGCACAGGCAGTGGGCTGGCCAGGCTGGTAGGGCCCGAGCTGCACGCGGCACACCAGGGCGCCCAGGGCCTCGCAGTCCTCCACGTCGCATGGGTACCGAGCGGCCAGCACGTTGCTCTTGGCCTCCTCGTAGAGCAGCCGCAGGACCTCCTTGTTGTGGATCTGCAGGCCGGTGTGGCAGGGAGGGGTGGCTCAGCTGGGTGGGGCACCAGTGTCCAGGGGTCAGGACAAGGGGAGGCTGGACACAGGGCACCAGACCTGGGTGGTACCGCCTGGGAATCCCTGCCTCACCTGGAGCTCCCGCCGTTTGGGGAAAAACACGTTCCTCCGGAACTGCAGGGAAGGCTCATCTGGGGAGAGAGGAGGGGGTCACCGGCCGGCCACCCCACGCCCCACGCAGCCAGCTCTGCCCTCTCCCCAGCTGGTCCAGTCTCCAGTCCCCAAGCCTCCTCCACCACCACTGAGAAAATCCCCGGGCTGTGCAGAGACAGGGGGCGTGGCTTATCTCAAGCTGCTCACTGCCCCCCCAGCCCACCCCTCCTGGGCTCCTCTCAGGGATCCCTCCCTCCTCCGGGGGAGATGCCGGCCCTGCCTCTCAGCCAGGGCAGCTCCACCTGCCAGGGGAGGCCTGGCTGGGCCCGGAGCCCGTGCTCCAGACCCCGGGGGGCCCCTGAGACGGGGACACACAGGCAGCAGCACTGACCCATGGCCACGTCATCGTCCGGGGCGTCGGTGAATCGCAGCAGCAGTTCCTGCCACTGGCGGCCCAGCTTGTAGGGCTGGTGCTTGGGCTTCAGCTGCACCTCTGCAGGACGACAGGGGAAGCGGCCATGAAGCCCTGACCAGTGCAACTGCCACCCGCTAACAACAACAATGCAACGAGGACGCAGTCATGACCAATATTAACTGAAGTAGGTACGAAGTGTCCAAAACCATTTCAAGTGGTTAAAGGCAACTGCCCTGCAATAACCCTACCCTCATTTCATCCAATGAAAATGAGGCTCAGAGAAGAAAAATGAGGCTCAGAGAAGTTAAGGTGCTTGTCCAAAGTCACACAACAGGGACTTCCCTGGTGGTCCAGCGGTTAAGACTCCGCGCTTCCACTGCAGGGGGCGCAGGTTCGATCCCTGGTCTGGGAATTAAGATCCCGCGTGCTGCATGGCTCAGCCAAAGAAACAAAAAAAACCCCAAACAAACAAAAAAACAAAGCCACACAGCAAGTGAGAGGGGGTCAGGTTCCAGGCAGGGTCAGTCTCTGACTGTTCCCTACGGTGCCCAGGATGGGCTGGAGCCGAGAGGCTGTGGCAGACGGAAGGTGCTGGGGCCGGTGGTACAGATGGCCCCAGCACCGCCGTTAGGAAGCAGAGCCCAAAGCTGGTAACTGAGGCCCAAAGGCCCAAGGGGCTGTTCTCCCCTGCTCCTGGCCCTGCCTGGGCCTCGCCCCGGCCAGCCTCCACCCCAGCATCTCCCCCGGGGGCTCTGGGCTCCAGCTGATCTTCCATCCTGCAAGCTCCCTGCCTCAACGCCATGCCACCCAGCTGCCACCAGAATCAGTGGCTCCACCAGGAAGCACTCCTGGCAACTTGCTCCTGGCAAGCCTTCCCAGCACACTTTAGACGGTGAGTCCCCTGAGGGCAGGGACACTTTCACTCCTGTTCCCCACCGGACCCCTAGCATCTAGCTCTCTGCCCGGCACGAGGTTGTGGGCGGGTTGCTCTGCACATACTTGCGAGACGAATGAGGTAACTGGCTAGCTGGGACCCCGGGACACTGTCCACGGTCCCCAGCCAGCCTCACCCCGAGCCCCAGCAGCTCAGGGGACTCCCGTTATCAGAAGAGGCCTGCGCTGACCCTGCCGTCCCACGCTTCCAGATGGGGCCTTCCTGCCTGGAGGCTGTCACCCCAACGAGACCGACAGTCCCTGGAGCCCTTTTCCATGCAGAGTGACAGTGGCATGGAGAAGGTCAAACCCTCCCAAACATCCAGCTTGAAGGGCGGCTCCAGCAGACAGCACCCCGTCCCTGGGGCATATGTCACCGCCTCACCCACTCAGGGTGTGGTGCGGGCCCAAGAGCTCTGAGGGCCCGAGTCAAAGCTGAAGTGGCCTTTCAGCCTTCCTGAACCCAGCCTGCGAACAAAGTGGGCGCTGACTCCGTGCTGGGGCCTCTGGGATGGGGCGGTGCCCCAGGGTGACCCACTGGCCACACAGGCAGCCCATTCATGTTCCGGTGACGGGGGAGCAGGAATGCGACGACGAGGGAGTGGGGGAGGAAATAAGCTGCCCCACTGCAGGGACAGGGCGTCTGAGGCAGGGCAGGGGCCCCACGAAACCACCCCCAGCTTTCCAGAGACACAAGCCAAGGGGCCCGCGGTCCTGACCAGCAGCCAGAAGGGTGAAGGAGGGGCAGCTGAGCTGGGTGGGGAGCGGCCGAAAGAGACCAGAGACCCGACCAGCAGGAAGAGGGTGGGCGAGAGCGGCAGCTGGGCAGGAAGCTCCCACTAGAGGGTGGGGGTGGGGAGACAGGCACTCCCTCTCCTACCAAGCGGGCACACCCTCCCTCCAGGGCACAGGCACAAACTCCTAGGGGCCCAGGAACCAGGCACACCCTTCTTGCCCCTGTTCCTCTACAAGGGAGGAGAATGAGCACAGAAAACATGCCTGGTCCCGGCACCAGCTGGGGCATCCTCTCCTGGCCCCTCTCCTGACCAAGCCAGCAGGCTAGCAGCCCTATTCTGAGGCCCCAGGGAGCTCCCCGCTCCCCCCCACCTCATGTCCCCCAGGCCTGCGGGCTGGAGGGCCCCCACTGCCCTCATCCCCACTCCACCCGCCCACCTTGGGATCTCAGCCTGAAAGGGCCGGACAGGGTGATCACGGGCCAGAAACCAGGCAAGGCTGGAGACCCCTTGCAGAGAAGCTGGGTTCCCACTCATCCTCCCCACCCTCAGGAAAAGTCTCATCCTCAGGGGTGGCTGCTTCCTGGGCCGGGCCCCACCTTCCTCCCTGCCTCCACCGAGCAGGATGCAGCTCAAGGAGGCTGGCTGGGGGCCACCCAGGCTTCCATTCTGATCTTGGTCCCACCACTCACTGGTCCCACGGCTCCAAACCTCAATTTCTTCATCTGCATGACCAGGCTGGGCCATGAGGATAAGGTGAAACTCTGCTTGCAAAATGCCAGCTCAGGCTGTGGCACAGACCACGTGCTCGGTGAACACGCACCCCCTCCCTCCCTGTCCGCCGCCCCCACCCCTCCTGATGCTCAGGCTCCAGCAGCACTGAGGCTGAGGGGTAGGCTTGGCCCCTCCTCTGCCTCCAGCACAAAGAAAGGAGAGGCGGGGGCAGAGGAGCCAGGCCACCTCTCAGGGCTCTGGGTCCTGAAAGCCAAGGCTAGCTCCAGGACATAAACAAGTCCCACCTTCCCCTGATGTATAGCGGCCAGAGGTTCCAGAAGCTGCCCCCTCCTTCCCCACCGGTCAGCGCCCTTCCAGCCCTTCCGCCTGGGCTTCTCACTGCCAGCCAAGTCTTACCCAGCAGAGGGGAGACAAGCCAGAGCGCAAAGGCATCCAGGGCAACATCCGGGAGCTGCAGGACCTCACGGACGGTCTGATGCAGCTCGTGGGCAGTGAGCGAGGGCAGGTTCTCCATGGCCAGGGGCACCACTGTGTCATCCGCCAGGTACACCAGCACGTCGGCTGCTGCAATGGAGGCCAGGCAGGGTCAGCTGGGCCCACTGCCCAGGCATGCCAACCAGGCACCCTCCACTCCCCGCCCTGGGGCTGCAGCCCCCACCCTGCACCCCTTGGGGTGACCAAGGCTACATTCCAGAGGCAGAGCCCCAGCATCCCCGAAGGACCCCGTGAAGAGTGCTGTTAGGACTTACTGAAGACCCTCAAACCACCCAGAAACCCAGCAATTCCAGCCCAGGGACCAGCCTAGACCCACCGTGACCCCCAAAAGTTCAAATTAGGGCTGGCTGCTGCACCCACACACACTCCCCTGGCAGCCCCAAGGACTCTGGTGTGCTTCTTCCCTGAAGGAGAACATTATGCAGGTGGGACTGAGGCAGAGATAGATTGAACCCATCCTGAGGTTACAGTAGTTAGTAAATCAAGCAGGGAGGGAGAGAGCTATTATCCTTAAGCAAATCACTATCTCTCTCTGACCCAAGCTAACATGGGGACAGAAGATTCTCAAGGCCATCCCAGGGTAAAGCAAGTTCCAGGGCTCAGCTTCCTTAGGACTCTTTAAGACTCGGGACTCAACACGATGGCCTTTCAGTGTTAAACGGAAGTACAATCCAAAAAGTTGAGTGTTCCCTTGTGACAGCCTGTGGGATGCCTATTTGGAGCCTGGAGCCAAAAGGAGACCCTTGAAAGAGCAGCCAGATTCAAATCTCCATCACTGGAACCACAGGTACCATGAAGAAGCACTCAGCTTCGAGGCCAATATACTCGGGTTCCAATCCTGCCTGGCCTCTGGCTAGTTGACTGATTTCAGTAAGTCAGTGTGTCAAATGCCTCAGGTGCAAAGTACGGCTAATACCAACCCCCCCGCACCCCCCCCACCACGAGCTTCTGTGAATCAAATAAGATGAAGCCTGTGAAACGCAAAGGTACAGTTTATTACTAACACAAATGAAAGTGCTTTTTGGATCCCCAGTCTGTCCTGCTCTAACAGCTACTCTCTTGAGAGATCATAAAATAATGTCCAGGAGGCTGAAATTCAAAGGGAAATCTGGGACAGTGAAGGCTCCAGTATCCTGTCACTTAACCTCTCTAGGGCCCAATTTCCTTCCTATAAAATGTAGATAATGATCTCTGCTTTCAAAAGGCTATTTACCAAACAAAGAAAGTGAATATGTCATTTTTCATTCATGAGATTTCGTTTGAATTTCATGGCTACCTAAGATTTTACAAGTGAGGAAATAGAGATTCAAGAAGGGTACCCAACTCAGCCAGTAGCCTAGTGACAGAGCCCAGGTCCCCGGACTGACTTGTCACTTTTCCACACCTCAACAGACCTTATTTGTTAATTAATAAATAAGATTCTCTTCAGTGAAAGAGATGACAAGCCAGGGCCACTTCCTCAGGGCTGGGGCCCTAGAAGGGTACAGCGGGGAGAAGACTGGGGACAGGGACCCACCTCGGGCTCCCACGGAGGACACGCTGCTTCGATGGGACCGATCAGCGGGGCCGGGCTGCCCAGCATTGTCTTCTGTCCCGTCCATCTGCAGAGGAAAAGAGAAAAAGCAGCTACTGGAGAGTCCGGAGCCCTTCAAGCTCTCACTGAGTAAGGAAGGGGTCCCGAACTGATCTACGAAGGTGAACAACCAGGGCTGGAGGCACTGGTGTGCTGACTAGCGGGGTGAGGGGTGGGAGTCCTCCGCCAACTGGAGGTCGGGGCAGGTGGAAGGGGTTGGGGCCGTGGTGGTCAGAAGACGGGTTAAGTTCGGTTCGCCGGGGTGCCCAGGCACGGCACGGCGCACCCCTGTCCGGGGCGGGGGCCTGTGCAGGGCGTCGCCGCTCTCTCACCTCGCAGAGACGCAGCGCCCGCCGCCTCAGTCCAGGTTCCTGCCCTGACCCTGGCCGCCAGCTGCTGCCCCGGCCTCACAGCCGGCCGGCACTCTGAATCCCGCTTAGTCTCCAGCTCCCGGGGCTGCTACGCGGAAGCAGAGGCGGAGGAAGCGCCGCACACGGCCCCGCCTCTCCGGCCCGCAGGAGCCAATCGGAGCTCGAAGCCGCCGCGCACGCGCCCTGCCTGCCGCCCACGCGCTCACGCCCCTTGCCCGCTCGCGGCTATCGCGGTCTCACGCCTCCAGCTTCTTGTGGTTGCGTTACGAAACTGCATCGCCACCTACCCGAGTGACTGGGGGGGCCAGTGGCCCACACATACGGGTCCCGTCTATTGGCCGGTAACAGGGTGTGGCGAAGGTTCAAGGAAATCGGGAATGGGGGCGCGAGCTCTGGTGCTCAAACGCGTGTGACTTTGGGCCGGTCCCCTCACCTGTAAAAGGGAGATGCTTCGTGGGTGCGTATCATGGAGCCACACTGTGCTGGGCGTTGGGTAAAGGTGACGCAAGCCGCCGCCTGTACTGCAGCGCCTCGAGGCCGTGAGGGGTGATAGGCTGTCCGCGGTGGTCAGGAGACAGGGTCCCTGTCCCGGCTCATCCTGGACAAGCCCCTTCGCTTCCGGGCCTCAGTTCCCTCCTCTGTAAAATGAAGAGGTTGTACTCGATGACTTCCAGAGATCCTCAGATTACATGTCAGAAATCCAGGCTGGGCACACCTGTTATTCCAGGGAGCAGTCACATGAGCCTTCACTATCTTGGACACACAGCCTGGGACACCTTGCGTCGTTCGCAGGCTGGGAGAGGCATTGGGGCCCCGAAGAAGCAGGTGTGAAACCACTTATCCCCAGGGTCATGTCACTAACATGTATGTCCTGGCAAGGCCAGCATGTGTGTGCCTGAGGTGTAGAGGTGCCTCAGAGAGAAAAACAGGTCCATACGGCGCCTTCCTAAGCCAGAGTAGCCAGAGGTTGTTCTAAGTGACAACAATGGGCTGGGGGATCAGGAGGGTGGGGGGGTGGAAGGTAGAGGGCTCGCCCTGCCCTGATTCCAGCGCATTGGAAGGCAGCTCCAGCTCCTAACCCAGTCCAAGTTTCCTCAGTATTTGAAACAGCTCTTTGCCTGCCCTGCGGGACCCACACTGCCCCACGATTGGCCCATTACATCATGTTTTCCTTCCCAGCATGATCTAAGGGCTCAAGGAAGCTCAGATGTGAGCAGTGGGAATCGGCATCTCCCTCCAGGTTCTCAGCTCTGGGACAGGCCACAGTGGCTTGGTGGCCTCCCTAAACCAGCTGGACTGAAGTGTGAGCACAGTTCAGTGTGTTGAGTGCTTACTGGGTGTGCGGCCTGGGCTGGGGCAGAGGATGGAGACCTGGGTGAGACGTGGCCCCTGCCCTCAGGGGTTTCACTGGGGAGTGGAGGGAGAGAGGAGAGAGAAAGAAGCCCAGGAGAGATGCATGTTTATTTATTTAATTAAATATTTATTTATTTGGCTGCACCGTGAGGCATGCGGGATCTAGTTCCTTGACCAGGGATGGAACAAGGGGCCCCTGCATTGGGAGCGTGGAGTCTTAACCACTGGACCACCAGGGAAGTCCTGAGAGATGCATGTTTAAAGCTACATAAGATGACAGAATTGCCTTAAGAGCTATAAAATGTCACAAGCAGGAAGAGCAGCGTCCTCAATTCCTGAGCACCTACTGTACTTTCCCGTGTGTTTCCTCATGTCATCCTCATGGACCTTGGGAGTGGAGATGAGAACAATAGTAGCTGCCATTTGCAGAGCATATACAATGTGCTGGACCCTTTTCTAAGTGCTTTAATCTTTATAACACACTAAGTTAAGAGGTGAGTATTATATTTCCATTTTATGAGAAAACAGGATCAGTAAGGTTCAGTAACAAAGCTGACGTCTGGCAGTACGTGTGGTGGTGGTGAGGAGACTGGAACCCAGATCCAGCGGGGAGCGGCGCTGGAAGAGATTCCTGAAGGCGTTCCAGGTAGCGGGAGGTGTGGGAGCATGGTTAGGACACCAGGGAAGCCCTGGGCCATCAGAGCACAGCAGGTGGGAAGGTGGGGTTGCACCTGGAGGTTGGGGTATGAACACCAGGGGTAGGGCTGTGGTGGGTTTAGCAGCCAGTGAGGCCATTTTGGAGGTCGTGAGCTACAGAATGTCAAGATCAGAGCTCTGCTCCGGCAGAGGGTCAAGCTGGTGGAACTTGCTGGAGGATTGGAGAAGAACTAGTCAGGGGTGGGGCTGCCCTTCTGCCAGCCTCTGGGGAGTGGCAATGGGTCTCCTTTGAGCTGGGGAGGTGTAGTGGGATTAGAGAAGAGAGTGGGACCCATTCTGAAGTGACAGGGCAGCCTGAAGGCCTTTAGAGCCAAGAGGCCTTAGACTCAGCAATCTGCTGGGCTGGTCCTTTACTTTTGCAAACAATAAAGGCCCACAGAGGGATTGCCCAGCATCACTCAGGAGACAGTGAGCTGCAGAACTAGGATAACAGCCCAGCTTCCGCGAGAGACCAGTACTCGGGAAGGTCTTTGGGGGCAACCCCAGGGGCCCTGGGCAGCTGCAGGGGGAGGGGGTCAGAGACGGAACCCTGCTTCCTAGAACCTGTCCACCCACGAGAATGTGGTGGGGGTGGATGTGTTCTGCTTTGGCAGCAGCGGGAGAGGAGACGCATCAGCAGGACTGGTCCTTGGGCATTTGATGGGAAACTAAGAGCTGTAAGAGATCTGCAGGGG
The DNA here is from genome assembly GCF_028021215.1 of Eschrichtius robustus. Lineage (NCBI taxonomy): Eukaryota > Metazoa > Chordata > Mammalia > Artiodactyla > Eschrichtiidae > Eschrichtius > Eschrichtius robustus. Next base: position 107,343,383 of record NC_090834.1, on the reverse strand, counting down.
CAGATTGGGGCTATTTGGAGGACTTTACATTCTTTGGGTCCTGTTGGAGATGGGGACAGAGAATTGGAGACCCAGGGCTGGCTGCAGGGCAGCCCACTAATGCTGTTCCCTCACTTGTCCACTCATTCATTTCTCCTTCATTGCCTACGCTGTGCCACACATAGTTCTAAGCCTTTAAGATAACATTAGTGGACAAAACAGCCAGAGATCCCTGCTCAGACAGACAACAAGTTAATTGCATAGTGTGTCAGAAGGTGATGAGTGAAAGAAAAGGTTGGACCAGGGAAGGGACACCTGGAATGCTGGGCAGGTGGGGCAGATGGCAGCATTCAGCGAGCCAGTTAGGGCGGGCTTGCTGCGCAGGTGAGTCTGAGCCCAGGCAAGAGGAGGCCGACTGGAAGAGGGAGCAGCCCGTGTGAAGGCCGGGGGGCGGGAGCCTGTTGCAAGAAGAGAAGGAAGCCAGTGTGGCCGGAGGAAGTCAGAGAGCAGGGGTGGCACCTCGAGGGCACTTGGAGCCTAGAAAGGCTTTGGTTTTTTTGTTTTTTGGGGGTTTTTTGATGGCTGTGCTGAAAACCATGCTTCTCCGGAGCAGTCCCTCAGAGTTATCTGAGAGGCTGTCTTCTGGGCTATAGTCCTCAGTTTGGCTCAAATAAAACTCTTTTCAATTCCTGTTATAGATTGTGTATTGATTATTTTCGTCGACAACACTAACACCTGGAAACCCCCTTTAATGACCTCCCAAGCCTCCCAAATGACATGGGAGCAGAGAACCTCAAAGTGTGTGCCTGGCCACAGATCACCCGGCTGCCCGGGGCGGCTGAGGCTGGAACCCGGTTTAGAAGATGCCACAGCCTGTGCTGGCTTCCACCCCATGTACACTGCCCCCCTTCTGGGGCAGAGAAAGATGACAGAGTAGGAAAAATAAAAATACCAGACACTTAGCGGAAAACACAACAGGTGAGCAATCATCTGATTTATAAAAAGAGGCAACGAATTTTTTCTTAATTGAAGTATAGTTGATTTACAATGTTGTGCTACTTTCTGGTGTACAGCAAAGTGGCAACAAATGTTTAAATGATACAAAATAGCATTTTCAAAACAAAGAGTAACTGTATTTAACCATACTCAGTTCATAACAGAGCAAGAAGGTGAGTGGAATAATCATTCATGCTGGGACTTCCCTGGTGGCACAGTGGTTAAGAATCCGCCTGCCAATGCAGGGGACACGGGTTCGAGCGCGCTGGTCCGGGAAGATCCCACATGCCGCAGAGCAACTAAGCCCGTGCGCCACAACTACTGAGCCTGTGCTCTAGAGCCCACGAGCCACAACTACTGAGCCTGCGTGCCACAACTACTGAAGCCCACGCGCCTAGAGCCTGAGCTCTGAAACGAGAGAAGCCACCGCAATGAGAAGCCCGTGCACCGCAATGAAGAGTAGCCCCCGCTCACCGCAACTAGAGAAAGCCCGCGCGCAGCAACGAAGATCCAACGCAGCCAAAAATAAGTAAATAAATAAATTTATTTTTAAAAAATCATTCATGCTATAGCACTTGTTTAATGAACTGGCGACAGAGGAAGTTGGTCTAAGGAAGCAGAGAGGAAGGGAGGGATTCAGGTCCCTGTCCTGTCAGTCTGGGTTGTTGTCCGAAGAGAAGTGGGAAGTCATAGCCCGGTCACCCCCAGGCAGAGAGACACACTACCCTTTATACACCGAGTCCCCAGCCTTCCCCCGGGAAGAGGCATGGGGAGGGGAAGGCGAGGGAGGCTGTTTCTGACACACGCAAGGGAGTCAGTCGTAAACAACCCCTGGAGAAGGCGGCTTTGGGCCCCGGTGAGTCACTCCTCCCTGCTGGGCCTGCCTCCCTGTGGCCAAGGCCCACCGCCGCGGGCCTTGCTTGGGCCAGGCCGGGCTGGCTTCTTAAACCCTGGCTGACTGAGGCAGCCCTGGAGGGGCCCCACCAGCGCCTGAACCCAGCTGCCAGGCCTAGTCACACTGCGAGGCCATTGCTGGCCGGCAAGGGGGGGGTCAGGCCACCGTGGGCCATCCTCCCTGCCCTGTGAGATTTCAAGCTCTGCACAGCTCCAGGCCACCAGGCCGCCTGCGTTGGCTCACTTCCCGTCCTGGTCTTGGCACTGGGCCCTCACCCAGGGTTAAACATTAGTAGCAGATTATCAGTCCAGGGTCAGGGGGAGGGTGGAATTACACTTTCACCAGCGTCCCCTCTGCTGGAGCCACCAGTGCCCGCCCCTGCCAGACAATGCCCGTGGAGGAGTTTGTGGCCGGCTGGATCTCTGGTGAGACACTTTTCTTCCTTCTGTCATAGTAACCCCAATTACGGGTCATTTCCTGGGGAAGGTGGGTGACATAGGAGGAGCTGAAGCCAAAGTCCTGGTGGCCTTGGAGCACCCAGAGCCAGCCGTCCTGGAGCCTCCTGGGAGTTGCTGGAGGAGAGAGGAGAGGAAGGCGCAGGTGGGCGGGTGCTGCTGCCCAGTCCCCAGGCTGCCCCAACAACCTGGATACCTGCCAAGTGCCCAGGTGCCATGCTGAGCGCTCTCCCAGACGCACCTGCACCGCCGGAGCCACTCTCCAGGGCTCAGAAAGGAAGTTCACCTTTGACCTCACCTGCTGTCCTGCATTCCCCTTTGGGCCTCTGCCCTACCTGGCAACGTGCCCTGAGGCCAGCTGTGCTGTGGACCCAGTCCAGCGTCTGGGTGACATTTCTCTCTGCAGAAAGAGACATCTGAACCTGCCTCCCGGGGCTGTGACCTCACTGAAAGCTCAGGGACCAGCGTCCGCTATGGAGGGCAGGACCAGGAGGTGGGGAGACGCTGGGGGCTGGGCCCTCCTCCCCTGGTGCCAGTAAGACTCCTCTAAGGGGGCCTCCCTGGTGGCTCAGTGGTTGAGAATCCGCCTGCCAATGCAGGGGACACGTGTTCAAGCCCTGGTCCGGGAAGATCCCACATGCCGCGGAGCAACTCAGCCTATGCGCCACAACTGCTGAGCCTGCACTCTAGAGCTTGCGAGCCACAACTACTGAGCCTGTGCACCACAACTACTGAAGCCCGCACGCGTAGAGCCCGTGCTCCGCAACAAGAGAAGCCACCACAGTGAGAAGCCCGCGCACTGCAAGGAAGAGTAGCTCCCGCTCGCCGCAACTAGAGAAAGCCCACGCACAGCAACAAAGACCCAACACAGCCAAAAAAAAAATAATTAATTAAAAATAAATAAATTAAAAAAAAAATAGACTCCTCTAAGGGCCCCCAGCTCTGCACTGCCGGCTGCAGGGCAGAGCGCTGGGAGGGCCGGTCCGGCATCAAGGCCCTGCCCTGGACAGCAGGAGGGAGCCGAGCTGGCAGCGAGGCAGGAGCCCCGGAGTCCCCCAGTTAGATGAGTCAGCAAGATGCTCGGGTGTCAGGTCTGGGCGAGGACACTGGGCGTCTGGGGTTGGCTCCTCCCCTCTGCCTGTGCGCCCTCCAGGCAGGGCCAGGGTCCTCTCCGCTGTTCCCTGTCCCCACACCTTCCTAGCCCAGTGCCTGGAGTGGGGGAGGGTGCAAGGGGCAGCTGGCGTTTCTTTGGAGTCTGGCAGGCAAGCCCTGCCCCGCTTCCTCCTGCCTGAATCCCGCTCCCCTCTGGGTACAAACTTGCTTCCTCGGCCTGGCCCGAGGGTCCTCACTCATAGCACCTTCTTGTCACCACAGGAGCTCTGGGCTTGGTCCTGGGACACCCCTTTGACACTGTAAAGGTGAGTCCAGGGGAGGCACCCGAGGAATGAAAGACGTCACCTGAACCAGACATCAGGGAGAGAGCAGGGCCTGGCTGACGGAGGCTCTCTTCCGCTTCTCCTGCCCTGCTGGCATCCCGCTCAGAGGGGCCGAGGGATGAGCTGGGCAGGATGCCCAGCCTGCCCACCTGCTCTGTCCTCCCTGTCCGGGTGCGGCTGCAGACCCAGACCACATACTGGGGCATCGTTGATTGTATGGCCAAGACTTACCGCCACGAGTCGGTGGGTGGCTGGCTTTTTGGGGGGCTTTGGGGCGGGAGACCTCTGGGTAGTCGGTGCCAGCTTCCTTCTCCCCTCCCCGCCCACAGAACTCTGACCATGGAAGAGAGAAAGAAGACCCAAATCTGGAGCCCCTGGGGGGCTGAGCAGTAGCTTAATGCCCCCAAAGTGGAGCTGAGGCCACCCCCAGCCTTAGCCTGCTTCCACCTCCCTGTGGCCGGGCCCAGGAGCAGTTTCCAGCCAGAGGAGGCCCTGCCAGGCCCAGAAAGGGCAAGGGTGAGGCTCCCACAGCACCCACCCAGCTAGTATCCCGTGTCTCTCTGCAGCTCCTGGGCTTCTTCAAGGGAATGGGCTTCCCCATCTCCAGCATAGCTGTGGTCAGCTCTGTCCTGTTCGGGGTCTACAGCAACGCCCTGCTGGCACTGACGGCCGCCTCCCACCAGGAGCGGTGGGCCCAGCTGCCCAGCTATACGCACGTCTTCATAGCTGGCTGCGCAGGGGGCGTTCCTGCAGGTGAGGGGGCGGCATGGGGACACGTGCACACACTGGGGCAAGCGCACGCGCTCGTGGTCACATACACAGGCACAGGCACGGTGATGGCCAGTTCACTCCTTTCCCTCCCAGGCCCCTCTGGCGACCCACGGCTGCAGACCCCAGGCCTTCCCGAGGGGAACACGAGTTGCTGTGGGAGAATTGCCTGCTCCTGGCTGCTCCCCGGGACCCTGACTGGCTGAGCTGTGGCCTTCCAGGCTGCAGGTCTGTAGGGGAGGGTCATGGAGAACAGAGGGGGCAGAAGGTAGAGAGAGCTGGGGTGGGGGGGAGACAGTGCCAAGAGGACGTGATGGAGAAGCAGTTGATGCCACCCTCTGAGGCTGGCAGGGCTTGCCCACCTCTGGAGGGGTCTGCTTCCATCTGTGAGCCTCACCCGGGGCCTGTCCACAGATCTCGCTGGGAGAGGCTCAGGGTGTTATAATAAAGTGACTCTAATCATTTGGTTCTGGTCTTTGTTCTCAGTGCTTAAGGACTGGGCTTTCGAGGGGTGGGGTGGAGGGAAGAGGGGCCTCCAGGCACCAGGGGGATCCCCAGCTAAGTGGGGGCCTGAGCTCAGAGGCAGAGGGCGTGCACCTGGCTCCATCCCACAATCCAGCCAGGGCCCTAGGTCGCCCTCTACTCGACACCTGCCCTGATGCTCCTGTACACGTACCAAGGCAGAGAGCAAGGACAAAGGACAGAGTTAGGAGCTCACTAAATGAATTAATCATTCATGAGACCCAAAAGGCCCTGGCTTTGCTTCTGCCCCTTGTGTGGGGCTCATGCCTGCATATTTCCCAAGCCCTGAGACCTGCACCCCACAAAAACAACGAAGAGAAGGAGCCCCCAGGCTAAGTGGCCTGAGTTAGGCTCAGCCGGGCCCAGCTCCTCCGTCCTCCTCCCCTCTGGCTCCTTGGAAAGCAGAACAGATGGCAGAACTGGGGCCTGTCGGGTCACTGATGGGGATGGGGTCCAGGGACCGGCTGGAGCCCCATTTGCCACCAAGCGCACGGCTCTGGTTAACAGCGTCTTGGAACGGAAAATGTATTTTCACGTGGAGGTGGCAAGGAAGACTCTGTAGCACGGGCCAGGGAATGACAACCTCTTTTGTGTACAAAAGTTGCTTCTGACTCGGCTAAGGCTGACACTGTTGTACAGAGCAGCAATGTCTGATGTCCCCACTGCCCCTGTGGGCACAGGATGGGGAGGGGAGGGGCTGTAGCCCGCCCAGCCATTTACTCACCCCCAGGAGCTTACCCCCTGGAGCAGCCCTCAGCTCAGCACTGCCCGCAGGCTCTGCTGGGAGGGTGCCATCAGGGCGCCATCTCACAGGGGGGACCCCAACCCACTGCCCTTCCTGCAGGGGAGGAAATAAGCAAACTGCCACCCTCTAAAGATCACCGGAGCCAACCGCCAGCCTCCACTGCCATCAGCCATCTCCAGGGCTGAGGAACTGAACTTGTGTACCTTCCACGAAAGAAAAAAACAAAAACCACATAAGCCCATAAATGATATGCTAACCTCAGCTTGGACCTCAGTTCTCACCTGAACTTTCACAGCTGATCTTGACCTAGTTGTGTCCCTGACCCACACCTCGGCCCCTCCCCACAACCTCCCTCCACGTCCCCAGCACTAACATGACCCCGAATCTGTGTCCTGTCTGCCCCAGCCAGGTGATAAAGTTCAAGGACCCGCAGATCCCACCCTGTCACCCACCTTCTGTTGGGACACTAGCGCTTGGGGGTTTGCGAGAGGCGCTTCTCCACCCAGGGGCCTCTGAGAGGTGTCCTGCAGGAGGTGGGGAAGGGGGAATCTATGAAGTTGAGGTGCCCTCCTTAACCCTGGGGAGGGGTCAGTCCCCTGCTGTTTCGTGGGCACAGACTGAAAGACTGAATCCTTTTTTTTTTTTTTTGATCCTGAGCCACTGAAATGAAAGCACCGAGTCCTAACCACTGGACTGCCAGGGAACTCCCTTTCTTAAGCACCGCGTGCATGCCAGCAAGTTCGGCTGAGGGGAGAGGCAGTGTCCCTTGCTGGCAGGGGCCTGATGCTAAGGGAGGGGGCTCTGGCCCATCGCCCACTGCACGTGGGAGAGGCTGAGAGCGGGCGAGATTCTGAAGGAACATGCTGCCCTGGCTGCCTGCTGCCTTCCCCCCCCCCCCCCCCCGCCGTTGAGATCAGAGGGAGGGACTGTTCCCGTCCAAAGCTCCACCCAGGCCCTTCATGCTTCTTTCCCTACAGGCCTACTGCTTGGCCCCTTTTGACCTCATCAAAGTCTGGCTACAAAACCAGACAGAGCCCAAGGGGAAGTCAGGGAGCCCCCCACCCCAGTACCGGGGGCCCGTGCACTGCGCGGCCTCCATCTTCCAGGCCGAGGGGCCCCGGGGGCTGTTCCGGGGAGCCTGGGCCCTGACGCTGCGGGACAACCCCACCCTGGGAATCTATTTCGTCACCTATGAATGGCTGTGTCGCCAATTCACGCCGGATGGCCAGAACCCCAGTAAGCGAAGGGGCATGAGAGGGTGGAGGACAGAGAGGAGTGGGGGAGGGGAGCTGGACTGAGCCCTGGAGGATGGGGAGGCAGCCTGCGGATGCGGGAGGATGCTTCGTTCCTCAGTCTGACCCCCTCCCCCCCAGTTCCTCTACCCCAGGCTCGGGCACAGTGCTGGTGGCAGGGGGCTCTGCCGGCGTCACCTCCTGGGTCACAGCTACCCCCTTAGACGTGATCAAGCCCCGGATGCAGATGGCGGGGCTGAGGCAGAGGGTGCACCGGGGGCTGCTGGACTGCATGGTGAGCAGCGCCCGGCGGGAAGGGCTGGGGGTCTTCTTCCGGGGGCTCGGCATCAACAGTGCCCGTGCCTTTCCTGTCAAAGCCGCCACCTTCCTCAGCTACGAGTACCCCCTCCACTCCCAGGGATGAGCCTGGCTGGGTGACGAGCTCCCCAGTGAGACCACCGCCCACCTGCCCAGATTGGAGGCCAAGTTGAAAGCACCAGCTAGTGACTCTGATGCGAGAGGCTGAGCCCCTCTTTATCAAGGCACCTCCAGCACGCAGAGGGGCCGGGGAGACGCCTCGGGGAGCAGGAGGCCTGGGGACCTGGACTCCACCCAGATTCCAAGGCTGGCGTGGGCCTCCCAGCAGCACGTGCCTTGATTCCTTTGCTTCCTGAGTCTGTGAAGTAAACTCACAGCCAGCGGCGCTGGTGACATTCCAGCCCACACACTCGCAGAACTTCTGCTTGGCTGCCTGGTGCTGACCACCTAGCTCCCCGGATTCTGGTGACACATCCTCACCTGCCTCTCCCTTCACTTCCTTTCCAGCCTCTCCCCGCATGACTTGAGGGTAGCCCGGTCTCCTCTAGTCCAGAATCCTTCAGTGGCTCGTCACCCTCAGGAAAAAGCCCAAACTCCCCCTCCTCCCGGCCTCCCCTTCCCCCCAGCTTGCTTCTCCCTCTGTTCTCAGGCAGCCAAGTCCTGCTTGAGGTCCCTGAACAAGCTGTGCCCTCGCCTCCCACCCAGAAGGTCCGTTCCCTCTGGGCCAGCAGTGGGCAGTGCCTGCAGGGTGACTCCCCCATCCCTGGGGCTGAGCGGCTCCAACCCAGGCTGAGCACTGTCTCCTGGAGCCCTTCCTCTGCTCGCCTCCTCCTGCCCAGAGCTGACCCTGGGGTTTGCAGACCTCTCCGCTCGCCCGCATGCCTTGATCATAGCCTTCGCCTGTGCTTTATTATGGTTGTGGGTTTACTTCTCAGCTCCCAATTAGACTGGGTGCTCCCTGAGGTCAGGGGTCATACTTCTGATCGTTTCCCAGCACGGAGCCCAGTGCTTGAAGCAGCCCAGCAAGTGCTTGTTAAATGAAGTGCACTCCTGACCTCTGGCCCCGAATCCAATCACCACACCCCTGTCTCCATTGAGAGGTTGGCCTGTCCGGGCCCCTCTCGGGGTCTCCAGTGCAGTAGTGTCTGCCTTGCCCATCAATGGCACTTGTTTTCTTTACCCATCTTAACTGCTAAATGGGAATTAAAAACTGGCTGAAATTGTTCACTTAATTGGCAATAATGTGAGCAGAGTTTGTACCCACTCACGTCCTGATGTGGTCTGAGATCAAACTGGGCCCCCCTCATGGTGACCTGAATGCCTGGAATTCCTGCCACTTACTGGGACTCCATATAAAAACCATCACGGTGTTATCATCACAGTTTACACAGGAGGTGGCCTTGGCTCAGGGACAGTATGTAACCCACCCCAGGTCGCACGGCTGGTATGTCACACAGCTCGCCTGGATGCATCTGAACCTCCACCTCCAGAGCCTCGTTGCTCTGCTACTCTGCTCTGCCGGGGGCTTGTGACAGTCCCCCATGAGTCACCTAAGTTCAATTTCACGCGGGCTCGACGTACAGCCTCAGCCTCCCCACGTACTCCTCGGAGCTCTTGTTTACTGGATCGTGTGTCACAGACGGTGGCATTCTTCCCTTCTTCCATCGTCATAGCGTGGCCGCAGGGCACGTGGCTGCAGAGCGAGGCTACGTTCCCCTCAGTGGGAACTTGTGCTTGGGTTCTTGCTAGAGAAATGTGAGCAAAAGTGACGCTTGCCAGCTCATGCAGCTCAATAACAAAAGAACAAACAACCCAATCCAAAAATGGGCAGAAGACCTAAACAGACATTTCTCCAAAGAAGATATACAGATTGCCAACAAACACATGAAAGAATGCTCAACATCATTAATCATTAGAGAAATGCAAATCAAAACTACAATGAGATATCATCTCACACCGGTCAGAATGGCCATCATCAAAAAATCTACAAGCAGGACTTCCCTGGCGGCGCAGTGGTCAAGAATCCACCTGCCAATGCAGGGGACACGGGTTCGGGCCCTGGTCTGGGAAGATCCCACACACTGTGGAGCAACTAAGCCCGTGCGCCACAACTACTGAGCCTGCACTCTAGAGCCCGCGAGCCACGACCACTGAGCCCGTGTGCCACAGCTACTGAAGCCCTCACGCCTAGAGCCCGCACTCCGCAACAAGAGAAGCCACCGCAATGAGAAGCCCAGGCACCGCAACAAAGAGTAGCCCCTGCTCACCGCAACTAGAGAAAGCCTACGCGCAGCAACAAAAAAGACCCAACGTAGCCAAAAAAAAGAAAGAAAGAAAAAGAAAAAAATCTACAAACAATAGATGCTGGAGAGGGTGTGGAGAAAAGGGAACCCTCTTGCACTGTGGCTGGGAATGTAGATTGATACAGCCACTATGGAGAACAGTATGGAGGCTCCTTAAAAAACTAAAAATAGAACTACCATACGACCTAGCAATCCCACTACTGGGCATGCACCCTGAGAAAACCATAATTCAAAAAGAGTCATGTACCACAATGTTCATTGCAGCTCTATTTACAATAGCCAGGACATGGAAGCAACCTAAGTGTCCATCGACAGATGAATGGATAAAGAAGATGTGGCACATATATACAATGGAATATTACCCAGCCATAAAAAGAAATGAAATTGAGTTATTTGTAGTGAGGTGGATGGACCTAGAGTCTGTCATACAGAGTGAAGTAAGTCAGAAAGAGAAAAACAATTACCATATGCTAACACATATATATGGAATCTAAAAAAAAAAAAAAAAAAAAATTGGTTATGAAGAACCTAGGGGCAGGACAGGAATAAAGATTCAGAGAATAAAGATGTAGAGAATGGACTTGAGGACACGGAGAGGGGGAAGGGTAAGCTGGGACGATGTGAGAGTGGCATGGACTTATATATACTACCAAATGTAAAATAGATAGCTAGTGGGAAGCAGCCGCATAGCACAGGGAGATCAGCTCAGTGCTTTGTGACCACCTAGAGGGGTGGGATAGGGAGGGTAGGAGGGAGACGCAAGAAGGAGGAGATACGGGGATATATGTATACGTATAGCTGATTCACTTTGTTATAAAGCAGAAAATAACACACCATTGTAAAGCAATTATACTTCAATAAAGATGTTAAAGAAAAAAAAAAGAAATCGTGTTCTGGATGCTTCTTTTTTAAAAATATTTATTATTTATTTTATTTATTTATTTTGGCTGCGCTGGGTCTTAGTTGCAGCACGCGGGAGCTTTATTGAGGCATGCAAACTTCTTAGTTCCAGCATGCGGACTCTTAGTTGTGGCATGCAGGGTCTAGTTCTCCCACCAGGGATCAAACACGGGCCCCCTGCATTGGGAGCATGGAGTCTTACCCACTGGACCACCAGGGAAGTCCCTGGATGCTTCTAATAGAAGAGATACACTGCCCATTCTAGCTGAGGAAGTTATGAGTCTGATGGAAGTGACTCAGACTCCAGTTCTGGTGGCCTCCACTCCTGCACAGATCCAGGAAGCCTATGTTCCTGGTGTGAAAGAACAGGGTCTGTCTGAGACAGTCACTGCCCTTTCTGTGCCCCATTTTCCCCTGAGATCCCTTCCAACTGGTCCATCTTTGGGCCCCAGTGGCCAGTCCAGGACCATCATGGTGCCAGGGATTTTAGGCCAGACACCGCAGTGCTGGGGAGCAGTTACTGGAACATCTCGGGGGAGCTGGTGGCTGGTTCAAAGGGAGCAAACAGTATGCATGTGAAACAGAAGGTGGCTCTTAGAAACGGGGCAAGGAGGGATCAGGAGGTCAGAGTGGTCCTCTGTAGTTTGTCATTTCTCACCACATTACCAGTTAGCAAGAGAATAACATTTAAAAATCCTTTATTGATTTTGTTTTTTTGGTTTTTTTATAGTAATCTTTTATTTATTTATTTTAAAAATATTTTTATTTTTGGCTGTGTTGGGTCTTTGTTTCTGTGCAAGGGCTTTCTCTAGTTGTGGCAAGCAGGGGCCACTCTTCATCGCGGTGCGCGGGCCTCTTCACTAACGTGGCCTCTCTTGTTGCGGAGCACAGGCTCCAGACGCGCAGGTTCAGTAGTTGTGGCTCACGGGCCTAGTTGCTTCGCGGCATGTGGAATCTTCCCAGACCAGGGCTCGAACCCATGTCCCCTGCATTAGCAGGCAGATTCTCAACCACTGAGCCACCAGGGAAGCCCTTGATTTTGTTCTAATTAAATCCTTTTGGGGGCAGAAATGACGCCTGTAAGCTTGCCTTTGCACTGCTGGGCATGGGTTTCTGTCTCCTCTCTCTGGTTCTGTCCAGAGGCATCTGTGCAGGGGCTGGAGCTCCTTTTCTTTATGCACCTCATTAGAACCAGAGACAATGGCCGGAACCCCTCGGGCCGTGCAGTCCCATGCCTGAGTTGCTTCCACTGGCCTATGGCAAGGGCTGCTAGCTGGGCCCGGAGAACAGTGCTGCAGTGAGGTGAGGGTTAAGCGTGGCATGATTAGTGAGAAAACAACTCACTCCTCTTGGAAAGGAGGATGGAAAGACAAACAAAGATCACGCAGGAAATGGCCGAAGATATTTTAAAAAGCCAGATGTTTTTACATCAGCAGGGTCTCAGATTACGCCTGTTAAATTCCTTAAGGAATTAATAGATGTTATTAGAGGTCATCATTATTTGAGACTCAGAGAGGAGTCCCTGAGAGCGAGGAAATAGTAAATGAACCTGCTTTGAGGTTGAAAATGGAGGTGGTGTCTGAGGGTCACATGTAAAGGTTTTTTTTTTTAAATACATTTATTTATTTATTTATTTATTTTTTGGCTGCGTTGGGTCTTTGTTGCTGTGCACGGACTTTCTCTAGTTGCAGTGAGTGGGGGCTACTCTTTGTTGCCGTGTGCGGGCTTCTCATTGTGGTGGCTTCTCTTTGTTGCGGAGCACAGGCTCTAGGCACGAGGGCTTCAGTAGCTGTGGCACGCGGGCTCAGTAGTTGTGGCTCGTGGGCTTAGTTGCTCCGCGTTATGTGGGATCTTCCCAGACCAGGGCTCGACCCACTGTCCCCTGAGTTGGCAGGCGGATTCTTAACCACTGCGCCACCAGGGAAGTCCCACGTAAAGGGTTTATAACTTGGGCAAACATGTTAAATAGCGTCTCATTGGATTCGTGTCATCGAATGTTATACTTATTTTTACAGCACCGATCACAGTAGGAGAAATTGCAGGAGACTAATTTACATGTATAGTGACACGAGGGCTACATGTGTCTAAAGCAACTAGATTCCAAACCATTATAACATGATTTTAAAACCATTGCTAAATTTGCAAGAAGTAAGGGAACTTCCCAAAGACCCCTTCAAAACAAGGAAGTGAGTGTAAACCGCATGTTGGAACTGTGCAGCCCTTGGGGCAAATGCTAACACTGCAACCTTGAAGATTAAAGAAACACACAGAAGACTAGACTTTGGCCCAGACATTAAGGTAGCTGAACCCAAGATTCATAAATTAAGTCAAGATCCTGGAAGGGGCTATACCTTTAGTGAAAGAGTAGACCAGAAAACCTCCACCCACCAGTAAAGGGAACCTACAAAGAAAACTGCCTCTCCCTGTGGTGGGAAAAAATTAAGAATAAGATGGGCTCCTGTGAACCACGGTACCTGCTACCACACTGTCCTTCAGCTCTGGGACACCTTCCCCCGCCAGAAATTAATTTATCATGACGGTAGTGCCACCTTGTGTCTGGAAGGAGTAACTACAGGCTTTTCTAAAGGAGCGCCCCCCAAATCAGGATCTTCAGGTTTTCCAGGGATTAAATGCAACCAATAAAAAAATTCCCACGACAAAAAAGCGACCAGAGCCACAAGGAAAAAAGAGCCACCATGAATTCAGGAGAAACAAAAGCAACAGATTTATCTCCCCAAAGATTTCAGATGTTAGATTTATCAGATACAGAATGTAAAATAACCGTGCACAAAAGATCTAAATATATAAAAGAATTAAAAGAGAAGAAACAAGACAGTATAAAAATGACTATATATATATTTTTTTTTTCTTTTTTTCTTTTTCTTTTTTTGGCTGTGCTGCACAGCTTGTGGGATCTTAGTTCCCTAACCAGGGATTAAACCCGAGCCACAGCAATGAAAGCGCCAAGTCCTAACCACTGGACCACCAGGGAATTCCCTGATTACGTATATTTAAAAAAAAAAAAAAGAAAGAAAAAGAATTGTCACAGCTGAAGAGAATTGGGAGGTAGAATGGGAGAAATTAGAGGGCAATGCAGAGATAAAAGAAGATGGGGAACCAATCTTTCTGCTTTGGGGCTCTCTGGATCCCGTTCATCATCTTCTCAAGACTGATGCTGCTGATGAATATAATAATAACAATAATATCTAACCTATATATAGTGCTTAAAATAGTGCCTGGCAAGTAGTAAACATTTTATAAATATTAATTTGTTTAATTCTCATGACTGACCCATATTATTTCTGCCTCTTGGGAACAGGGACTGTGTCTTATGCATCTTTGCTGCCCTGGAGCCTTGAATGCCTTCTGAACATAGGAACTTACAAATCAACTGAAATAATGCACATAATTTCTTTGTCCCCCATTTTGCATGTGGCAACACCTGCAAAATTGGATAGGACTGCCTGACCTTGATAAAACAAATTAGGTCTGTTGGGAATAGCCGAAGTCCTCTTCGCCTCCTCTGGCTCCTTACACCTTATGCCCAGTGCATGAGGAAGCCCCACCAACCGCAGTAGCTCCCTAACTTACTTGGTTTTCCGGTTTCTACTTTTGCTCCCTACCTCGCCATGTATTCTTCACGCAGCAACTAGAATTAGATTTTTTCAAACATAAAACATATCATGTTCCTCCTTTGTCTAAATCTCCCCACTCTCCCCCCCCCAAAAAAAGAATCTTCCTGTCTCACTTCCAATGAAATGTAAGTGCTGCCAGCTCAGAGGCCCCTGCCCACTTCTCTGCCCTCCTCCTCTGCTTGGTCTTCTCTCATTTTCTGTTTCTTAAACCTGTCAAGCGGTTTCTAACCTTAGATATTTGTACCTGCTGTTCCCTTTGCAGAGAACACTTCCTTTGGAAGAATGGGTGTTCCCTTCTTATCAGTCACAACTCCCCCCAACATTTCCCTGATTCCCCTCTCCCAGTCACTCTCTAGGACATGGTTGTTTTATTTTCATCTTGGCACTTACTGCTGTCCAAAATCACCGTGTTTATTTCTTTACTTGTCTTTTCTTTATCCCCTCTACCAGAAAGGAAGGGTTTAGCGAGGAGGATCCTCTCTGTCTTGTTCAGCACTAGCTTCAGGTCCCAGAACAGGACCTGCTCCACAAGCAAAGCGTTCAGTAAATACGGCTTGAATGAGCCCATGGAGCCACCCACCAAAATGTAACTACGATACGCGATATCAATGCAAGAAAAGAAGAGATGACTGGTGGCTTTTTCTTTATGGCCGCGCTGCATGGCTTGCGGGATCTTAGTTCCCTGATCAGTGATCGAACCTGGGGCCCAGGCTGAGAGAGCGCCAAGTCCTAACCATTGGACTGCCAGGGAATTCCCTTTTTGGGGGGGACTGGTGGCTTTAAAAAACAAGCTCTGGAAAGAAGTCAGCGGGAAAACCCTTTGCCTTATCCGGCTCCTCCAACAGGAATACGACACCTGAGAACAGATTGCTTATCTGCCCCTTGGTTGCTTTGGTCAGGCCTTTAGAGATCATGTAACTTTTGGCTTCAACATTTAAAAAGAGATATGTCAGAACTGGAATGACTTCAGAAAAAGGACAATTTGAATGAATACACGTGGGACTTCCCTGGTGGTCCAGTGGTTAAGAATCCGCCTTCCAATGCAGGGGATGCAGGTTTGAGCCCTGGTCGGGGAACTAAGATCCCACAGCCCTCGGGGCAACTAAGCCCACACACTGCAACTACTGAGCCTGCGAGCTCTGCAGCCCGTGTGCCACAACTAAAGAAGCCTGCAACGAAG
The DNA here is from genome assembly GCF_028021215.1 of Eschrichtius robustus. Classification (NCBI taxonomy): domain Eukaryota; kingdom Metazoa; phylum Chordata; class Mammalia; order Artiodactyla; family Eschrichtiidae; genus Eschrichtius; species Eschrichtius robustus. Next base: position 107,328,019 of record NC_090834.1, on the reverse strand, counting down.
ACCCAGCACAGCCAAAAAAAAAAAAAAAGAAAGAAAAAGAATACAGGTAGGAAAGCAGACTCTGTGAGGAAAGGCTGAATGATTTGGGACCTTAGGCAGAAATGGAAAGCCAGCAGGCAGCTTCAGAACTGTTTACAAGTGAGCGGACAATGACACACCTTTGTCTCACTGTCGGGCTGCCAGGTGTTGAGGTGGTCAGCGAGGACGATGAGCCAACCTGAAAGAACGGTCGGTCTTTATTCACTGACCTCACTGACCGCTACTGTCCGAGAGGCAGAAAGAGGCACCAGCTCCCCAGGCGTCCATTTTCCCCAATGGAACAGCACTGGGGAGGGTCAGATGACACGGTCTCCTGCCTCTTTATGGACTGTGGGAGTGGGGTGGGGAGTGGGGGAAGGGAGGGAGAGAAGCATTGGGAGTGAAAGGTACTACATCAAAGAGGAGGAAGGGTCTCAGCCCACGCCCCCAGTAAGGAGGTGCTGGCGAAGCCCCTAGAAAGCGCCTGAGCTGAGGCCGCATGAGGAGGTCCCCGGGCTGGTCTGAGTCTTTGACTGTGATGCTCCCCAGAAAACCACACCGCCCTGGCTTGTGATTCCTGTGGTCGGCCTGAAAGGCCTCATGTAGGATTTTGGCGGGGAGCTGCACTCCTCAGCAGCCAGAGTCTGTCTGCGTCCAAAGTCCTGGTCCTTTCCAGGTAAGCCATCCTCTTCCCATCCTGCTCCCGTGCGTGATCTGGCTCAGGCCTCCCCATCTGTCACTGGGACCAGTGGGAGTTTCTCTGCCTCTAGGTCTCACGTCTTTGACCCACCCTCCACATCTCAGTGTTCTAGAACCTCACAAATGACCTGTCCCCACCATGAGTGAAACCCTTTGGGGGTGCCCCACCACCAGGCTTCGTGGGCTACAGGCGCCTCCTGCTTCCCGGGCCTCCCCGTGCTCTCTCGGGACTGCTGCCTCCTCGCCTGCCGCCCTATCCTCCTTGCCAGGACTATCCTTCCCACTCCTCTGTCTGTCTTTCTGCTGTAGCTCAAAGCTCACCTCCTCCCAAGGCTCCCCAGGGCCACAGCACTGTGCACACGCCTTTATGACGACCCTTAATCACACTCCACTGTCACTGTCTGCAAGGTCCTGCCTGGCAAGGACACCATCTTTGCAACCTTGTCATGCAGGAGGCCTTGCTGAAGAGATGTTGTGAAATGATCACATGAATGAAAAGAAAAAATGAATGGCTATTCCAAATTCTGGCTCCTTTTTTTTGGCCACTCGGCTTGCAGGATCTTAGTTCCGTGACCAGGGATCGAACCCAACCCTCGCCCTCTCAGCAGCGAGAGTGCAGAGTCCTAACCACTGGACCACCAAGGAATTCCCCTGGCTCCTTTTTGTTCCCCTAGAAAGTCCCTAGCCTGTCCCTTCCTTCCTCAGACACCACCCCTACCATGACAATCTGAGAGAGAAATCAGAGCGGCAGAATGTCCTGGGCAATACTTGGGATCTGCCTGTTTGCCCATGAGGAGTCCCCACGTCCTGGGAGTCCCTCCTGCCAGAAGAGGTTCACTACTGGTCATCCGCAGACAGCTCCGGACAGCCGCGTTGCAGCAACCCTCAGCAATCAATTTTAAAAATCTGAGTTGAAAGTTTTCACCCTTCTCCCATGAAAATAACACCCTGGCCTCTTTTCTGATTAAAAACTTTATTTCCAGAAGCAGAACTGTTTTTAACACAGAATTCAAGGGATCGACCTGTCTGTAAAGCCCGAATTCCACCTTCCCAAGTCCCTGACTCCACAGAGGTTCAGAAACTATGCAGCCTAGCTTCACTCCCTGACACCCCATCTTTAGACCCTCTTCTCGGGGCTTGGAGAACTTTCGCTCAGAGCTTAGACTTAGTCTCCCAACTTGTCTCCCTTCAACACCTTTCACAAAAGCTCCATTTCCACGGGAAAGAGACCAGCCCCCCATCTGCCTTCTGAGAGAGGGCGTTTCCATGGGAAACAGGAGAGGAGGGGGTTCCGGCTGGAAGGGCCCTTCACAGGCAGCAGAGTCGCTCCACCTCCTCCTCACAGGCGTAGAAATTTTCAAATAGCTCAGGGGCGGTGCCATTGCACTCAAACCACCTCCTCAACGTGCCCAGAGCCCGGAGCGCGTCAGCTTTGGTGGGCAGGGGCTCGAAGCCGTCCTCTCCGCCCCCCTCCTGGTCTTCAGTGCCCACCTCCTCTTTGCACCCTCCAGACACAGGCTCCTCACCCTCCAGGTCCACAAAGCGGGAAAACTCCTCGAGGCTCAGCCCACCGGGGACGGGTGGCATCTCCGAGGCTGTGTGCGGGGCCAGGGGCGTTTTGCCTGGAGCCAGCCCTTCCTGAACAAAGCTGCTCATGATGAGCTGGAGAGGCACCTTGGCCCAGGCCGCTGCTGCCATGTGTAGAGCGTCCAGCACTGTGATGCCTGCCCCGGCCTCAGCTAGCGATGTGCCAGCCCTCTCGCTCTGGGCGGCAGCCAGCTTGCCCAACAGACGGCGCCGGTAATGGGCCTTAAAGGCCTGGACCACGGAGCTGGGCAGGGAAGGCGTGGTGCTAGCAGCGGACAGAGGCAAGAGCTTCACGTGGCCGAGCCCGGGCAGGCCTGCCAACTCCTCCACCACTCGGGCAGCCAGCAGCAAGGCTACCTGTCGGCCCTGCCGCCCCATGTCCCGATCAAACTGTGCCAACCATTCTGACCAGGGGATGGCCAGGTCAGGGTGGTAGGAGGCGGGCAGGGCCTCACTGCTGACCCCAAAGAAGCATCTTGGGGCAGCCTGGAGCCCACTGACCAACACCCGCCGTTTCTCTGTGCCCCTGCTGTTGGCACACAGCAGCACCTGTACCCGATCACACACACCCACTCTGCCGGGCACTGCCCGATATAGCAAGGGCACTTCAGCACACCCAAAAATGTCCTCTGGGGAGAAATCTTTAAGAGAAAGAGGCAGCTGGGCCTGAGGCGTGGGAGCTGGGGGAGGCGGCTCAGGGGTGAACGGAGGCGCCACTACGTGGCGGGCCCCGAAGCCCACGTTGTTTCGGCGTTTCCAGCGGACCAGCCAGCCGATGCTGGGCACAAAGTCCTGGCCCATGATGTCGGCCAGCTCCTTGGCTTTGTGGAGCAGCATGGGCCCCGTCACGTCCCAGGCCTTGGCCTGGGCAATGTGGTACCAGCAGAGCAGAGCCTCATCGATCCCGCTGTACTTGGACTCCCGCTTGCGTTTGCGCTCCCGGTTGGCCGTGCCACTGCACCAGTCCGCCAGCAGCTTCTCCTTATTCTTGCAGATGCGGGAGATCTGGGGCTGGGAGACCTGGAAGCGCCGGGCCACCTCCGACTGGGACATCTTGGACTCATCCAGCAGTTCCAGCACCTGGATCTTCTCGGCCAGGGACAGGGCGTGAAGCTTCTTCTTGCTGCACAGCTCCATGGCGTCTCCACAGCACCTGTGTGGGGAGGAAACGGTGAGCGGGGGCAACGGTGGAGGCCACTCGTGTTGGGAGAGGAGGTCAGTATGAAAAGAGATGTATGAGGCTGGGAGATAGGATGGTGTCGGGGAGAGGCCAGGGAAGACTGGACCAGCTGGAAGAGGGTGAGGGCACCCTGAGCAGGAGGTGAGAGGGCTGGGCTCAAAGGAAGGGAAATGGCCAGGCTGAGTGAGCAGCGGGCCGGGCACTGATGGGGAGAAATGACAGAACAGAGCCCAGAGGAAGTGGCCCCCCGGTCAGAGGGAGAAGGGAGTCTGGGCTGGGGTTTGGGGGAGAAGGATGAATAGATCCGAGGGAACAGCTGCAGAGGCAACAAAGGAGAGTGGACGGGCGAGGACAGGGGGCCTGGGGCCGAGTGGGGCATGTGTAGGGATAATCAGAGCTGGCGGGGAGGAATCCCCGAGAGGGGGAGGGGGATGGGGATGATGGCCTAGGCTGGATTTAGATGAAGATGTTTGGGGCAGGGTGGTGGAGTGAATGAACAGAATTGAGGTGACAGGTGTACAGACGACAAAGAGGGACGGATAGGGGGCTGAAGGAGCAAGTCTAATTTGGTGCTGGGTCCTGAGCAGGTGAGGCTGGGCCAGGGTCCTGCCTGGAAGGGGAGTAGGAGCACAAGGCCGAAAGGGCAGGTGCACAGGCGACAAAGGGCCAGAGGGGTTAGGAGGCCGCGGGCAGCGAGAGGGGCGGGGTGTCCTCAGCCGGGAGGGTCGTGGCCTGGGAGGGGTACCACGGTGCGGGGACGAGCGTCCGGGACCCAGGCAGGCCGGGAGTCGGGCTCCGCAACCCGGCCGGCCTCTCCCCACGGTGACCCGGGGTCCGTCGGCAGGGCGGACCCAGTCATCCGCCCGCCGGGCCTCCAGGCCTCCCCGCCTCCCCGCCTCCCGCTCCGCACCCACCTCAGGCGCTCGTCCCGCGGCTCCCGCCCCGGCCCCGGCCCGGCTCCCGAGCCCCTATCCCGGCGGCTACGGGAGAGCAGGGGAGGGACGCGCGGAGCGGACAGAGGGGCTGCGCGGGCGACGGGCGCGCGCACAGCAGGACCCCAAGCGCGCCGCCCGCGCCGGGCCCTCTCCCGACAGGGAAGACCGCGGTCCGCTGTTCCGCTCCCACCGCCTCAGCCCCGCCTCGGCCCAATTAGATTGGCCTTCGGTGGCGTCCGTCCCGCCCCTGGCTAAGTCTCATTGGACATAGCGAAAGTGGCGGGTCGCCGGGTCCCCCGGGGGACGGAGCTTCCAGTGCTAAGGGACGGCGAGGCGGATCCCGGACGCGGCGGGAGTCCTGGAGGCGCCGCCAGCCTCAGGGGGTCCCGGCCCTCGGGGCCTGACGAGACTCTGGGCAGCGTGAACGCCGGAGGTCTTCCTAGCCGTGACCCTAGGCAGCTGCCTCATCTGCCAAACAGGTCTAATACCCCTCATCGAGTGGTTTTTTTAAAAATGGAAGGTTTTAAGCTACACAAAAGATGTTACCATGGACAGCAGTGGCCTCACGTCTATCAGCCCGGCTACAATAAACTACTTGCTTGGGGCCAGTTCTGGTTTAGGGTGAGAAAAGTCTAATTTTTTTTTTTTTTTGGCCATGCCACGCAGCATGCGGGATCTTAGTTCCCCAACCAAGGATCGAACCCGTGCCCCGGCATTGGAAGCGTGGAGTCTTAACCACTGGACAGCCAGGGAAGTCCCAAAGACTAATTTTTATTTAGTTTCGGTACCTGTTGGCAAGATTCTAGTTCCCAAACTCAAGATTTAATATTATTCCCTTCCTTGGTAGCCTTCAGTTCTTTGCAATCAAATATAGACTTTCTAACCTGGGGTCTAGTGCTCCCCATTCAGATCTAGCCTGCTTTCCTCTCCCTTCACAGCTCTGATTGGAGGGCTGGGGCCACAGATGAGTCCCCTTTCTCACAGCTTCCCTTCCCATCCCAATCCTGATCCCTCTTCCACCCTGCTGGTATGCCATCCTAAATCCACCTCCTGCAAACTTTCCAAATTTCCTCTCACTTATGCCTGCTAGTGTCCTCATCAGCATTCTCATTTCTTACATTTTTCGTCTATCTGTTCTGGCCTTAGACTACTGAACCACCAAGGATCATTTCATTGCTTTCCTCCCTCTGCTCCAGGCCTACTTCCATGTAAAGGCACGAGGATGGGGGCGGTGTTGTCCCTAACACAGTTCCCAAACTAGAGCACCCTGCTTACTTAACTGAACACAAGGGCCTAGGCCACACCTTTCAGTAGGAAACAGTGGCTTTCAGACTGTCCCAGAAAACCTTAAAGATACTTCAGGGGGTTCATAACTGATTCAAATCTTTAAAACGGCTGCAGGAAAAGGAAACATTTTTGTACATGTATATACGCCTGGAGGAAGGCTGCAGCGCTGCGCTATGGGCTGAGTTCATGCACACTGCGTACAATGAAAGTACGTCAGGCAAGCAAGGCTGAGGTATCTCTCTGCTCATGTTCGTTACTCGTACAAAAAGGTTTCATGTGTTTCACTGTGATGTCATTAATTTTCCTGTCATTATAATCAAGCTTCTGGACCTATTTTTAAGTATCTGAAATCGCAAGGTCAACTGTTACAAACCTGTCACCACTTGCATATACAAATCCAGCAGAATTTCCTCCAAACCAACAAAAATACAGAAATAAACAGGATTTTAACGTTATTTTTTAACCCAAATTTTGTATTAATCAAAACAACTTCATTGTTCTTTATAAAAAAATTGTTATAACCTAATTTACATAAGAAATTAAAACAAATACCCAATTTTATATCAACTTAATCTATTGAGGTTAAGCAAACATTTTAATTTGGGGTAAAAGCTATGCTTCAAAACATTTAAAAGCCACTGTCCTAAGGAAGAAAGTTTTAGGATGAAGTGGCCTTAACCAGGAAAGGGAGTCTGGAGATAAACAATCCAGCAGAGGGCTCTGTGTAAAAATGTTTATTTGTACTAATGCTTAGAATACAGGAACTAAAGAAAGAAAGAAAAAAAGACACCTCAACTCCAAAATGACAGTGAATTAGGGCCTGCCCACAGCCAAGGGGAAGGACACTCCAGGGTGTCCTGGCATGGACTGTCCCCGCCCCCCACACTACTTAATGTGTCACCAGGCAGAAAATTGAAGAATCAGGGTGCGAAGACCTTACCAGCTGCTAGCGAGTGTGCCAGGGAAGAAAGGGATGTCTATGTGGCTTCCCCACCACCCAGGAGCCAGGATACACAGAGCAGGAGGCAGAGGCTCCCAATTCAGTTAAGGGCAGGAGCTGAATGCCCAGGTCCAGGAAGAACAAAAAGGGGGTTTCGGAGGTAGGCTTTTTCATCGAGTTAAAAAACAGGCACATTATCCAACATCTCCCTGTGGCCCCCAAGCAGTTGGCCTGGCCCCCTAATGCTTCCCCTCTCCCCACAAAACCAAAGGGAATGAGGGGAGGCAGAAGACAGGAAATAACAAGGGTGGGGAATGCTTCAGTCACTAGAGACCAGCGCCCGTGACAGTGAGCCAGGCAAGCACAAGGAACAATCAGGTGAAGCTGCTACTCCCCGTGGGGTGGGGTGGTGGGAATGGGATAGAGCCAGGAGGGTGACCAAGAGCATCCTGGCTCAGGCAAAGGATCCTGGGTAGCAGGAACAGAGAGCCGCAGAGAGCCACTCTGGGGGAAGGAGGCTGTGAGGCTAAGCAGCACAGAGGGCACCGGAAGCTTCTTGCAAGCTTGCTCAGTTCTCACTCCCAGCTGCTCTGGCAGAGGCCCCAGCCTGGCTCACCTCCAGGGGAAGGGGAAACCCTGGGGACCAGAGTGGAGGCAGAGCTGAGAGAAGTGGGCTGCTCTCCCACTCTTTCTCAGAGGACACGGTTTGAACCCTGTGAATACCAGGGCCGGGGCCCGAGGCAGACAGAGTGAATGCACTTCATGGAGAACAGTGAGGAGCTGGGCCCACAGGTGTGCCTTGGGGCAGAGCGATGCTCTGTTCTCCCTGAGGGCCTGGGGCCAGAGGCGGTCAGAGCTGCCACCTCAGCTTGCTGCTGCCAAAGGCAGGTTGGCACGACCTCCCCGAGGTTCTCTGGACTTGTGAAAGAGATTAGGAAGGGAAGGTGGGTATGAAAAACAGGAGAGAAACAGCCCTAGATGTATGGGGGATCGGGGGTGGCCACATCAAGAGGAGTTTTGATTCTGGTAGATGGAAGCTTTCTCCTTCAGCAGGTCCAGACACAAGTGGCAGCTCCAACTTCCTGCAGAGAAGAATAACGGGGTTAGGAGGGGCCCCGCACAATCCTCATCTGCTGTCCTTCTACTCCCCACACCTCACCTCCAGTAGCAGGATTGGCTACAGGTAGGATGGGAGATGTCCTGCAGTAGCAAAGTTTCACAGTTATCCTGAGCAGGGAGGAACTCTAGGTCTCCAAATATCATGAAAAATAATTCTCAATGGAGATATAAGAAATAATCGCCTGGAGGCCTATTTCAGAATACAGACGCCTCTTGGCCTATTAAATCAGAATCACTAAAGAGGACCTGGGTAGAGATAACTTTCTAAAGCTTTAAAAAGCTTTAAACTTGTGATTACAGAAGAACCAGACTTCATTCTCAGGGCCCTGAAGGTTAGAATAAAGATCATGAATAGAGGCTCTAGAGAAACCAATATTGATTCCACATAAGACAGCTTTCTGTGAAGACCACGGAAACATGAGAAGGGCTCCCCACCGTCACTAGGTGTCTGAGCAGAGGCTGAGGACCCAATAAGAGGAAAGGGGGCCAACTATGATGACCCAACTTGTTGTGACCCAAGTCTGGTTTCATAGAAAAACAGGAAATAATGTCCCTTATGAGAAAAATAACTAGCTCATACCTTGTTTATTAATATTTGCTATGGTTGGATTCTTCTATGCTTTTTTTGAGAAACAAAATTAGCCCTTAATGCCTTGAAGTTATAAGCATAATTGTACATATGTGTATTCGAACATTATTCTGGGGGAAAGAATCCACAGCTTTTATCAGCTCTTCAGAGATATGTGACTCTCAAAAAGGTAAGATCCTTTCTGACCCAAAGGTAAATATGCAGCAGTTGATAAGCTTTTCTGTAAGTAGCCAGAGAGCGTTAACTACTTGAGGCTTCGTGAGCCACATACAGTCTCAGCCACATCTTTTTTTTAAAAAAACCTCTCTTTAAAAATGTAAAAGTCGGGCTTCCCTGGTGGCACAGTGGTTGAGAATCTGCCTGCCAATGCAGGGGACACGGGTTCGAGCCCTGGTCTGGGAAGATCCCACATGCCGCGGAGCAACTGGGCCCGTGAGCCACAATTACTGAGCCTGCGCGTCTGGAGCCCGTGCTCCGCAACAAGAGAGGCCGCGATAGTGAGAGGCCCGCGCACCGCGATGAAGAGTGGCCCCCGCTTGCCGCAACTAGAGAAAGCCCTCGCACAGAAACAAAGACCCAACACAGCCATAAATAAATAAATAAATAAATTAATTAATTAATTAAAAAAAAAAAAAAGTAAAAGTCATTTTTAGCTTGTGAGCTATATGTACTAGCTGCAGCTAGGTGTGGCCAGAGGGTCATAGTTTGCAAACCCCTGACCTAGAGCCTAGACCATCTGATGGTTCTACGGGGTCCCCCTGCGAGCTGCCTGCAACTCTCCACTACCTCAGTGTCTGACAGCACTTCATTAGGAAAGCCTTTCTACAGTTAATGTAGAATTGTGCCTGTGAACTGATATTTTATGATTTAAAAAACCCAAAAAACACACTACTTCTCCTCAAACATGGCATGACAGATGAAACTTATAAACGCGGTATGACAGATGAAAAAGCTGAGTGCTCCCCTGCAGCTGCTAAAGGACCCTCAGACTTTGTTAGTGGCCTCCTTCTCTAGGGGGTGACAGCAGTCTGACCTACACTACAAGTCAGCCCACATCACACAGTGAGCCACTTTCTCTCGCCTGTAATGCTGGCCCACATCCTTTGTCACAGTAACAGCTACTAGGCATTTGTGTCCTCCTGAGTAAGCTTGTGAATTTCTATAAAGGAGGGGCTTCGGCACAGACACCTGGCTGGAAGAGGACTTGCGGCGAGGCAGCCACTTTTTGGTGTCACCACTGGTTTTGTCGAAGACCTTCCATAAACTTGAAGCATCGTTAAGCACTGCTGGAGGGCCAGAGTGACCCACTCAGGCTCCAGGTTCAACTCCCTCCCCCGCACACTGGCAGAAACGAACGCTCACATCTGTCGAGAGTGGAGTGCTAAAACTAGTCTCGCGTCAGACAAACTACGAACTGAGTTTCTTAGACTTGTTGGAGGAAAACAAATCTCTCCTTCTGGTAATTATTCTCTGCTCAGCATCTGTTTTCTCTCAGGCTGTCGATTTTCTGTGTTTGTAAATGTTACCTGGTGATAATGTACAAACATTAAAGCCTCAAAGTTGCAATGCTAGGAAAGCACTCTGAACTGAGTGAAGGCAATGTGCCTACTCCCTAATCTGAAAGAATGTATCACTGATATGAGAACTCAATTACCGTACAGGTGATTTTCCAAGTTACTAATAAAATACTTGTTCTGAGTAAGAGATCAGGGAAACCTACCTTCAGGAGGCTCAGACATAGACGGGGTGAGACAATACATGTGGTAGCCACGATCGCAGTCATCACAGAAGAGCAGCTGGTCCTAGAGAAGGCAAGATGGAAGAGGAGGGGGGAGGTGAATGACTAACGGGCCTCAGCTGGGCTGCTGGGGACAGGTAGGAAGGAGGGCTTCTGCAGACACGGCTGCTAATTCCAGGAGGGGCAGGATAGATGGCAGTAAGAACAGACATGGGACCCTCTGGACAGAAAATCACTGCTGTCCACTTCCACCCAGACAGAGTCACTACTGTCATCCCACCTGGACGCCACCAGCCACCTAACGGATCTCATGGCCTCCACATTGTTCCCTCCCAATCTGTTCTCCACAGAGCAGCCAGTTACCTTTTTAAAATGTAAGACAAACCACATCACTCCTGATTAAACTCTCAGACCTGAGGGCACCTGCCTTCCAGTCTCATCTTTTACTTGCTCTCCCACTGCAGGAGGGCTCCAGCTGGCCACAGTGGCCTCAATCCACCCAGTGTGTCCACCTTTAGGCCTTTGTGCTGGCTACTCTTTCCTGGGAATACTCTCTCTCCAAATCTTCCTGGACTGTCTCCTTTGTATCATCCAAACCTTGACACCAACATCACCTCCTCAGAAAAGACCTCTATCTAAATCAGTTATCCAGTTACTCTCTGCCACATTACTAGTTTCATTTTCTTCATGGAATATCATAAAAACGTCACCCATTTCCTTGCTTACTGCTTGTTCCCGCAAGAATGTAAACCCCATGAAAGCAGGGACCTTGTTTGTCTTTAGCGTGCTTATTGCCTAAAACAGTGTCTGACACAAAGTCGGTACTCAGTGAACACCTGCCAAACAAATCAAAGTTCCCACGGGTGGAAAGTACAGTTAAAAGCTGAGCAGGAGCGTGCTGGGGGCGGGGGGCGGAGGGGGACGGGACGACACACGCACATCGTTCTCGGAGGTGCCACAGATGTTGCAGCACTTGCACTCGATGCACTGCCAGCGGTAGGTCTTCACTGCTGCCATCATCACGGGGGTGAACTGGAGGCAGGACGGATGCCCTGTGGGGGGGAGCAAGTGAAACAGGCAGCCGGAGATCGGGGAGAAGCGAGGTGACCTGGTTGACTGTGACAGCCACTGGATGCTGGCAAGCCACGAGCCCCTCGGGGACTGGGTGCCGGCTAGGGCTGCCCTGGCCCTGGGTTGGAGGTACCTGAGCGGCCACAGTCAGAACAGGACACCAGCTCCTCGGGCTGTCCTGTCTTCTTGTTGATCTTGGAGTCCCCCAGGCAGAAGTCACAGTAATTGTTGGGCAGGGCCAATCCATCGGGACCCTTCTTGGCTACAGGGAGAAAGGAAAGAACTTTCATGATACCCATGTGGGCCTCTGGGTCTCTCAACATCCCGGCAGGGAGGGCTTTTCATAACCAGGCCGACTCCTGCTTGCCCCACCTCTGACACCAGCTTACATTTCTGCTCCTCGGACCTCTGGGAAACCGGGGTGGGTGGCTGCGAGTCTTCCTTGTCCTCGCCCTCCTCCTCAGCCAAGTGGGAGTGGGCATAGTGGTAACTGAGGCCTGGTCGGTTCTTGTAACGTTTTCCACAAACTAAGCGCGGAGAAGATTGCAGAGAAAGGTGTCAGGATCCCAGAGTGCCACATCCCTGCCCCTCTAAGCTGTGGGCTCCACCTGAGGCAGAGGTAATCACCCCCATCAGCTCTGCTCAGGGACAGGCCTTTAGTGACAGCCACCTCCCCTTGGCCAGGAACATCAGGCCTGGGGCTCTCCAGCTTCCATGGCTCTTCTCCCTATTAAACCCCAGCCCATGGCCGCCTCTACTCCTCCACGTAGGCTGTCTGGGAGGCTGAGCCCTTGCCCCATCACCGCCTGCCCTGGGAATAGTCTGGGGAGCTCCAGGTCAGGAGGGAAAGGAAATTTCTATAGTCTTGCAATATGGCAGGAAGGAGGAAAGGTAGCAGAGACTCCGAACTTTTTTACCTCTCAGTAAATGAAGGAGGCTCGTGCTACTCCACATATAACATAGCCCATCTCTGCCCAGATAAAGGAGCTAGGCGGTGGATCTCTTGGGCATAACCTACCAACTGAGTCTGCTGGGGTAGCCGTCTCCCAAAGAAACTCAAAGACACTCCCACATCAGTGCCCTGCCCAACCCCCCCAGCCCCCAACCAGCAAGGAAAGCAGATCCCCATGAGGCATCTCAGTTTTGAGCAGTGATACCAAGAAGAGCAGGGGGCAGCAGGAAAGGAACAGGGAAGGGATGGGAGGAGGGGGTGGCGGGATGATGGGGAACGTTAGCTGACCACTCTGTGTCCGTTTTGGGGCAGGGGGAGCAAAGGGATCTGTTTGTAACGGGTTCCTTGTAATGCTTTTGAAGCCACCCCATGCAGTGGGCCCGAGCAGCCCTAGGAGCAACTTTGTGGGAGACAAGCAGCGGTAAAGGCAGCTTCCAGGACTGTGAGGAGCGGAGCACAGTAGAAGGTCCATCGCTCCTATCCCCATGCCATTCCAGAGACTTTAAGACTAGCATCACAGATGAGAAAGGCAGGAACAAGGGAGGAGGGAAAAAGGGATAGGAAAACCAAAAGTCTGAAAAGTTGAGAGAGCTACCTCTCTGGGGCGCTTTCGAGGTATGCTTTTGTTTGAAACTATCTGAAAGACAGAAAGAAAAGTCATGAGAAGAAGGCCTTGATACACTTGAGACAGGTGCGGCAGCAGCAGGAAAGCGGAGCAAACGAGAGAGAAACCCCAGCGGTAATGGTGCTCCCGGGGTGGAGGGACAGAAGTGGGGCAAGAGAGAGAAAAGGGGGAGAGAGAACAGACATTGAAAAAGTCAGTGTTGGACTCCTGGGGCCCTGACTTGATTGGGGCCAGCAGACCTGGATGCCACCTATTTGAGGCCAACCCTGCCTGCTGTGTGTACCCCTCAGGGGTACCCCCACCCTGAGGACAGCAATCTCCCCCAGAGCATGCAGGGCTCACCCACCATGGAGCGGAGGCCAGGGCCTCTCAGGGATCTCAGAGGGAACCAGTCAGCAGGCAGGACAAGAGTCCAGGCTTGTTTTACCACTTTGAACAAGAACACAACCTTCCCTCCTCTCATATCCTGAGGAGCTGGGTCCAAGGCAAGGACTACCCACCCACTCGTGAGGCACTCACTGTCACAGGCATAGGGTTTATCTCGATCCTCCAGGATGGAAGCGTCCAGCTTCTTACGGGCACTGCCCACACCTTTACCCTGTGAAGAAGAGCAAAAAGATGCCCTTAATAAGGTGTCTAGGCCTGAGGAGTTAGACTCTCCTGGAAGCTGGCTGCTAATCTCACTCAAGAGGGAAAATGGCAACAACAGGCAATAAAACAGTGGGACTGTGCAGGCTACCTGAGCCCCCAGGCTGCAGGTAGCACTTGGCCCCTCACCTTGGACTTCCCCTTGCCCCGACGCTTGGGAGTGTCTTCTTCATAGTCCTCATCATCGAGGTCATCCAGGAAGTCATCCGGTTCTAGGATCCGCTGAGTGGACAGGAAGATCAGGATGGGCAGAAATAAGGAACATCCAAAAGCTCCCCGACGATGGGACGGGCCCAGGCCGCCCACAGCCTCCTCTGTGACCTGGTCCCTCCACTCCAGCCTCACTCCGCACTGCTGTTCTTTCAGTGCTTTGGGCTCTCCTTCCTCTGTGCCTCTCTTCATGTTGCTCCCCTAGCCTGGAATGCCTTTCCCATCATCTCCAAGTGGCTAAATCAAGCCCCATGTTTTCATAAAACTTTCCCTGATACCCCAAGTAGCTGTGGCCTCTCCTGCCTCTGATCTGCCACCTTAGGTGCATGTTAGTGGTGGTTCCCTTCCGACACCTCACTTCCCAGATTTAAATTAGAGCTTTCCTGCTTACTTGGGTGGCCTGGTGGGAAGTTTTTGTTTTTCACTGATCTGCTGCAGCCTCCCTATATGTGAAATGGGCAACAATACCTATTTCATAAGGTTGTAGAGACTGGAGAAGATGATGGAAAAGCACTTAGCACAGTGCCTGGCATATTTTTAGCTCTTATTATTTTTATGTACAGTTTTATCTTCCTTGTTGGCAGGGACCAGGTCTGCATCACCCATGAAACCCCAGGCACCAAAAAACTTTGGTGGCAACAGAAGATGAATGAGAGTCTGTAGTTAGAAGGACAGGAGCAGGAAAGACTGGAAGGTAACAACGAAGTTCTCATTAAGGAATGGAGCAGGAACAGAACTCCAGGCGGCTGCCTCCAGGCCCACAGCTTCTACTTCTATTCTGATTACTGGGTGGCCTCTGATGAAGAGGAGACTGAATTCCATCAAAGTTCCCTTAACCACAGTGTTAATCTTGTACCTTCCGTGCTCGACTGTTCGTCACCGGAAACTCGCCCAGGCTGTCATCATCAACTCGGGGATCTGGGGCGCCTCGCTTCTCCAGGGGGTCGGTGCGCAACAGAGCCTCTAAACTACTGCCGTCCTGAGAGATCAGCCCCTCCTTCTTCAGGGTCTGGTCGGTGTCTGCAGGCAAGGCCAGGAGGAGGCGAGGCTCAGAAGGGCTGAAAGCAGACCTCTCCGGGTGTTTAAAGTGCTAGACCAGCCACTAGCCAGTCACTGTCTTCTGGTCTCTGGCTGCCCAGGGACCAAGACACCGTGGTTCACTTGGCACCGTAACTTATCTGTTTACCTGTCTCTTCCATTTGACTGAGCTCTTTACAGAAGGAATCACATCTCATTCGTTTTAGTATCTTTAGGATCTAGCACTGGGCCTGGTACGTAACAGGTGATTGGCAGGCCTCCTACTACACAGCAGGCTATGCCCCTGCTCAGGGAGGAGTGCGCTTTACCTGGTTTAATAGATGGGAAAGAGAGTCTTGGATCCTCAGGAGGGTGGGCTCGCCGCTTTTTCCGCCAGCGCCGGGCAGGGTAGGAGTACAGCTGCCCAGAGGCCAATCCTGTGGAAGGGAAAAAGAGAGAGAAGTCAAGACCTAACCCTGGGAAAATAATACCAAACACTTTCTGCATGAGTAGGCCCTGACTGAGTTCTAGAACAAGGGAGGAATGTGGACAGTGAGGGCCTGGGGACGGGGTGGGGACAAGAAAAAGAGATGTAAGCTCAGAGGCCTTGGCTAACACATAGCTCTCCAGAAGCCCAACAAGAGCTTCCGCAGCTCAGCCCTGCAGAAAACAGAGACGCTTCATCCTCCCTGGGCTTCTAATCATGGGAAGACTATAATCATCCATGGGTGGAAGGCAGTAAGGAAAACCCTTTCAGCTGCTCATCCCCTAAGATGAGGAAGCTTCTTCCTCCTTGTGCTCCTGAGTGGACCCTCACCTGGACCGCGGTGTCGCTTTTCCATCCAGATATAACAGTTGCTCTGTGCTACTCCGGTCTGTGAGTCCAAGAAAGGCAGGCGCACGCTGCGCTCAGCACAGAGGCGGGCATTGTAATTGTGGCACTGCTCCATTGCATCTTTGTAATACTGCTCCCCAAGGCTGCGGGAAAGACAAAGATCGGGGTGTGTGTGTGTGTGTGTGTGTGTGTGTGTGTGTGTGTGTGTGTGTGTGTGTGTGTGTGTGTGTGTGTGTGTGTGTGTGTGTGTGTGCGCGCGCGTGTGTGTGTGCGTGCGTGTGTGTGTGTGCGTGTGTGCGCGCGTGCGTGTGTGTGCGCGTGCGCGCGTGTGCGTGTCGGGCTGGTGCTGAGCTATCCCTTTCACTTGCCATCTGCTTCTCTAGAAGGCTCAAGGGACTCGGAGAGTGTCACTCTGCTTTTATTTGCTACCATTTCTGCCTCATGGGACACCAAGCCCCTTCACTAAGCCATTATGAGGAAAGGTACTTTACAAATAAATTACCGCCAGGAACACAGGATTTCATCATGTGTCTAATTGGACCTTAGTCTAACCCACAAAGAGGGGAAGAAAATAATGTTCATTCTGTGCCTCTCAAGAGTATAACCCTGTGCTAGCCAAGATACTATTTCTCTTAACCCTCAGGATTCTGAGAAGCAGAGGTTAGCTCCTTTTTACAAATGAGAAAAGAGTTCAAAAAGGTCTGGGGGACTTATGAAACTATATTTAGCAAACTCTATACAAACTCTATCTATACAAACTATCTATACAATGAAATTCTACTTAGCCATAAAAAAAAAAAAAAAAAAGAAGGAAGCTCTTCGTGTACTAACATTAAACAATCTCCAAGATAACTAGAAAAAAAAAAAGGTACAGGGCTGAGGAGTGTTATAGGATGCCACCATTTATGTAGCCAATTGGTGGAAAAGAAACTGTAGGCCTCCAAGGAGAAAAACCAGGTGACTAGGGGACTTTCTCCTATGTGCCATTTTATATCTTCTGAATTTTAAACTAGGTGCTTAGCCAACTAACTAATTCTATATACTAATTCTACAATCAATGGAAAACATCAGAAATACTTGAACACTCTCGAAGACTACTTTCTACTGAGTACCATTACACTGATACAAAACCTGTTTCCTCAAAGGCCTATCCTAGGCCCTTCTCCATTCTCACACCATCAAATTTTTTAGGAAAGAAACTTCTTGGACTCAAAAGATTCAATTTGAAATCTGATTTTTTAAAGTGCTTTAAAAAGCCGCAAAACTGCACAGTGCCAGGAGTTATCTGGTTCTAAGAAACATGTATGGGCTTCCCTGGTGGTGCAGTGGTTAAGAATCCACCTGCCAACGCAGGGGACACGGGTTTGATCCCTGGTCTGGGAAGATCCCACATGCCACAGAGCAACTAAGCCTGTGCGCCACAACTACTGAGCCTGCGCTCTAGAGCCCGCAAGCCACAACTACTGAAGCCTGTGCACCTAGAGCCCGTGCTCCGCAACAAGAGAAGCCACCGCAATGAGAAGCCCGCGCACTGCAACAAAGAGTAGCCCCGGCTCACCACAACTAGAGAAAGCCTGCGCACAGCAACAAAGATCCAACGCAGCCAAAAATAAAAGTAAATAAATTAAGAAGCACGTATATAGAACCAATCTTGTTCTCATGCTTCAGGGTTTAACAAGTACTTTAGTATGGGAACTTTAACTATATTCACATTTATATATCCAATCAATCTCAAAATAAACAAAATGAGGGCAGAGATGATTTCTTTCCCACAATATCCTCAGTACCCATGATGGTGTCTGAAACATCTTGACTAAGGAGTAAAAAGACCTGGCTTGGCTGCAAGTCACCACATAAACGTGGACATTGAATCAACCTACATGGACCCCAGGTTCCTATGCTATTGACTGGGGAGGCTGAACTAGATAAGCTCTGACATATTCTACAAGAGGGAGACTCCTAGCAAGAGAAGCTGAACCGAGGTCCTCTGTTGTTTATGTCCATAACTCAAGCTACAGCAACAAACCCTTCTCTGGAATCTGAGGGGGGCTTTCACTGGGCAGCCACAATAGACCACTTAGGCACAGCTTAGCACATTCCCAGCAACTGAAAAAGACACACACTGCACACACATCTTGTGACACCACAAGACAGCCTGGCTTGATTCAATGAGCCGTAATGACTGTAATTTGAGGTAGGCATGAATCTTGTATTGGAGAGTAGAGCGAAGGGAAGAGGCTCATATTTGCTCGCCTTTAGGAGGCAGCCATGTCCTCACTAAACAGAGGAAAACTGGATAAACAAGGCTGAGTGCAGCAGCTCCTTTGTTTCCACTGATGGGAACTGACACTGACACTGTAAGTCAAATGGAAGGAAGGGCTAGACAGGCTGAGAGCTGCAAAGTCAGAACAAGGAAGCTGGAAACAGCTGGGGGGGATGGATGAGAGATGTTCTATCAAAGCTCTTGTGAGTTAAGTGGGATTTCGGAAGGTGGGGCAAACTGTCTCGTGAGTAAGAGAGCTGAGAATGAAACACCAGTTGGAGGAAGAGAGGATCTGATGAGGATAGAGCAAGAGAGAATGAGAGAGATCTCTTAAGAATCTAAGGCTCCTGTTTCAAGAAATTTCAAGGTAACATCATTCTCCAGATCTCGTTACCTAACTCAGAGGATTTCAAAACCAGTCAGCAACCATAGCTATTTTATACTATTATTTTGCCCTAGTAAGACCCCTTAAAGATTGTTTCAATTCTGACACCACATTTGGGAGGGACAGAGAATTTATAAACAGGGCAATTCTTCTCCCAGAACAAGATGCAAGTCAGAAAAGATGAGCTAGCAGTCCTGACCTTGATGTATAACCTCAGCTGTCAGAAGACTAGGCACACCATGATCAAGAGAAGCGCCAGAAAAGCACCTCTTTCCAGGATGAGAATGGTACAGGAAGACTGCAAGTCCCTTCTTAAAGGGCAAGTTCTGTAGGGAAATGTATTAACTGTGGTCCACAGCTCTCTGCAGCTAGAAATGAGGAGGAGAAAGTTGGTTTCTCATTACTGGTATTCAGGAACCAGTGGCTGGTGACCCTCACGATCTCTACAGTTCTTTAAAGAGAAATAAGAAGTCGTGCTCTATTTAAATGGCCAAACCCTCATTTCTAACATCACACAAAAGGGTTGCTAACCCTATTTCCCAGATGAAAGTCTTCCAACATAAAGAATCTCATTACATATAACTCTTAAACCTAGGCTAGTCTGACATTCCCCCAGTACAGTAAGGTTTCCAAGGTAGAAGCTTTGATTCTTTTTCGAGAAGCATGAAACCTGTGTAAAACCTCCCCTTACAATGGGACAGGGGGAGTCAACAAAGAGAAAGGTAGGGAAACAAAGAAAGAACATCTGAGTCAGGAAGGATAACTATATAAATGGCAGATCAACAGCATCATTTCTAAATTGAGGGAAATGTCAGCTTGAAGAGAGAGCTGGGGAAACTGGAGTGGGCAGATCAGAGAGAAAGATAATAGTGTTGGGAGGAGGGGTGGCTGAAAGAGGCAGCAGGACGGAGCTGAAAGCAAGTTAAAAAAAAAAAAAAAAACCCACAAGAGGAGAAGGAGAAGGCACTTAGCTTAATGGAAGTGGGAAAGCATTCTCAAAGAAAAGGCTCCAGGCAGGGGGAGGGAGAGAAGCAAATGTACCCTTAAAAAGGGCTCTTGGGAAGAATGGGGCTCAGCCCACCACAAAGACAGATGAGAAGCTGTGAGTCCTTTAGAAGAGTTCCCAAACCTTTACCTCGTCATTCAGTCAAAATCCAAAACTAGACACCTAGACAGCTCTCAATTTTCCTACCTCTGCAGCCAGCCAAACTTACCCATTAAAGGAGCTTGCTGTATTCGCCCACGGGGGGCATGAACCCACTGCAAAATTCATTCAGATTCTTCTGCAGGGAGGAGGCTGGGTTACATCAAGTCCCAAGGCATCTTTAACTCACAGCTAACAGGCCATTCTCCATTTACCCAACAACCATTAACTTTAACCTTGCTCGAAATCTACCCAGCCCAAGAGTATTGCAGAGCGAAGACGGGCGGCCTAGATGCCCATCTGGGCGGCAGGGCGGCCTGGACCGCGTCCGTCCAATGCCCGCTTTTGGATGGCTGGGATTGGGCGGCGCAAAGGCCCTACTCCCTGAAGTTCTTTCCCTCTGTATCTGCTCCTCAACAAATTCTTCCCAAGAATATTTTTGGTCTCGGGTACCTGATACTCAAGGACCACCCGCTCCCCCTCCCCCCCGCCCCGGAACATCACGGGGTTGTTTAGAATAAAACAGCCCAGAGTGCTTAACAGCGCCAGGGCTGCCGAGCCTGCTCTTCCAGGGCCGGTTGCGTGCAGCCGATGAGAAGGGGTCGGCGGCCGGGCCACTCCCGGGTCCGCCCTCTGCCTGGCTCCCCCGGACTGAGGCGTCTCGGGAGCGAACCCGGGACCGTCTCTCGTACGCAACAAGGGCGCCATACTCTGGAAACCCTCAGCATGAAGGCAGCGCCCAGACCGCATAGCCCCACAGGGAGGCTGCCCGTTAGGGGCTCCCGTGGGCCACCCTCAGGGCCTCCACAAGTTTCCAAAGAAGCGCAACGTCTTCTCCGGAGTCTCCTGTTGCCCTCCCCACTAGGAGTCGCAACAAGGCCTTCCCGGGCACGTCCCTCTCTCCGCCTCGTCCCTTCCCATACCGCCCCCTGCTCCCAGGCCCCTTACAAGACCTCCCGGCCTAGGAGAGATCGAAACGGCCACTCACAGCTTCACTACATTTTCCACCACAGCCGCCATCTTCCCGGCTCCTTTCCCTCAGGCCGGGAGGCCCGAAGCCTGCAGCGCGCAGGCGCTGGGGCCGCACGGGGAACCAGTTTCCTCGTCCTTCTGCGCAGGCGCCGCCCGGGCGCGCCCGCCCGAGAGCGAGCGACGGAGAACGAGCTACTTGCCGGGTCTCCGGGGCCAGGGAGACGAGGGACGAGTGCGCAGGCGCGACGAAGACGGGCGCGCGTCCCGAGACTCCTGCTCTAGCTCTCCCTCTTCCACCTGGTGGAGTGGGAGGAGAGAGGGAGGGTCTGGGCCCGTCCAAAAATGTTAAGGTGAGAGGTTGGTGAGAACTGGCAGGTCCAGAGGTGGCCTAGATAGAGTTCATGCGTCCTGCTACCTCGCAGACCTTTCTTTAACCTCGTGGTTAACCCTTTACCCTCACTTACAGGCCAGGGGTTGGTGGGTACCCGAAGGTAAGAGGAGTGAACAGTCCACTTGGGCTGCCAAACATGTGCCCTTTTTAGGGAGGGGGAAATTAGCTCCCAGAACCTGGCAGATCTTTGGCCTGAATATTGGGGGTCTGACAGAAGTTCCCCCACCTTCCTGCCACCATATCAAGCCACCAACTTAATTGATGCCCGCCTCTTCTCCCTTGCTTCCTACTCCCAAGCTCGTTCCCTCCATGAAGAACTTCCCTCCTGCAACTATCTTCTGTACCATTTATTTCTCCTTCACTATTTTTTTAAAATTTTATTTATTTATTTATGGCTGTGTTGGGTCTTCGTTGCTGCATGTGGGCTTTCTCTAGTTGCGGCGAGCGGGGGCTACTCTTCGTTGAGGTGCGCAGGCTTCTCATTGCGGTGGCTTCTCCCGTTATGGAGCACGGGCTGTAGGCGCGCGGGCTTCAGTAGTTGTGGCTCACGGGCTCTAGAGCACAGGCTCAGTAGTTGTGGCGCACGGGCTCAGTTGCTCCGCGGCATGTGGGATCTTCCCAGACCAGGGCTTGAACCCGTGTCCCCTGCATTGGCAGGCAGATTCTTAACCACTGAGTCACCAGGGAAGTCCTCTCCTTCACTACTGAATCACGCAAATTCGTCTACAAATATGGCTTAGTATCCTCTTTTAAAAAAATCAGAGCCCTTCCTTAAGCCCATTCTGCTTTTGATTGTCACCCCATTTCTTTTCACCCTATAAAAACACATATTCTGTTTATACTCCATATCTCTGTTGACTTATTTCCAAGTCTCTTTCTGCCCAGTTTAATGGGGATTTTGTTCCCCCAGTTCATTGAAACATCTTGTAACAAAGACACCACGACCTCCATTTCAACAGATTTAGAGATTTCCTCTCTGTCCTTATCAGCCTGTCAACCCCCATGACACCATTGACCATTCCCTTCTTTTTCAAACTCTTCTCCAGGTCTCTGAGACATGCAGTCTTCTGGCTGTCCGCCTATCACACAGGCACACCTTCACAAAGAGGCTATCCTATCCTATCACCGAGGCTCACCTTCAGCCTCTTTTGCTGGCTCTCCATCCCCTCTTCCACCTGTAACTGTCAGAGCCCCCAGGGCTTGGTCTTTGGTCCTGGTAATATATCTTATTTCAGCAATTCTAAGATGCACCTATTCCCCGCCCCTCCCCCGTTTTAATATTTCAGAATCAGGACACATCTTACCATCACTGTGCCTTAAAATCATGTTTGGCAAATGAGAGTTGAGAGGTATTTTTATTGCCTACCCTGCACCAAACTTGCAGAATAGGTATCAGCGGCTTGGAAGGACACCCAGCAACAATTCTGCTGCACTCTTGTACCCCCAAATGATTGTGGGTATCACAGGTGACTCCAAAGCAGGAGTCAAAAGTATGCATTACAGCCTGAATGTTTGTGCCCCCCAAATGCATATATTAAAGCCCTACCCCCAGTGTGATAGTATTTGGAGGTGGGGTCTTTGGGAGGTAAATAGGTTTAGATGAGGTCTGAGGGTGGGGCCCTCATGATGGGATTAGTGCCCTAATTAGAAAAGGAATCCAGAAATATCTCTCTCCATGAGGAAAGGCCATGTAAGGACACAGCAAGAAGGCAGCCGTCTACAAACCAGGAAGTGGACTTCCACCAGGAATCAAATCTGCTGGCACCTTGATCTTGGACTTCCCAGCCTCCAGAACTGTGAGAAATAAATGTCTGTGGTCTGTGGTACTTTGTTACAGCAGCCTGAACTGTCTAAGACAGTATGCGAGCCCTGAAGCTGAGCACACACATACCCTATGACCGAGCAATTCTGTCCGTGGATACATACATGGGAAAGCCTGTATGAGAATGCTCACAACAGCATTAATTGTAATAGCCTCAAACTGGAGCATCCCAAATGCCCACAGCACTAGAGTGGATTAAACAACATTGAAAAGAACAGGGCTTCCCTGGTGGCGCGGTGGTTGAGAATCCGCCTGCCAATGCAGGGGACACGGGTTCGAGCCCTGGTCTGGGAAGATCCCACATGCCGCGGAGCAACTAGGCCCGTGAGCCACAACTACTGAGCCTGCACGTC
The DNA here is from genome assembly GCF_028021215.1 of Eschrichtius robustus. Lineage (NCBI taxonomy): Eukaryota > Metazoa > Chordata > Mammalia > Artiodactyla > Eschrichtiidae > Eschrichtius > Eschrichtius robustus. The sequence continues at coordinate 107,305,239 of NC_090834.1, read as the reverse complement.
TGGAGCCTGTGCTCCACAACAAGAGAGGCCGCGATAGTGAGAGACCCGTGCACCGCAATGAAGAGTGGCCCCCACTTGCCGCAACAAGAGAAAGCCCTCGCATAGAAACGAAGACCCAATGCAGCCATAAATAAATAAATAAATAAAAATTTTAAAAAAAGAGAAAAATATCACCCAGGAATCTGAAAACAAAGACTAGATTCCCAAATAATTAAAAAAAAAAAAAAAAGAAAGAAAAGAACAAACTATTGCTACACAACAACACGAATGAATCTCAAAAAACTTAATATTTGAATAAAAGAAACCAATTATGAAAGAGGACATATCGTATGATTCCATTTATATCAAGCTATGTAAACAGACACACTAACCTATGGGGATAGAAGTCAGGAAAGTGGTTCCCTGTGGAAGATAATAACAAGGGGGGAAGGGGGCGCTAGGTGGCTAGTAATGTTCCTTTTCTTCATCTGGGTTACACAGGCTTATTCACTTTGTAAAAATTCATTGACCTACACAAGATTTGTGCACTTCTCTGTAGGTATGTCTCAATAAAAATTTTTAAATAAAAAATACTAGAAATGATAAGTAGGCTAGTTCTCTATTATTGGAAAGGCCGTTTATGAGCCCAGCACCAATGGCTTTCGATTCTTTTAGGATTCTTTTAAGAAATGCTCCATCACTGAACAATAGCTACTCCCTATGCTCTGAACCAGTGACCGATATATATATAGTGTTACTCTTACAGACAGGAACCAAGGAGTGGAAGTCGGGGTGCAGCCTCTTGCAATCTCAACTAATGACTCTTCTGCAAAATGTTTGTTTTCTGTTCCTGCCGCTCTGGGCTCTGGCTGATCTAGAGCCTTTAGGACCCAATGAAGGAATGCTTCCACCAGGGGGCACAAAAATGTTTTCTCTAAATTAGGATCTGAGACTGCCAGTGGGCTATTTTGAGTTCCACCTGCCACTGGGCAAAGTAAAAAGTGGGTACCATTGTTGGCTGGGGTGACTGATTTTAATTCTCTAGGGTAAATAGGATTGCTGTTACCCAGTGGGGGCAGGGAGAAATATAAACAAAACCCAGGGGATCTGCTTAATATAACATTCAGAGATGGGAATACCCTGGCAATCCAGTGGTTAGGACTCAGCACTTTCACTGTGAGGGCCCGGGTTCGATCCCTGGTGGGGGAACTAGGATCCTGCAAGCTGCACGGTCAAAAAAAAAAAAAAAAAAAATTACATTCAGGGAGACAGGCTCCTGATTGGATATTTTTCAAAAAATTATTTTCTTTATTTATTTTTGGCTGCGTTGGGTCTTCGTTGCTGCGCGCGGGCTTTCTCTAGTTGCAGAGAGTGGGGACTACTCTTCGTTGCGGTGCGTGGGCTCTAGGCACGTGGGCTTCAGTAGTTGTGGCTCACGGACTCAGTAGTTGTGGCTTGGGGGCTGTAGAGCGCAGCCTCAGTAGCTGTGGTTCATGGACTTAGTTGCTCCGCGGCATGTGGGATCTTCCCAGACCAGGGCTCAAACCTGTGTCCCCGCATTGGCAGCTGGATTCTTAACCACTGCGCCACCAGGGAAGCCCAACTGATTTGGTATTTAATTCCAACCCTCCCACTGAATACAAACTAAAAAAACAGAGGAAGTGAAAAATAACTTAAAACCATCGACAAGCTAGTAATGTGGTGAAGAATTCCTGAGCTAACATTTAAGAGGTTGAAGCCCAGAGCTGTAAGCCCAGAATTCAAGGCAATTTTTGTCCTGGGGACATTTACTGATCTGGAAGATATAACTGTGAAGCTAAGCTGTTGTTTGGTGGTCTTTGGTGGGGAAGGTCAAAATCAAAACCCAGAGCCCGCCCAAGGTAGAAGTCAGATACCCTACTACCAATACATACACACTTTAAGATGGGGTCCTAACGTCTGTGGACTAGTCGTCTAGAATCATATTATCCAGGTGGTCCAGGGAAGCTCAAGCCCTGAACTTGGATTAAGTGGGCCCATCCTTATAATGCCCTTAGTCACCTAGCAGAAAGAAGCATATTTGGGACCAAGCAATATCCTTTCTGAAAGAATGTACTGTCATCCAAGGCCTCAAATTATTTCTAAAAATACTTTTTCAGATACAATATCCAGCTCTTAGTCAAAGATAATCAGGCACACAAAGAGACAAGAAACCTTGCACAAGAACTGACTGCAGGGCTTCCCTGATGGTGCAGTGGTTAAGAATCTGCCTGCCAATGCAGGGGACACGGGTTTGAACCCCGGTCCAGGAAGATCCCACATGTGGCGGAGCAACTAAGCCCGTGTGCCACGGCTACTGAGCCTGCGCTCTAGAGCCCCCCGAGCCACAACTACTGAAGCCCGCGCGCCTAGAGCCTGTGCTCCGCAACAAGAGAAGCCACCACAATGAGAAGCCCATGCACCGCAATGAAGAATAGCCCTTGCTTGCAGCAGCTAGAGAAAGCCCGCGCGCAGCAATGAAGACCCAACACAGCTAAAAATAAATAAAATTAAGAAAGGAAAAAAAAAACTGACTGCAAACAATAGAAAGCAGATTGACCCACACAGATTTAAGATGCTGGAATTACCTGATACCGACCATAACATAACACTGCTTATTGTGTTTAAAGAAGATAAAGGCAAGTGTAAAAATATCTGCAGGCAACAAATTTCTATTAAGAAGTGTCACAACAGAATTTTTAAAGAACCACATAGAACTCCTCCAACTGAAAAATACCAACACCAAAATTAAGAACACAATAAATTGGTGAAAAAGCGAATTAGGCACTGCTGAAGAGAGAATGAGTGAACTACAGGATACATAGGAAGACATTGTCTTGTCCTTAATACGGCATGGAAGACAAAAGAGGAGAAAATACAGAATTAGACTAGAAACATAGAGGATATATAGAGAGATCTAAGATACATTTAATTGGAGTCCCAGAGGGTAAGGAGAAAGAAAGGAGGTAGAGGCAATATTTAAAGAGAAAGTGATCAATAATTTTCCAAAAATGATGAAATACACAAATTCACACATTGCAGAAGCCAAATAAAGCCCAAGCAAGCTAAAGAAAGACAATGGAAATAAATACTGAAGTGTCATGATGTCTGCAACTTACTTTCAGAAGGTCAGGAAAAAAGTTTTTATATTAAAGAGAGCAAATGAGGCAAAATGGTAATAACTGGCAGATCTAGATGAAGGTGTATGGGTGTACACGGTACTATCCTTCTAATATTTCTGTGGGTTTGAAATGCTTCAAAATAAAAAGTTTCGGGGAAGTGTCTATACAGGGAGATCCACCAAGAACTCAAATTCTTTACAAAAGAAAATTTAGGACATGTCACCTGGTAAAGAACCCTGAACAGGCAAGGTGCAGGTTCAAGGCAAAGGTATCAAGAACTGGGTAGTGAAGAAGGGAGGTTATTCATACCAGACAAAGCTTTGTTGTAGAAAAGTCTACATACATTTCTTTTCTTGCTGTGTCAAGTGTATTTTTTATATATTTTAATTCTCCCATTCTTCTCTCTTTCTCTCCACTCTTGTGTATAGGGTATATTGGTAATTAACTTTACAGTATAGTTTATAGTTTGCAAAATATTGAGATGGGCTGTTAAAGGAATTGCAGGGGGAATGGACATCATCTCGAAATCCTGGACTTGGAAGTGGATGTGATCATTGACAAGATTGTGAGTTGTCTCCCTTTGGGAAATGAGTGAATGTATTTTGGACAGACAGAGGCATAGATGTATTATACCAGGGATGATATATATATATATAAAATATAAAATAATACCTGTGATATTTTTAAGAGTAAATACTAGAATAAGGACATGCATGGACGTTGGACATCTAAAACAGTGGACTGTAGGGATATTTGTCTTTTTTTTTTTTTTTTTTTGGCTGTGCCGTGAGGCTTGCGGGATCTTAGTTCTCTGACCAGGGATTGAACCTGGGCCCACAGCAGTGAAAGCGCAGAGTCCTAACCACTGGACCACCAGGGAATTCCCGTGGCATACTTGTCATTTTTTTGGCTGTCCAACGACAACTTCTCCTCCTATTTGTGGGGGGTGGTATCTGTAGGATACGTATAGCACTATCCAAGTTGAAGAGGGAAATTCCTTCACTCTGCCTCTGGCTACCTTGGTGAAGCAGGTATCCCGAGTTTAGTTAGTCTGATGCTTCAGTTTCGCCATCTAGTCCCCTTTCTCCACCCAGACATGGCAACCCTGAGTGGTTTCCCAGGGTCATTGGTCTGATGCCTGATGCAAGGTAGGTGGGGAGCACTTTCAGGGGACCCAGGACAAGAATGTCCCTCTTTCATGGCCACTCTGTCCTCACCTCAGGTCCAAGCTGAGGTGCCTTCTTCCAGCTGGGTGAAGCTATAAGGAAGGTGTCCTTTTTCTTGTCTTCCCCTTCTGGGCAGATGGGGACAAGCCACCCAAGCACTGAGGGGGAAACTGCAGGTAAGACGGTGCTGGCCTTCAGCTCCCCACCCTTTGCCTTCACACTTTACCAGGGTCTGAAACTGAACCCCTGTTGGGAGAGAGGGTTGCAGTTGAGTACAGGCTTTGGGGTCTCACAGTGGGTTCAAATCCCACTACAGATAGAACATCTCCTATTCTCTAAATGATGGCAAAAATTTCAGATTAAAAACAAAGTTTGGTGGGAACGTAAAATGGTGCAGCTCCTATGGAAAATGGCAGTTCCTTAAGAAATTAAATATAGAATGACCATATGATCCAGCAATCCCACTTCAGTGTACACACCCAAAGGAAATGAAAGCAGGGACTCAAACAGATATGGGTACACCCATGTTCACAGCAGCATTGTTCACAATTGCCAAAGACAGAAGCAACCCAGGTGTCCATTGATGGATGGATGGATAAACAAAATGTGGAATATACAGACAATGGAATATTATTCAGCTTTTTAAAAAAATTTTATTTTTGGCTGCGTTGGGTCTTTGTTGCTGCGCGCGGGCTTTCTCTAGTTGTGGTGAGCGGGGGCTACTCTTCGCTACGGTGGCTTCTCTTGCTGCGGAGCACGGGCTCTAAGCACGTGGGCTTCAGTAGCTGTGGCACGCAGGCTCTAGAGCACAGGCTCAGTAGTTGTGGCGCATGGGCTTAGTTGCTCCGCAGCATGTGGGATCTTCGACCAGGGATTGAACCCCTGTCCCCTGCATTGGCAGGTGGATTCTTAACCACTGTGCCACCAGGGAAGTCCTCAGCTTTTAAAAAGAATGAAATTTCAACACATGCTACGGCACGGATAAACCTTGAAGACGTCATGCTAAGTGAAATAAGGCAGTCACAAAAAGACAAATAGGGAATTCCCCGGTGGTCTGGTGCTCAGGACGCGGTGCTTTCACTAACCTGGTTCAATTCCTGGTCTGGGAACTAAGATCCCATAAGCCGTGAGGCTCGGCCAAAAGAATAAAACAAACCCCCAAACTAAATACCGTATGATTCCACTTGTATCAGGTCCCTAGAGTAGTCAAATTCATAGACACATAAAGTAAAAGGGTGGTTGCCAGGGGCCGGGGCAGGGGGTGTGGGGAAATGTGGAGTTAGTGTTTAATGGGTTCAGAGTTTCACTTCGGAAAGATGAAAAAAGTTCTGGAAATGGATGGCGGTGATGGTTGCAGAATAATGTGAATGTACTTAATGCCACTGAACCATATGCTTAAAAATGGTTGAAATGGGGGCTTGCCTGGTGGTGCAGTGGTTAAGAACCCGCCTGCCAATGCAGGGGACATGGGTTCGAGCCCTGATTCGGGAAGATCCCACCTGCTGCGGAGCAGCTAAGCCCGTGCGCCACAGCTACTGAGCCTGCGCTCTAGAGCCCGTGCTCCGCAACAAGAGAAGCCACCGCAATGAGAAGCCCGCGCACCGCAATGAAGAGTAGCCCCCGCTCGCAGCAACTAGAGAAAGCCTGCACGCAACAACAAAGACCCAACACAGCCAAAAATAAATAAATAAATTTTAAAAAAGGTTAAAATGGGAAATTTCGTGTAATATATGTTTTACCAGAATAAAAAAAAACGCATCACCTTTAAAAAAAAAAAAAAATCAAGGTAGTCAAGAAAAATGCTTCCTGGTCTAATTCTGCCTCTGCCTCTGGTATGAAATCTCTGCCTAAGGGCAGAAAAGGCTGAGGGTGAGGTGGGAGTCTGAGATTTGTAGGGTCAAAAGGATGGAAAAGAACCAGCAGAGAATGGAAGACGGGATCACCGAGGCCGGCATTGGCCTCCAGCTGCCCACGTGGTCTGTACCGGTCAGACACCAAGCCCCACCCCAGCACCTTCCCCTCCTCTCAGTCCCCACTGTCCCCACGCGGAGCCAGCCCTCTTCCTGCAACGGCTTCTTCCTCTTTGATCTTTGGTCCATCTCCCACTCGGCCTGGCTGGTGACCCTTCTAAAACCTGGGTCTGACCCCACGTCTCTCCTGCTTAAACTCTTTCAGCAGCTCCCATGGCCTGAGATTCAGCCTTGCAAGCAGAACTGTTCTAAGCCGACTCCAACCCAGTTTTCCAGCTTCACAGTCCTGCCTTTCCCAAGCCCCGGGTTCCTTTATGTCACACACCATAACCATGTTTGAATACCTTCCATGTGCAAGCTAATAAATGTTATCCCTGACTTGCTTAACAACCCTGTAAGGTTGTTAGGTAGGTAGGTATCACTGACTGCATTTTAGAGATGGGGAAACTAAGCCTCACAAGGCTAGGCTGGACTCAGAGACCTTTGCTTTTATTGCCACCTGTCGGACTCTCTCTGTCATTCACTCGGGTGCCTCAGTGCCTTTGCTTATGCATGAGAATAAGTCCGTCAGCCCTCAGGTTTGGCTCAGAATCACAACACCACCGTACCCTTGCCCCAGACATTACCGATCTTGGTGTTTTCTTCATAGTGTTCAACACTGTTGGAAATTTACTTGCTTACAGATTTGATATCCTTCCCCCCACTAGACTGTGAGCTCCGGGAGAGCAGAGGTTGCATCTGTCTGGTGCCCCAGCACTTGGAGCATGTCTGATGCACTGCAGGTGCTCAATAAGCAGCGCTGATGAGATGGGCCTGCTGATGAGCAAGGCTGATCCCTCCCAGCCCCAGGCCCAGCCCGCCCTCCTGTGTGCTCCCTCAGTCCTCTGGCGCCCGAGAAGCTGTTGGTCCCACTGCACCAGGCCTGTGGTTATTCCTTGGCTCTTGGGCCTCCCTGGCAAACCCCAGCCCCCAGGGCCAGCTCCTGGCCTACTCCGGTGCTTGGCTGCCTCTTGTCAAACACCCGAATTAATGTCGGAATATCCCCAATTGGCACTTGGTTCATTCCTGCTTCATTCTCACTATGGGCTAGGAATGAGGTACAATCTTCCAGAAGGCAGGCCCCACCCTGTTCAAGGCCCTCTGGGGCTGGGGTCTCCCCCAGGGTCAGCCCACAGCTCCCAGAGCCTGGCCTGACTTCAAGAGGAGCCTAGGGGCAGGGTACGGCGAGCACAAGTACCAGCAGCAGCAAGTTTTATTGCAACCAGGATCCCCCGGTCATGTGGGAGGGGTGGGGCGGAGGGACATCGGTCACTGATGCCATATTCCCAGTTAAGGACACAGAGCCAAAGATCCAGCTGGCTGTGCCCCACGTCTTCCCTCACCCTCCACCCCCGAGCAGGGTGTTGATGGGGCTGAGGCGGAGGGAGGTGAAAAGCAGAGTCCATTTCAGCAGAGCCTTAGGCCAAGGGATCTGAGGAGCAGTTGGCAGTGGGGGTCTGGGTGGCCCAAGATGCACAGGGCACTTTGGGCTGACGTCTACACATACCCTCGTGGGGCTTAGGGGAAAGCAAAGAGGCCACTCTGTCCACGGGGAGAGGGTGGGAGGGAGGGAAACAAAGGCTCAAAGTGAGAAATCACTGGCCAGCAACCAAGCAGGTGGAACCTTGGGACCCCGACTTCTAGATCAGGGCCGTGTCCACCAACTGCCTCTGGCATTCACCCCAGCCTGGCCATTCTTGGGTCCTATGTGGGGATCTGCAGGTGGCCCAGGTCCTGGTCCATGATCTGGAGAACGTCGTCCAGGATGGAAGGCCCCAGGTCTACGTTCAGGGAGAGCAGGGAGCTGGCGTGGGACAGGAAGGGCTCCTCAGCCCCAGACTCGGGGGTCAGCCCACTGTGGACCGAGGCAGCCTCTGGAATCCGCCAGATGTCCACACTCCCTGCCTCCTGCGGGGAGGGCTGTGGGGAAGGCTGAGGGGTCTCCAGGTGCAGGCGAGGGGGTTTGGGTGGGGCCTGGGCGGCGGGCAAGGTGAGTGCCTGGGGCCCGCCGATGACCGGGAGGGAGATGGCGTTCTTGAGCAGAGGGGACGGCCCGTCGGGGAGCTCCCGCCCACACAGGGTGGCCGTGCGTGTGAACTGGAAGGGCAGCTCAAAGCCACCATCCTCCTCGGCCTCCTCGACCGCCGTCCCCGGCAGGAGGTGGAACTTGCCTTGCAGGAAGGAGATGTCACCGAACATGTCACTGCCGCCACCACTGCCGATGTGAATGGTGTGGCGGAAGTCCCCCAGTGGTGGACTGATCATGTCTGAGGACAGCAGGTCCCGCAGCTTCTCCTTCTTGCCTTTGCGGCTGCCGCGCTTCAGATAGATGGGCACCTTGGTGGACATCGCGACCTCACCAGCCAGGCCGGGACAGTCTGCTTGCAGGACCACGGCCTCCGCTGCCTCCTCTCACCACCCTCAAGAAACACCCAGAGGGAGGTTTCCAGACACCAAACACTTGCCAAGTGCGTGTGGTGTGACCAAAGTTGGCCCAAGGAATTTGGAAAAGAAAGATAAACGATCAATGAAGTCAGAGGATCGAGGTAACAAAAATCACTTTCTCCCAAGAGGGTTGAAAACTCGTCTGAAAACTGGAAGCAGGAAGGCGCAGAGCTCGGAGGCAGTGATGCTCTCTGGGCTCGTCCTCGCCAGCTTCTCTCTGGTCCAGGGCGGAGGAGCTGAAACGTCAAGGGTACAAGTCAGGGACAGAAGGACAAAGGCAGAGGCATCCATCTCGTTTCTGGGTCTCTTTCGTCAGCCCTGGGAGCCCACGTGGGGCTGCACTCCTGTGGGGAGGCCTCCTGGCCGAAGCCTGTGTTCACTCACGGACTTGTTGCACCTCAAGGCCTGGATCAGCAGTGCCAAGCCCCTCCCTCCATGAGTGGGGAACTTAAGCGACAGGACTGAAGTCACATACAAAGCCCTGGCTCTGGTCTCTTGCCCCGAGTCCCCAGCTCTGCTCATCACTGTGGTCTGCACTCAACTGTGCCCAAGACATGACCAGTGCCAGATTGTCTGGGGGTCTCACGGATTTGTCTCAGCTCCCGACTTGATGGAGGATGGAGATCTTGTAACCTCTGTCTTGCCCTCCCAGGCCTGGCACAGCAGGAGTTCAGCCAACAGTGCATGACGACCGACACCTCGCATTTGGCCCAATCACATCCTACCTGGAAGTGAGGTCACCTGCTCAGAGCTTCCCTTTTCTCCTCCTCTCCGTTAGGAGTTCCTTATGGGCAGGGCCTAAGCCTAATGCAGTTTCTGCCCCAGCGCCTAAGGGGAAGATGGAGTGGGGGATACAAATATTTGGGGGTGGCAGCTCTGCTCTGTGCCTGGAATTTCGTTGAGTTCTTTGCAAACACATCTCATTTAATCATCACAACCACCCTCCTATCATTCCCGTTTTAAAATTAGAGCTATCAGGGAATTCCCTGGCAGTTCAGTGGTTAGGACTTGGCGCTTTCACTGCCGTGCCCGGGGTTCAGTCTCTGGTCGGGGAACTAAGATCCCACAAGCCACGCGGAGCGACCAAATAAATAAATAAATAAATAAATAAATAAATAAATAAATAAAATTAGAGCTATCGGACATTTTGGAGGGATTCCCATAAGGCATTGCAGAGAGAGAGAGAAGCAAAATGAAAAAATGTAGTCTACAAGATTCCATTTTTTGAAAACATTGACCAGCTCTCCTCCCCACTCTCTGAACATGCATGTATTATGTGTACCTACATATACAGGTCTGCATAGGATTATATTCGATATAGGAACAGAGAAGAATATAGAAGGCTGGCACTAAGTTGTCATATGGGCTACCTAGACTAGGGTAGGGGCAGGGATGGGGTGTGGGGTTTGTGACATGGGAGGAAAGTTGTCCTCAGAAAAAATTAATATCTGGGGCCCATTACTAAGAAACGATATATGTAAGCCAACTATGAAAGGACGGTCACCAAAATGTTGATGGTGGTTCTCTCAAGGTGGTAGAATTTCAGGTGACTTCCCTCTCTTGTTCATACTTCTATAAGCTCAAATTCTTAACAAGAAGCATGTATTATTTATGAGCACGTATTATTCATGTAGTCAGAAAAAATAAAGATATTTTTAATGTGGAAAAAATAAATACACTCTGGAGGGGTGTCGTGCAGGTTTGACAGAAGAAGGAAGTGGAGCAAGCACTTCCTCTAGTTCCCACGGCGGGGGATTGGCCTGATGTGTAGAATCAGAGCACGGAGTGCAAAGAAACTTGTCCAAGGTCACCCAGCGGGTAACTAGATGAGCCCACTCTCCCCAGGCCAACAGGGGCTGAGCAGGTGGGAAATCACTGGGGAAGCGCCGAGCAGCAGCAGGGAGGCCTCTGCCAGTTCCTCTGCCCCATTCTTCATCCCGGGCCAGGCTGGGCAGGGGGAAGAGTGAGGGGGCTGGCAGGAGGGAGCAGGAAGGAGGAAAGAGGATGCAGGAGAGGCTGAGTCCCAGCTACACACCCCCCAGCCCAGGCCCTTACTCAGGAAACCCCACCCCAGGACCGGACACCCTGGGTCAGTCGAGCTGAGCCACAGAGACCGGACATCTTGCCCCTCCCAGAGCACCTGCAGCTTAATAGGAAACAAAGGAATGACTCTCCGGTGGCAGAATTCCAGCTAAGCTTGGAAGGAGCTGGAGGGAAGGAGAGGGAGGCAGGGAGTGCTCTGAAGTCTTGGACTCCCATCACTCCTTTATCTAACAAACATTTATCTGTGCCCACCATGCCAGGCCTGGGGGCATGCTGACACACATCCTATCTGTCCCCTTGGCAGGAGAAGTCCTGGGGTAGCTTTTCCTTCTTTTTCACTCATGGAGAGGGGGGCTAACTGATGGGATTTGCCCAGAACTTGGGCCAGTTCCCTCCCATCATTCAGGGGCGCCAAGACAGCCTGAATGTTTCCACAACAAATCCAGCGTCCCTGACAGCTCTCTTGCTCTGAGCCAGATGTACCCACCCAATTCCAGATGTGGGGAGAACTGAGGCTGGGGGGAAGGGTTGGGCCAGCCTCAGCCACCAGGGGAGAGCTGGGAACTGCAACCGTCAAGCCCCAAGTATTCAGATTTGGCAACTACAAGACCCCAGGCTCCAGCTACCCTTGCATGGTTTCCATTTTAACGTCCCAGGCACAGCACGGTGGGTGTCATTACTGGCCTTTACAGAGGCAGAAGCTGAAACTGAGAGACGTTAAGCAACTTTGCTGAGGTCACCCAGCTAGTAAGAGGAAGAGTGGGCACTACTACGTAGCTGGGTCCCAGTGGCTCCGATGCAGTGGGCCGTGTCAACCTCTGTGAACTGCTTGGGGAGCAGGAGAGAAACAGGCTCCCACCTGGGCTGGGGCCACTGGGTCCCCAGGCCTCCTCCATTTAAGTCCTACCTCTTGGTTGGCCCCCTCTCTCAATTTGCAAGTGTCCAGACATATGAGAATGAGCTCTCCATCAGGACAAGGCTCTGGGGGCCTGGGACGGGGGGCTTCCTGCAGCTTTGGGAGGAGCAGATGGGAGACATCCCAGCTCTGTGGGCTTGCTCTGGAAGGAGCCCAGGGCCTCCTTTAGAGAAAATGACTTCCTGGACGCAGAACCCCTTCTGTCACAAGGAATACTAGGCCACTCTCCACCAGGAGTGTTCAAAAAGCAGGCCTCTGACCTTGAACCCATCTCTACCTGGAACTCACTCTAAACTTGGGAAGACACCTTTCCTCTCTGGGCCTCACCTTCCTCATCTATGAAATGGGATGACAATAAAGCCATTACCAGGGGGCTACTGGAGACCCTACTGCCATACTGCAAGTGAGAGAGAGCGCCGATGTACAAAGACAGGGTTAGCGGGTCACTGTCAGCCCCGATATTTATTCAGCAAATAGCTGTAGGGCCTTCCTCAAGCATTCTGGTTCTCCGGGGACAGTGCTCCAAACAAGACCAAAAATGAACAGCCCCCGAGCGGAGGGCTCCGCCTCCGCCTGCCGGCCAGGACTTAGCCTGCTTGCGTAGAGTCCCCCTCGCTGGCAGCGGGGTCTCCCAGCGTCGCTGTGCGGAGCGGCGCTCGGCTCCTCGGCCACTAGGTGGCGCGCGCTCTCCCTCTACTGCCGCTCGTCCCGGAGGGTTCCCGGCGCGCACCCGGGTCTCCAGCGCGTCTCCTGCTCCAGGCGGGCGTCCCCCAAGGAGCCGCACGTTGACGTACCAGGTGAGGATTGTCTACGGGATCTTCTTCTCTTGGGGGGTTCTGGTCTCACAACCCGACAAAGGGGGGAAAAGGGAGAGATCCGGGACCCTGCCCGGGTATCCAAACTCAGGGAGGAGCCTCCCCCGTGCTTTCCGGCCTGGGCGATGTCCGAGTGTCCGCTCGGCGCAGGGCCAGAGCTCTGGCGTGCAGCCCCCGCCCCTGGCTCCCGTGGGTCCGGCTCCTCAGCCCCAGCTCGGGTTCCGGCGCCGACCACTCCCAGCCCTCTGCCAGAGTGCAGCCCAGCGCAGTTCGGATCCGTTTCAAGACACTCGCGGCCACGGCTAAAGATAGGAGGACACCTCACCATCGACTAAAAATACGACCCTGAGCCCGGGCGGGGATGGCGGCGGGAGGGCACTCCCGGGTCCCGGGGGTGGGGCGGGGGCTCTGGAGCAGTGTGGAGGGCTGGACCGGGAGTTCAGGTTCGGGATGCGCGGCGCACCGCAGGCCGAGGGGGACGCGGGAGTGGCCGCCGGGACCAAGGCGCGGGCGGGAAACATGGTGCAGCCCGAGGCACCCGGGAAAGGATCTACGTGGAGGTGAGTCGGGGGCCGGGGCGCGAGCTGGGATGGGGCGCCTCAAGGATGGCTCTCCCTAGGAGCCGCGGTCGGGCCGCAGAGTCCCGGCCTGAACTCACCTTGAGCGCGTTCAAGCGACTGACCGGCGGGCGGCGAAAGCTCAGGAGCTGGACCGCGCGGCGATGGGACAGACCTGGGCTGTGAACTTACAGTGCTGACAGTGGCCCCTAAAGCCCCGCCCCCTGCCCGCGGAGCCAATGCCGGGGCCGCCCCAACTAGGCCCCGCCCACAGCCTCGCCCTACTCCCTGGCCCGCCTGGGCTCCCCCTTTGGAGGCGCAGCGCGGGGGTCCCGCAGCCGCGCGGGCCCGGAGGTCCAGTCCAAGTTCGGGCGGCTGCGGGCCAGGCGGCGTCGGGTGCCCGGGCTGGACTCCGCGGACTCCGGCTGTGCCCGTCGGAACCAAAACTCTCGGTTCTAGGAGGGCCGGGTCCGGGGAGGCGCCCGCACAAGTGTATTCAGTGACTACTAAGGAAATGAATGAGGCCTTAGAGGCGCCTATGTTAAAATATTACAGACTTCCGAGAGCTTTCAGGAGTTTGCCGCCCCTTAGAAAAGAGGGCATTGAGGGTGTGTGCGGGCGGAGTGGCCGGGCCATGCCCGTGTTTGCTGTCAGGCTAAGTGGCTTCCGGGGCTGGGGTGGGACCCGTACTTAGACTCATTCCAACATCAGTTGATTGGCTGGTTGGTTGGTTCATTCATTCTTTCATTCATTCAGTACGAGAAACATTTACTGAAGGGCAGGCCCTGCACAGGAGCTGGAGATAGACTGAAGGGAACTCTGCCCTTGCTCCTTTCAGTGATTCAGCAGATAATTGTGCATCTATAGGTGCCAGGCGCTGTTCTTGTCGCTGGGGATGCAGCCCCCTCTGGACTGGGACCTACTGTCCAATGATGGGAAATGGCGGAAACCCAAGTCCCCAAGTAGACTGTGATACCATTCTGAGGGAGCAAGTGCTAAGAAGAGTGGGGCAAAGGAAGGGTGGATGGTAATGAGATGAGGGGACCTTGCTCTCTGGAGGGTGACAGCTGTGACCGTACAATGTGACCAGGATGATGAAAGCTTCCATACTGTAAATGTGGGAGGGACTCTTAGGGAGAGGGGGTCAGGAAGGCATCCTGAAGGAGGGAAGGTTGCTGGGGGTGCAGGTGGGGATCAGCCTAGTCAGAAGGGAGGGAAGGATGGGGAGAAGGGGAGTGGAGTAGGCAAATGGCCCCTTCCTAAAGATGTCCACGTCCTAGTCTCTGGAACCTGTGAATATATTTTGTTACATAACAAAGAATAATTAAGGTTGCCAATGGAATTACAGTTACTAACCAACTGACTTTAAAATAGAGAGATTATCCTGAATTATCTGGGTGGGCCCAATGTAATCACGATGGTCCTTAAAAGTGGAAGAGGGAGACAGGAGAGTCAGAGAAAGAGATGTGATGACACAGAAATGCTGTGTTGCTGCTTTTGAAGATGGAGGAAGGGGCCACAAAGGCATGTGGGCGGCCTCTAGAAGCTGGAAAAGTCAAGGAAACAGATTCTCCCCCAGAACCTCCAAAAGGAACATGGCCCAGCTGACCGCTTGATTTTAGACCCATGTTGGACTTCAAACCAACAGAACAGTAAGTTAATAAATTTGTGTTGTTTTAAGCCCCCAAGTTTGTGGTGATTTGTTACAGCAGCAATAGAAAACTAATACAGGGAAGTTTCAGGTTTTAACCTTGAGCCTTCCTGGCCCCTCCTTTAACTCCCCAGGGAGCATCAGTCAGGTGGATTCTGCCAGGACTGGCCTGGTGGCTCAGAGGAAAACTGAGGCCTGGACAGTGGAGGAATGGGGCCCTGGGCCAAATTGTCGTGTGTGTGGATAAGTATTGTACCTCTCTCCCTTCCTGCCACCCAGGGTCTGCCAAAGATCCACCCACCTAGGCTTGCCTGTGCCCCTTACCAAGTGCCTCTTGCCCCTGAGCTCCTCAAATCCTCTGAGAGCCCAGCAAGGTGGGCAGAACCAGCATCACTATCCCCCTTTACAGAAATGGAAACCGAAGCTCGGGCCCTGACAGTGGTCTACTTAGCCTGAAAGTGGCAAGACATGCTGGCTCTGGGCCCTCGTCCCCACTCAGTCTTCTCACCCAGCCATTGTCACCCCCCATCCCGCCTTCCTTCCCACACACAGCCAGGTAGGGGGACAGCTAGGTGCCAGGCCCTGAGCACTGCTTCTGAGCCACAGACCCAGGTTCTGAGCTGGCTGTGCTGCTGACTTGCTCTGTGGCCACAGACGAAGAAAGGACAGTCCCTTTCTGAGCCTTCTTGCCTGTAAAATGGGAGTTACATGAGTCCCAAGCAAGATAAGGGACTTGCGCGTGTATTGTTGATGGGAACACACAGTCCACGTAGGCAGGAGTTTCATGGAAACATTATAACGGGAGCTTTGGGGGGTGGCGACTGGCCTTGCCACCTGACCTGGAATGAGTCTAATGATGCATAGATGACTCTAATAATGACTCCCCCGAGCCTGCAAGAGTGAGGCTGAGGCGCAGCCCCGCCCATCAGCTGAGCGTCCTCCATTGGAGGAAGGGGCTCGGGGAAGGTCAGGAGCTCCATTCAGGGCTGGTGGCAAAACAAAGTTACAGGGATGAAAGCTTGCAGAGGCAAAGACCCTCATGCAAGGTCACTCAAAGCCAGGAACCAACTCCAGAGCACTTTGGAGAGGTTCTGGCGTGTGTGTGTGTGTGTGTGTGTGTGCAGTTGGGGAGCACTGGGGGATGGATAGAGAGCAGCAGATTTGGCCCCCAAGCCTGACCCAACCCCTGGACCCCTCCCTCAGCGACTAGCCATCCTCCCAACCAGGCCCCAAAGCCACAGGAACTGCGCTCTGGGGACCGTTTTTTTGTTTTTTTTTTTTAATTAATTAATTAATTTATTTATTTTTGGCTGTGTTGGGTCTTCGTTTCTGTGCGAGGGCTTTCTCTAGTTGCGGCAAGCGGGGGCCACTCTTCATCGCGGTGCGCGGGCCTCTCACTATCGCGGCCTCTCTTGTTGCGGAGCACGTGCTCCAGACGCGCAGGCTCAGTAATTGTGGCTCACGGGCCCAGTTGCTCCGTGGCATGTGGGATCTTCCCAGACCAGGGCTCGAACCCGTGTCTCCTGCATTGGCAGGCAGATTCTCAACCAGTGTGCCACCAGGGAAGCCCTGGGGACCGTTTTAAGCCCACCTGGATGTGACGTGCTCCCACCCAGTGCCGGCTCCCCGAGCTGCTCAGACTCTCCTGCCACCAGCCAGAGATCCGGCCCCCACAAAGCCCACATCCAGGGCCCGCTTTGTGCCTGGCACTGGGTTCTGTGCTTTACAAGCACTCAGGTAGGTGGTTCATTCTCCCCATTCACAGATGCGGTCATGTCACTTGGCTGGGGCCTGAGGAATCCCTGGGCAGCCGGCTGCTGGCGGCTCTCAGCTCTACTGAATGGACAGGATCTTTGCAGATACGCCCAGTGTTGCCATGGCAGCCCTGCAATTACTGAACATTTATAAAACAGGATTTCATTGACTAAAATTGGCTTTTTTATGCAACTTCTCAGGCAGTGTGTAAAGGCCCAAGTATGGGTGGTGAGGCTGGGATCCCGAGCCATGGGAGGGCCAGGGTGTCCTGCATTTCTGACCCAGTAGACACTCAGGCCAAGTGCCCCCTGCCCAGCCTGACCCCATGTCCAGGGTCTGCTGCCTCAGCCAGGGCCTGGACTATTCTTGCTGGAAGGACTCCTGGACACCCTGGTGTCTGAGGGGGTAGGACCCTGAGGGACATTCAGGACAGGTTAGAGGCAAGGAAGCCTGGGTGGAGCAATGCCCCAAGGGGCTTCCCTGGCGTCCAGTGGTTAAGACTCTGTGCCTGCAATGCAGGGAGCATGGGTTCGATCCTGGTCGGGGAACTAAGATCGCACATGCTGTGCGGCGCGGCCAAAAAATTAAAAAAAA
Source organism: Eschrichtius robustus (assembly GCF_028021215.1). Classification (NCBI taxonomy): domain Eukaryota; kingdom Metazoa; phylum Chordata; class Mammalia; order Artiodactyla; family Eschrichtiidae; genus Eschrichtius; species Eschrichtius robustus. The sequence continues at coordinate 107,288,169 of NC_090834.1, read as the reverse complement.
AAAAAAAAAAAAAGCCCCGAATGCGGTATTCAAATTCCTTCTTCTCAGCCTGGAGCCTCGCCTTGATGCTGAGATAGGCCCAGTCACCACGCCCCTGACCCCCAGTCCCACAGCTGTCCCCCCCCCCCCACACAGGACCTGTAATCACCACACAGGGACTGACTCAGCCCTTCCTTCCCCGCCCAGCCTCTTCTTCCTGAAAATCGCCCACGTCAGCAGCCCCAGCCCCCAAAGGCCCTGGGGGATAGAGTCCAAGGCCCCCTTCTCCGAGGTTAGCTGGGAAGAACAGAGGAACTGAGCCGGAGGGGTAGGACTCCCAGGCCGGAGCCAGCTCTCCTCGGCCCCGCCCACCCGGGGACCTAGGGAGGCAGGTGGGATGAGAGGGACCAGGAGTCTGGGGACAGGTCTGAGAGCAGGGAGTCACAAGGGAAGGGTGGTGATACTCTAGGGGGCAGTGCGAGGAGACAAGGTCTCCGGGAAGGGCCTCAGCCCCCACCACCCCGATCCCCTGCCACAGGGAGACAGGGAGCAGGGCAGGAGCTCCGTCCACCCCCAGGAAGCCTCCTCTGCCGCAGCCTGAGCTCAGCCTGCAGGGCTCCGTGGCCTGAGCCAACCCCAGGCCTGGGTTGGATTTTTCCTTGATTGTTTCTTGTTTCCTTCCTCCCTTGGGCTCCTGCCAACTCCAGCCCTGCCCTCCTCGCTTGCTTTTCACCCGCCTTCATAAAACTCTGACCCGGCAGAGGCTGGGATTCGAGATGAGAGTCCCTTCGAAACTACCCCCAGCTTCTGCCTCTGCCTTGGACCCCTCCTTGGGAGTTGGGTGGCAGGGCCTTACTGGGGGACTTTCCTTTGGGTCTGGATTTTTGGCCCCAGGCCCAGGGCTATGGGGGTTTCCAGAGTGGTGACAGCCCTGTCCTAGCAGGGACTGAGGCACTTCCTCCCAGAGGCCTCTGGGAGCATCCAAGCCACATGGCTGTCTTCTGGCCTGGGGAGCACAGAGTTAGCAGGGGTTGTTGTCAACACTTCCCACCCCTTCAAGGCACCTTGTCATTATTCATTTTGAAAACTCATTTGCATCTACCTTGTGCCTAGAGCTGTGCTGACTGGAGAAGACACAGATGGTCAAGGCTGGGCCCAGCCCTCGGAGAACAGATACCCTGAGTAAAACAAATAACCAATTCTAAATCAGCACATTCTGTGCCATAATGGAGGTCCTTGAAAGCAGAGGCCAGTTCTGATTTACCTCTTTCTATCCCAGGCAACATAGATGAGGCTCAGTGAGTGACTATGAGTGGAGAACCAAAAAGAACAGCGGTAGGGAGGATTTGTTCTGTTAGAGGTGGGGAAACAGATGGAAGAGTTAGGAAGCCTTCAAGAAGAGGTGATATTTGAGCAGGGTATTAATGGATGAGTAGGAATTTGCCAGGCAGAGAAAGGAAAGGATATTTCAGGGGGAGCAGGCAGAGGCAAAGGCAAAGGCCAGAACGAATGCAAGTAGATGCATGGTGTGAGCGGGAAACAAGATAAGTCCAGCAGACCATGGCATAGGAGAGGGAGAAAGACCCAGAGGGTAGTGGGAGAGCACCATTTTCCTTGCCCAGCTCCCATTCCTCTTATTCTGCTGACCACCCCTCAATTTTCCAGAGTCTCCAGTATGATTGACCTTGCCTCCAAGCTCTAAAAGTGGGTCTGAGGCCCCGGCCTACCCAATCTGAGTCATAGGGATGGTTTAGGGATGGGCATATGTCGGCAGTGGGCTTCAGCCTGGGAACTTGCAGTGACTATTAGGGTGACAGATGCCAAGATGTCAACTCAGGGCTGTCAACTCACGGAAGAGCTCGTCCGAGAATAAAGCCAGCACAGAGAAAAGCAGAGCCAAGAGAATGATTCTCAATAACATTGCTTGTGCTTCTGGATCCAGCCATGCCTGAAGCAGACATCCATTATATGAACCAACAACTTACGATTTTTGTTTAGTCCTGTTGGAATTGGGTTTCTGTCACTTTCCCATTAAAGAATAACTAAAAGCAGACAATAGCTCACAATAGCTGCCGAATGCTGTGGGAGGGAATCAAGGATCTGTGCAGAAGTGCGACATGACCAGAATTGCATTTTTTTCATTTAAATTATCTTTTTGACATGGTAATGCTTTCGTATGGTTCACAATTTAGAAATCACAGCAGGCCGAAGATCCCGCGTGCTGCAACTAAAGACCCGAAACAGCCAAATAAATAAATAAATAAATAAAAATATAAAAGAAGAAATCACAAGAGGCAAAACGTCTCCCTCTTACCCCTGTTCCCCAGCCACCAGTTCTCCTCTCCACAAACAACCAGCGTTATCAGTTTCTTGTAAACACTTCTAGAGATACTCTTTGCACATGCAAGCAAAGCCCCGCCCATCTTTTTTACACAAATGGCAATATTTAGACAAGTAGAGCCCCAAAGTACAGCAGACCTTGGTGGGAGCGGGGGGAGGACAGGCCCCATTGCCGAGGGCGATGGGGGTGACTCTGCAGGAGCCATGGGAAGCCACATTTTATTGAGCCTCTGCTATTCACATTGTCCGGCACCTTCCTTTCTTCAGTTGACATTATATTTATGACCACTTCATGTCAGTTCATAGAGCATATCGTCAGTTTCATTTTCTCACAGCTGCATAGTATTTCACACGGGGTGTACCATAATTTATGCAAATTATGACCTCTCCAGCCTCAAGCCACCTCTCCACTCCCTCTGTTCCGGACAAGGGCCTTTCAGCCCATCAGCCACACCCGTGGCCTCAGTGGACGGACGTTTAGGTTGTCCCCAGCCCTTTCCTGTGACAAGCAGTGCTGCCATGTGTCATCTTGCCCAGATGCTGTTTCACACTCGTGTGAGCAGAGCTGAAGAATAAGTTCATAAGGACTTGGGGGTCACAGGACACTCGCTGTTGTCATTTGGTCAGCTCTGTCCACTTGTCTTTCTCAGGAGATGTGCCAGGTCCAGGCCCCCATAGGGACCACAGGGCCCATTTCTCCTCAGCCTCACTGGCATCTGGTTCTCAGCCTTTTTGATTTTTGTCACTCTGGTAGGTAAACACTAACTAAAGACAAAGGAGCCTCAGTGTGGTTTTAATCTGTGTTTCTCTTATAAGTGACGTTGGCCATTTTTCATAGGCTTCAGGGCCATTTCTATTTCCTTTTCCATGAACTGGAAAAGGAATTAGAGAATTATGCTTAAGAGGGTCGATTCAGAGAAGGGAACATGGAGGGAGGCCTGATTGGAGGCAGGTGCCACTTTGGGGGCGGATGGCTCAGGAGAGAGACGGAACTTGGCTCTGAGCTGTGGTGTGAAAGACGGCGCTGGAGATAATGAGGTCGAAAGATTGGAATTTGGTGACAGATGGGCCACAGGGGCCAGGGAGGAAGGACCGGGGTCAGGCCGGTCCAGCGTGGTGACTTGGGTGATGAGAGGGGGCGGGGAGGAAAGGGAGGACAGTGGGGCCACCAAGGGAGATGGAGGATCCCAGCAGGGGCCCTGCCCACTCTCCACCCCACATCATGACTGATGCAAAACACCAACCTGACGGCCACACGCCCCTGCTCACACGCTTCAGTGGCCACAAACCCTGGGCAGGAACCCTGCTGGCCTCCAGCCTCAAGCCACCTCTCAGCTCCCTCTTCTCTGGCCTTGAGCACACCCAGCCTCCAGGGCGGGCTCCTTACACGGCTCCTCCCTTCCCCGGCCGCCTCCTGTGATTCCTGCAGGTCTCAGCCATGGTATCTCCCCTCGGGGAAGCATTCCGGACCCCAATCGATGTCGAGTTCCCGCGGAGAAACTCCGGACCACAGTCCTCTCTGAGCCTTCGTCATCGATTCATGTCCATCCCCCACTGGGCTGTAACCACTGTTGCCTCCCCAGAGTGGAGGCCAATGAATGTAAATGAATGAACAAGTGAATGAATGAAGGGCAGGGTACCGTGGGTAGCAAACAGGGGGCAAATAGGAGATGAGGGTTTAGGAAGTAAAAGAGCCTGGAGTTGAGACTTCCCCGGTGGTGCAGTGATTAAGAATCTGCCTGCCAGTGCAGGGGACAAGGGTTCCAGCCCTGGTCTGGGAAGATCCCACATGCCGCGGAGCAACTAAGCCCGGGCGCCACAACTACTGAGCCCACGTGCTGCAACTACTGAAGCGCGTGCGCCTAGAGCCCGTGCTCCGTAACAAGAGAAACCCCCGCTTGCCGCGACTAGAGAAAACCCGCACGCAGCAACAAAGACCCAATGCAGCCAAAAAAAAAAAAAAAAGACGCTGGAGTGGGCTACCTCTGTTTGAGGCACAGTGGCTCTCGGTGCTTCCCTGGCGCCCCCTCTAGGTGGAGCAGGGATTCTGTCCATTTGGTGGTACATGTCTGCATCCCGATGCTGAGAAGAGATCCCCACACAGAGCCGGCACCACTGCAAGTGTCTGCGAACAGGAGCAGGCGTGGGAACAGGCGTGGGAACTGATGGGCTGGGGCCCAGGTGGACGTTTCATGACAAGGCATCCCTTCGGCAGGTATCTTTTTGGGCCTACTGTGTGCCAGGCACTCTACAGGGACGGGACAGGGTCCCTGCCCTCAGGGAGCAGGCATTGCGGAGCAGAGGGGCAAGAGAGTTGTGTGTATATACACACACACACAAACACACACATAATTTTTTCTGTCTTTTAAAATAATCCATGCACATGGCAAAAGATGCCAAACAGGATGTGAGAATGGACATGACAAATAATTCTCCGAGCCCTCCTGCTCCTGACCCCTGGTTCTCCAACACCCATCCCCAGAGGTAAACCACTGTGATTGGAAATATTCTAAGGTCAGAACATTTGGGGTTTCTTTGTTCATTTATTTTGTTTTTCATTTATTTTACTGCAGTATAGTTAATTTACAATGTTGTGTTAGTTTCTGGTGTACAGCAAAGGCAATTCAATTATACATATATATATATAATGGTTTGCACCTGCTAATCTCAAACTCCCAATCCATCCCTCCCCCACCCCCCTTCCCCTTGGCAACCACAAGTCTATTCTCTATGTCTGTGAGTCTGTTTCTGTTTCATAGATAAGTTCATTTGCGTCATGTGTTAGATTCCACATATAAGTGATATCATATGGTATTTATCTTTCTCTGTCTGACTTACTTCACTTAGTGTGATAATCTCTAGGTCCATCCGTGTTGCTGCAAATGGCATTATTTCATTCTTTTTTATGGCTGAGTAGTATTCCATCATATATATATATATATACCACATCTTCTTCATCCATTCATCTGTCGATGGACATTTAAGCTGTTTCCATATCTTGGCTATTGTAAATAGTGCCACTATGAACATAGGGGTGCATGTATCATTTTGAATTATAGTTTTGTCCAGATATATGCCCGGGAGTGGGATTGCTGGGTCATATGGTAGTTCTATTTTTAGTAACCTCCATACTGTTCTCCATAGTGGCTGCACCAACTTACATTCCCACCAACAGTGTACAAGTGTTTCCTTTTTTCCACACCCTCTCCAGCATTTGTTATTTGTAGACTTTTTAATGATGGCCATTCTGACCGGTGTGAGGTGATACCTTATTGTAGTTTTGATTTGCATTACCCTAATAATTAGCAATGTGGAGCAGCTTTTCATGTGCCTGTTGGCCACCTGTATGTCTTCTTTGGAGAAATGTCTATTTAGGTATTCTGCCCATTTCTTGATTGGGTTGTTTGTTTCTTTGTTATTGAGTTGTTTGAGCTATTTGTATATTTTGGAAGTTAAGCTAAGAAGAAGAACATTTGAAGAGGACTCCAGATCTCAAGGGAAAGTGGGCCTTGGGAGCAGCCCCCCAGGAGTCAAGCATGGCTGAGCCTTCCAGACACCGGCCCAGGGCTCCTCCAGCTCCTGGAGCAGAGAAGCCAGAAGGGGCTGCTACGGGACTGCCTCTGCCCGCCCTGCTCTTCCCCTTCCCTCTCCTGGGGGTAGGGCCTGCTGACTGGGCCCTGCAGGCCTTCAGTTCTCTTTCTCAGTGAGAAATGCTCAGACCCTGGGAAGATCTGGGAGCCACGGAAGCCAGCAGGAGAGATGGAGTTCTGCGGGGCCCCGCCAGGCTCGGGGCAGATGCCCAGGCTCTCAGGGAGCAGTGCATGGGGACAGGGGTCAGCAGGGTCACGGACCAGCAGCTGTCCCCGAGACCCCCGAGGGGCCCTGGGCCCTGGCAGCTGCACGGCTCTCAGCTGTTAGGCGGGCTCCGTGCTGACAGGAGAAGGAGGGTGGGTCTGGGTGGGGAGTCTGGAGCTGGCCGTGGGCCCAGTGGGTCCCGGAGCAGACCAGCCCTGAGGCCCATGGGGCCCTGGCATTTCCAGGGCAGACCCAGAGGGAGCAGAGATAGATAGGCCTGGCCGCTCAGGGAAAGAAGATCTAGAATGATGAGGCCAGGGCGACAGAGGGGCCCAAATGCCTGAATGCGGGTGATTAAGTCCCACCCCAGCGACCTCCGGACTTCGAGGCCAGGCACATAAGCTCCCCCTCTGGTCTCCCCTCTCCTCGGCCAGACTCCCAGTGCTCCCGGTTCTCTTGAGTGTAATGCGTTCTACGCAGGCGACTCCTGGATCAACCCCTGCAATCCTCACGCCTCACCAGAGCCCGGATCTGTCATCCCTGATGTCCTGGGAGGCTGGGCCCACCTGGGTGCCCCCTTCATCCCAACCTGCCCCAACAGACCCAGGCACCCCCTCCTCCCACATGTTCCCAGGCACCTGGGTTGCTCCCTGGGACTCCTCTGAAGTCTGTCCTTGCTGGGTGGCCAAGTTGGTCAGTATGGCACAGAGGAGAGACAAGGGATTGGAGTTCAAATCCCAGCCCCATTGCTTACTTCAGCCGGTGATCTTGACCCTCTTGGAGCCTGCCAGAGGGTTAGATGTGATCTCTATGTCAAAGTACACACAGTTGGTCCTCAGAAATGGTAATTCCCTTTCCTTCCTACCCAAGCTGTGTTTTCTCCTCCTCAACTTGAACTTAAAAAAAAAAAGGGATTGGGGGGGGAGGAATTCCCTTGTGGTCCAGTGGTTAGGGCTTAGGACTTGGCACTTTCACCGCTGTGGCCCAGGTTAAATCCCTGGTCAGGGAACTAAGATCCCGAAAGCCGTGCAGCATGGCCAAAACAAACAAACAAACAAAACCCAAAACAAACAAAAACCGGATGGTGGTGGTGGTGGTGGTGGTATTTGTTGTTTCTCTTTATTTTATTTTCTAAATTGAAGTATAGTTGATTTACAATATTAGTTTCAAGTGTACAACATAGTCATTCAGTACTTTTATAGATTATACTCCATTTAAAGTTATTACAAAACAATGGCTATATTTCCATTTGCTGCACACTATATCCTTGTTGCTTATCTATTTTATATATAGTAGTTTTTATCTCTTAATCCCATACCCCTATCTTGCTTCTCCCCCTTCTTCCTCCCACTGGTAAGTACTAGTTTGTTCTCAGTATCTGAGTCTGTTTCTGTTTTGTTATATACATTTGTTTGTTTTATTGTTTAGATTCCACATATAGGTGCTAACATAGAGTATTTGTCTTTCTCTGACTTATTTCACTAAGCATAATATTCTCTAGGTTCACACACATTGTTGCGAAGGGGGGTTAGTATTTGTGCTTTAGGTTTGGGGGCAGGAGGCTCACTTCGCCAGAGCTCGGACATCGTAGCCTGGTGCTGACCTCTCTCCCCAGCTTCTGGCTCTGTCCTCTGGTTTGATCCATACTCAGGAGGCGTTTCCCCTCATGGTGGCAAGATGGCTGCAGCAGCTCCACCCTTATGGTGTGTCTTTTCTCCCACCTCCAGCAGAAGCCTTAGAGTCATTGTGTTTGGCATGTCTCAGGTTGTGCCTATCCCTGGCCAGTCACTGAGGCCAGAGAAATGCAACGTGCGGTTTGGTTTAGGCAAGGGAGGTGGGAGGAGGACAGGCAGTTCCTCCACAGGGAAACTGGGGTACTGTTTCCACAGGAACAGAGAGAGACTGCTGGGGGGGCTCTGTCCTCTGATGGCCCTGAAAGTGTCTCCCGTCTCCCGCCTCTCCCAGCTTCACTTTGCCCTTTGCGGCACTGCCAGCCTTTTCCTAAGACACAGATTGGGTGTTGTCCTTCCACTACTCAGAAGCCTTCAAAGATTCCCCAAGGCACAAGAATCGATCCAAACTTCTTAGCAAGGCAGTCTAGACTCCTTGAGTCATCTGGCTCCTAAGCACAGTTCCAGGCCCATCACTTCTTTCTTTCCTTTTCTTTTTTCTCTTCTCCCTCCCTTCCCTTGCATTCCCTTCTTCCATAAATCTAAAGCCCCTCCCCCTACCATGCCTGGGTATATTAATATACCCAAGAGCACTGAGAACATGGTCACACAAAAACTTGTACAGAGTGTTTATAGCAGCACTACTCACAATAGCCCCAAAGTGGAAACAACACTAATGTCCATCAACTGATGAACGGATAAACAAAATATGGTCTATGTGTACAGTGGAATAGTATTCAGCCATAAAAAGGAACGAAGCACTGATAATGCTACAACATGGGTGAACCCTGAAAACATTATGCTAAGTGAAAGAAGCCAGACACAAAAGACTACATACTGTATGATTCCATTTATACGATATGCCCAGAATAGGTAAATCTATAGAGCCAGAAAGTAGTTTAGCGTTTGCCAGGGGATGGGAGTGGGGTGGAGATGGTGAGTGAGTGCTAGTGGGTATGGGGCTTCTTTCTGGGGTGATGAAAATATTCTAGAAATAGTGATGTTTGCACAACACTGTGAATGTACTAAAAGCCACTGAACTATACACATTAAAACGGTGAAATTCGGGAATTCCCTGGCGGTCCAGTGTTTAGGACTCCGCACTTCCACTGCTGGGGGCCTGGGTTCAATCCCCGGTCTGGGAACTAAGATCCCACAGACCTCGCTGGCAAAAAAAAAAAAAAAAAGGTGAAATTCGTGTTATTATTATATCTCAGTAACATTTTTTTTTTAATGTAAAAAAAAAAAACTACCTCACCCCCACCCCAGTCAGTCAAGACCTTTCACATCTACTTGGAGGGAGAGGCCACGTGTGTCCAACCAGTATTGGCTCTCAGGTGGCTCAGCCGGGAGCCCCAGGGTCGGGGGAAAGGAAGTGTGTATCAAACAGAGTAGTGAAAAATCAGCCCAAATGGCTACTCCCAGCACTAGGGGAAGCCGCAAGGCTGGGCTGAGCCGGGCTAGGTGACCCTGAGTGAAGGGAAAGGAAACACCGAGGCCAGGGCTGGGCAGGGCTGGGGCATCGAGGCCTGGGAGGCAAACGTGGTAAGAGCGCAGGACTTTGCTTCTTCAGAACCATCTGCTTCATCCTTGGGCTTGTGTCTTAAAGGCCCAGGGCACGACCAGGACGAGGGACGATGCCACCAAAGGGGATTCCGAAGCAGGTGGGTCCCAGGAGTCCAGGCCCAGCCAGGTTCCTCCACTTCATCCACCCCCGTCACCAGTGCCCCCTCCCAGAGCCTTATTTCAGAGTCCTGAGCCCCCGTGAGGGGAGGGGGGAAGAGACCCCCCCACGAGCAAGTGGGACGAGGCTTCAGGAAACTGGCGACCCAGGTGAAGAGGGGCCGAGGAGCAGTCAGCTGGTAGTCGCTGGGCACCGACTTCCCGCCAAGAGCAAAAGGGAAGCGTCTGGTGTCAGAGGGGCACGGGTCGCCAGACCTGTCTGCAATCTGGGGTTCTCATCCTGCTTTTTTTGTTTGTTTTAAATGCCTGCTTGGGTCCTCCCAGAGCATTGCCAACAGTCACACGACTTGTATCCAGGCAACGGGCTCTTGCTCCCACTCACGCGGAGCACCAGCTCTCTTTCCCGGGAAGCTGCACACCACCGCCCGCCTGCCCTGCACACGCCTCCCGCCCACCAGGACACAGGTCTTTTCTCGCCTCTGTTAACCGCCCCATCCCACTGGGGCCTCTGGATCGTCCGTGACAGATGGGCACCAAGACATTACCATTCCCCACAAGGCTGCTTCAGCAGCAACATGAAAATAATTGCCAGAGCTGTGACACCCAAGGAGCCACACATGGGCTCACACAGTAAGGGCCGGAGCCTTGTCTATTGTGGCCAAAGGCTTGTAATCTTCCCAGGCAAGGGTTTTCCAAGGCGGGGAGGGGTGGGTTTTTGGTTGATATGTGGCTTGATAGAAATACAAATGACATTCTCGAACTGCGGCAACTCTATCAGGTTGTGGAAGAGGGGCCCGGGCTCCAACAATGCCACATCCCGAGGCTGCTAAGTCACAGTGGCCCTTTGACCGTGGCTGGATGCTTCCCGTGTGGGGGATCCTGGGGAGGAGGGAAAACCAGCTCCCCAAGCTGGGGCTTGTCTCTAATTCCTGCCTTCAGAGGAGGCACTTATAAAACGAATGAAACAAAGCAGCAACTGCTTGTTTTCAGAGGGAGACCAGTTTTACCCCAGCCCGGTCTGATCTGTTGTTGATTCCACTTCACCATCAGAGGAGGAAGGCAAAGGTTGGACACTGTTAGGTTACCTATTTATCTCTGACTCAAGGCATCGGCACGGGCTGCTCCCTCAGTCTGACAGCTGCGGGTTTCCAGCCTTGGCTTTGGCGTGTGAGGCAGGACAGCCGCCAGCTCAGGGCAGAAACCCACTCCACGTTTAGCCAGCGACAGCCTCTCCCCAGATGCCAGGACACACAGGTGAGGGGACGTGTTGGGGACCCTGGAAGGCCTGGCCTTGTCCAAATGTTCTGGGCTAGAGGTGAGCCCCAGGCTGCTGGGTGACTCGGCTGAGCCAGCGCCAGGGAATCCAGCTCTGGCGCAGCTCTGGATGCCGCCCCCTCCAGATGGAGGGGTCAGGCTGGGACCACAGCGGGCCGGCGAGGACCGTGCCGGGAGGGCCCGGCCCGCAGCCAGCTGCTTGCTCCGTGGCCCGAGCCCAGCGCCTCCTCAGCACAGAGGCCGCAGGGGCCTTGGGAGCAGCCTTAGGAGGATCGGGGCTGGGGCTGGGCGGAACCCAGTGTGACAGACGCTCTGCCTTCTCTGCACAGAGGTCCAGGAGGGCAACATTCTTTGTTCACTACCAGGAAAAAGACGGAGCGCAAGAAAGATTAAACTCAGAAGTCACAGAATTTACTTTCATATCTCCAAAAGTTGTTTCTATGTCTGACTCAGTAGGAAATCGCAAAGCCTTGACTTTCCTGAGCATACTGCATCCACGGCCAGTTCTCGCTGGGCTCCAAGTGTCCATGAAGAAACAACAGCTTTCTTCCAGAGAAACTCGACGCGGAGTAGGGGTCCAGCTGCCCAAGGTCTTCCCGCTGGGCCCCCTGCCCGCAGCCCTGTCCTCTCCAGCTGGCTGCCCCCTCTCCTTCCACGGGTGGGATCTTGGCAGAGGGCTACTCCCGGGCTCTCGGTGTCTGGGAGGCCCTCACGACGGGGGATGACAGAGGACCGAGCCTCAGATCCTGACCACCTGGGCGGCAGTACACGGGCTCCGCCTGCCCTCGGCGCCCGAGGCCTGCCTCCTGAGGTAGAGTCGGCCGAAGGTGCCCCCCACCTGCCCTTTGGTGAGGCGCCCGGGATTCACACAGATGCAGCCAAGGATGTCCTGGGGGAAGGAAAGAAAGACTGTGGGTTTGGAAAGGCCAAAACCATCGGGACTGATGTGAAAAAGCTGGACTCATCTAACGATTAGACCCTAAAGAGGACTTTATAAAATGGAAATGAAGGCCAACAAAACGCATCTTAAATCAAATATGTTAATTTATTATTAGAAAACTCAGAACCTTTTGAGTCTCTGAAACAAAATAAAGAAGAAAGTGACTCGGCAGGGTGACAATCGGCTCCCAAACTTGGAGACAAACTTGATCTATTTGTTTCCCAACATGAAAAAAAGTTTACCTCTCGAGGTTGAACTGGCTCTGGTTTGGCAAGAGGGGCTTGATCAGGTGGATTCCCTGTGAGGGACCCAATCCCCGGGCAGGGCCTCAGGAGGCAGAGATGAGAATGACCGAGAGCTGCTTGGAGGTCATCTCAGAATTCAGGAGGGGGCAGGCAAGCCCAGGGCACCTGAGGTGGCCTCAGGTGCGAACCATGGTTTGAGGGCCCTCCTACCTGTCTCCGGCTCCCAGGCTGGGCTGACTGAGTACCATGCCCTGGGGCGGGAAGAGCAGCAAGGGGACGCTGCTTACTTATGCATTTTACTAACAGATTTGTTTTCTAGTCCTACCCCCTCCCCCAAAGAAATGAGGCCACCGTCCCCATCAGCAGACCCGCGAGGAGTGAGTGCCAGGGGTCCAGAAGGGAAAGTCAGAGACTGGTTCCGGCGTTTCTGGGAAATGGTGGAGTTCAAACCTACCTTCACAAAGTATCTCAGCTCTGAAGGGGCTATGAAGACGTCGGGGGTGACGGGCAGCTGTGCATAGGCATAGAAATTCTCATAGTCAATGGCCATGTCCTCCTGGGGAGGGTAGAGCGGGTAGTAGCTGCAGAGACGGAGAGAGACAGTCAGCAGCAGCTGATTCAGGGACCCCCCCCCCTCCCCAGATGGATTTCCTCTATGTCACTGGTTTCCACGGTTTCACAGACCGTCTCTCCCTTTCCTCTGTGTTTAGGGGACAGGACGCAGGCTTGTCATCCCAGGGTGGAGTTCCCTGGTAGTGGCCTGGGGAAGGTCTCGAGGTCAAATCTGTCAGAGCTCCCTGACCCCTAAGCACTCCCTTCACGGTCAGCTACTCCGTCGGGCAGGCTCACCTCCGCTGGGTCAGGATGTGCTTGAGTATTCGGCTGAACCTGTCTGAAGTTCCGGAAGAACTAGGGGAGGAAGAAAAGCAAGAAACGGAAAGTGGAACCTTGTTTATCAGTGCCTGTTTCTCCTCGGGGAGGATTTATTAAACTAGAGAGAAGCGACGTGGCCAAGGCGTGTGACAAGAAGGTACCTCTGGTGAAGTTTAAAGACCTGTCCGCAAATGCTCGGTCTGCTGAGCAGGACACGGGGTTGAGAAGGGAAAGAGCAGGGATCCCTTGCGATCAGGGCCCAGGCAGGCTATCCCCAGCTCCGCATCATGCCGGAGAACGTGGAGTCTGTCCCGGCGCCAGGCCAGCTGTAGCCGGGGTGACCCCTGCACCTCCAACCGGAGCCAACAAACACACACCCATTCTGGCCTAAGACACAAATCGCTCCGCACGCCTTCCCATCACGGGCGATGCGAGAAGTGAACTGCTGAACCTCAGCTCAACAGATCTGGCTGTGTCTGATCCTCTGCAGAGCTGCACACTGTTCTGGAAGGGGGAGCACCCTGCGGGGTAAACTCACAGTCACCCTCCGCAAGCAGGGACATCTTGTTTAGGTCACAAATGTGGCAAACGGAGAAAAGTAGATGGACTTCTATGACTAGAAATTAAGTGCAAAGACAGAACGGATGTGGTCCTTCAGGGTCTCAAACACCACAGAAACAAGCGATAACAGAAACACATGCATCCCACCGCTCCCCTTGGGCGCAGAGAAACTCAGTGGCCAAAGGCTTTGGCAGAAAGTGCTGCTCTAGGGGCTGCCCTCTCGACCCTGCCAAGCAACCCCTTGGCCGAGGACAGGACCAGGATCCAGAGGAACCGCCTGCGGGACCGAAAACCCTCCTCACCTACTGATCTCCTCAGCCCCCATGTGCAGCAGCAGGTCGGTGGACGTCAAGCCAAAGATCATTCCGTTTATGCAGAGCGTGCAGGGCTCGGACACGAACTGCACTCGCTAAAACGAGAAGGTGGGACAGACGTTCGCACACCAAAGCTAGAAACTTCCTCCCCATGAAAATGGGGGGTCTGCAAGGGCTGGGGGGACCAGCCCAGCGGACAGTAAATCACACGTCTGCCTGTTACAAAGAGAAGCTTAAGACGCAGGCACCACGTGTGCCTCAAAAAGGCGCCCCCGCCCTCTGCTTCCAGGACAAGCTGGGTCGCCTTCGGCACGTTCGACTCTGGCTGCCTGGTTGAGGAGGGGACGCTGGTACCTTTTTGTCCTCCCGAGGCAGGTCGGAGCAGCTGAAGGGCGGCTGTGGGTACACGGGCTCGTGGTGCACGTCTCTCAGTGATGGGACGAAGATGAGGTGTGAGCCAGAGCTACTTTGCCAAAAAAAGCATCAGAACAGGAAGGAAAATGAGGGCAGTTGAGTTAGCATAGCTGGTGACAGACTTAAAGGGTCAGAGCTGGATACAAGAGCCTACTCCCAGGGAAGAAGTTCCGAACAGAGCTCTCCTATTAAGGGGGGTGCCGTTCCCCATGGGACACCAGGAACGAGAGACAATCTGTTCTAATTTACACACAACCACCTCGATGGGGCTCATGGCTGTCTCCCAGGACATGCTTTCTCCTGGCTCCATATGATGTTCTACTCGAGAGAGGAAGAGGACTACTGTTTCGTAGGAAAAGGGGAGAAGAAATGGAGATCTAGGAAATCAGGAAAGACGAGGATTTGACTGAAAATCCTCAGAGCCAGATCTGAAGCCAAAGTTCTGACTCTTCACACTGTCTGAACAGACGTGGCTTTTAGGCGTCACGTAGCCTCCCTGGCTGGGGGCCTCTTCCCTCGGGAGGGACCCGCAGGCTGAGCAGATTTGGGGGGGTGGGGGAAAGGCACGGCTGGTTCTGGTTCGTCAAGGGCCCGCCCCGCCCTCCCCTCCCGCACAGGGAATCAACGCCCTTGGTTTTTCTTTCTCAGCAGCCTGTCTTACAAAGATGAAAGAAATATCTAACAGCAACAGTAAAAGAGATGACAGACGTTTCCTTTGACGGAGGCAGGAGAATCTCTAGGGTTGTTACAAGATGTAAGTGAAGAAAAACCCCGTAACTCTAGGGGCCAACTCTTTAACCTCTCCAGCCGTGCAGAAGAAAGGGGAAAAAAAACCTGTCCTTGGCGGAATGGGGTCTATTGTAAACCAAACGATGGAAAGTGTTACTTTGGGGCGAGTTTAACATCCACCAATAGCTCTCACTTCTAGCACCCTCTCTTGCTTAAGACGCGGTGGCTTCCCAGAGGCAGGTACAGGCACCTGTGCAGGTATAGGGATGTGGCTGCCTCTCACATGGGATAAAGGTGTTGGTGATGGTTGTCACACTTGTCACTTGTTTGTCATGCCCGCTCAAAGCGTGAACTGAGACTTCTGCAGCGGAAATTCAGAATCTTGAGACCAAAGGCACTTTGCGAATTATAGTCCCTTTGACATTGAAAGCTAAGTCCCTGTAAGTAGCCAAGTCTACCGATTTGGGTGCTGAAGTCTGGCAGACAGGCCGGGGGTGACCCGAAGGGGACAGTCTGTGTTTCAGATCCCCGGGGCTCAGTCCGTGATGGACACGAAGGGTGGAGGCACGGCTGGCCGCCGTTAAGAGACGGACTTGCTCTGCTTCTGTGCAGGCTCTGGCAGAGCAATGGTTAAGGAGGAAAGGGGCCTCTGGCTCAGGGTTATAGGCTGGCTGTAGGGGGAGGGATCCGAGAGAAAATTCCAACTATGCTGAGCATTGCACAACTTCATACATCACGGTGGGGAGGGGCCTTGCAGCGGCTCACTCCCTCCCTCAAGCTCCCCGGGCTCTGCTGGGCTCTTGCTGGGCTCTTGCGAGGGGAGGTGCTTCCTCACTGGCTCTGGTTTTCACTGATAAATCAGCTTAATGCTCTGCGTTTCTGACCTCTCAGAATAAAAATAAATTCCCCCCAAAGGAGGGCCATTTTTATACTGTTTTGGGAAGGGTGGGGCAGCCCCTCTCCCCTGAGGCGCACACTGGCCTCAGATGAAAGTGCCTGGTGGTGCTGGGAGCTCACCCCCAGGGTAACAATGCCTGGTTTGTTCTTTGTTTGTAGCACTGCTGTCAATACCATATGGGGTGAGGAACCAAAAACAGAACCCCATCTCAAATCGAAAGCACCCAGCACGGCCCCGCAGTCCCTGCCTATCCCGGAGGGGACCTGAGGGCTGATAAAACAGGGACACCAGCCCTGCTCCTCAGGGGACTTATTTCCTGAGGAGTGCTAGGAGCCTCCAGGTCTGACAAACTCATTCAGGGTCACAACAAACCTGGGAGGCAGAGGGAAGGCAACCTATGTTATCTCACTTGGAGGGAGGGAGGGGCAGATCCAGCTGCAGGCTGTCACCTGCACGATTCAAGCCCCCTGACTCTGGGGTCAGTTGGGGGTGTTTTTCCCCAGTCCGAGAGGCCTACGACACTGGCCCATGCTGCTGGTACAAGAAGGTAGAGTTACAGCTAATCAAGCCTGAGATCAGTTCTCACGGCCAAGGGGCGGAAGATTATACATCTTGTTTTAAAAACCACCTTCCTTACAGACTTATTTTTAAAAGCTTAGCCTCGGGAATGTTTGTTTTTGATGAGCTCAGCTCCAGGGAGGCAGATCCCCAGAGGAGGAGATCCACCACCAAGGGCAATTTCTCTCAAACCCTGGCGCTGGAGGGAAGGGACAGGAAGTGGAGGTGTCAGCTTCCTGAAAAACTTTCTACTTCTAGCTTAGACCCTTCCTGGAATAGAGGCTTTTCTCTCAATTTAGAACTGCCCATCTCTCATCACTGCTATGACCTTTCCCAGTCCCGTCCCTAGGGTCTGGGGCAAGCATTCAAGATCCCCACCCACGTGAGTTTCTACCATGGCTCATACAAGCTGGCGGCGGCGCCCGTGAAACGAGGGAAGCACTGACTCGGGGAAGGACTTGGGCTCACCCCAAACTCTCACTCACACAAGGGATTTTGTGGTGTAAGTCATCAAACACTCCTCAGCACCACCCTTGGAAGATTCCCGTGGAATATGAGTTTATACAAAAGGGAGTGAGAGGAGGAAGGAAGTAAAGAAAGAGCAAGGGAAGAGCGAAAAGTCTGTGTAGCCTTTTCAAGTGTGTTTAGCTTTGTGTTTTACAAAGATGCCTCTTCACTCAGCATCCGTGCACTTGAAGTTCAAGGGTTCTATCTGATCTTTGTAGTTCAAAAGGATAAAAGGATGGGAACTACCACGACTTTTGAACAGTTTCAGTTTCTTAATGAGAAGCCCTGGAGAAACTTAGGAAGCGTAAGGTTCTGCCCAGTATTTTGAACTCTGACCTTCGTGTCCCTTCAATAATTGTTCGTAGACACTGCTTGAAAACTTCTTCAAATGGGCTTGTCAGTAGACAGCTCTGCAAGAAAAGAGGAGACAGGTTTACAGGGGAGACGTTTGGCATTTATTCACTTGTTGAACGCTTGTTAGATGACCCTGGGGGCAAGCCCCTGAGCAAGGAGCTGAAGGAGTCACAAAGATACACAAGACGTGGTCTCTGCCCTCCAGGAGCTGAGTCTAGCTGGGGGCAGGAAAGGCGGTGGGGGAAGAAATCAGTCCTCCTGCAAGTGAGCCAAGGGGAAGACTAGGAAGAAGAGCGTTTTGAAATCTTTTCTGTGGCAGGTAAAACCTCCTGAGACAAAGGGAAGAAATGTCCTCAGAAGGGTCATTTGAGTTTTAAGTTCAAAGGATGGCAAGATGATGTGCGTCATGGAACTGAGGGTAGCAGTCAGGAAGGTACTTTCCCAGGCGCACCTCCAGGACCCGCGGGCACCTGCCTCAGCACCAAGGGTCGGTCGCACACGAGGAGGACCGGGACTCGGATATCTGGATCCCCCTCCCCCAGCTTCCAAACAGCTCTGTATTCTGGTGAAATGAAGCCCTCAAATTCAGTACCTTTATTAAAAATGCCCTGTGATAATGTTTTCCTGATCAGCCGCAGGGGTTCATTTAGGTTGTTACAGATGCAGGATAAACTCCAAGAGACGAAAGTAACAGTGGGGGCTTGACTGAATGTGAGTGTCCGGTATCTCCCCCTCCCAACCCCAGTCACTCACCTCTACCTGTTCATGCTTAGCATCCAGGAAAGGTCCAAACTGTAAATAAGCCCGAGGGGGAGAAACAAAGGTACCAAAAGAACAAATCAGAACCACACGTGTCTGTGAGTGCACTCACATATCCTCTCCTAGCAGTTCTCTGTCCAGGGTCCACTGTCCCTCCAAGGCCACCTGTGCAGCCTGGGACAGGCAGCAGATGGGGCAAGGGCGCCCAGCTAATATCACAGGCAGAAGGACCTGACTCCTGGATGCTAGCTGTTTTGCCTCCTACAATACTGGGTTTTTTTCTTTCTCAACCCAGCAAGGGAAATCTACCTCCACGCAGTTATATTTTGAGTTTTCAGAAGAGGTGAGTTCACAAACTGGAGTAATGAGACAGAGGCGAGAATACTGTAAAGTCAATGCAGGGTGGCAAAACACCTTGGGTTTCTGGATTAATTCCACGCACACCTCACCTCGCCCAAGATGTAGGCTGAGCACTAAAAAATATTTTTAAAGAGGAGAGTCCCACACTCTTCCTAAAAAATTAGGACCTCAACAGACCTTTTTCTAAGACTGACCCCCCAGTTTTCCCACTGGCGCCTCCCGGGGTGAAGCTGTCCCAGGAGGGCCTCCTACCAGGATGCAGACGTCGGGCCGGTCGCGGTTGATGATGGTGATCAGGTCGAGCAGGGGGTCAAACGTGATGCTGTCAGATGTGGTGTATGGCCCACAGGCCACCAGGACCATGATTTGCTCAGAATCTAAGAAAGAAAAGATTGTTAAGATGCTGATGAGAGGATGCTGGGATGGTGGGACAAAGGACAATTAGGGAAAGATGCCACGGGACTCAATTCACTGACAGTCTCCTTACGTGTGCAACTCCAGGAATCCAGGAGGCGCAAGACCTCATCCTGCCCTCAAAGAACCCTCCATTGCTGGCAGAGACAGGTAAGTATGCAAACAACTAGAACTCGATAGACATTTACCAGCAGTGCACGAGTCATGGTAGGGAAGTGGGAGTCTGGACAGACTTGATCAAAGTGGCATTTGCTTACATGGTTTTCCTCCCAACATTTACTTTGGGGGGGGTGGGTTGGGTGGGTGGTAAAATACATATAACACAAAACTTACCATCTTAACCTTTTTTTTTGGCAGCGTTGAGAGGCTTGCGGGATCTTAGTTCCCCAGCCAGGGATCGAACCCATGCCCTTGACAGTGAAAGAGCGGAGTCCTAACCACTGGACTTCCAGGGAATTCCCTCTGATCTTAAGTAAACATTTCAGTGGTATTAAGTAAATTCATAACGGTGTGTAATTATCACCACCATCCCTCTCCACAACTCTTTCCATCTCGTAAAACCGAAACTCTGTCCCTGTTAAACACTAACACCTGTTCCCCCTCCCCTGGCCCCCACCCTCCCACTGTCTGTCTCTACGGTTCTGACGACTCTAGGAACCTCGTCTGAGGGGAATCTTATGGTATTTGCCTTTTTGTGACTTTGCTTACACTTGTAAGTAGAGTGTGCCGGGAGCCAGGGCAAGGCAGGGTCCCGGATGGCCCTGAGATTTGAGTGCTCGGTGTGAGGGACCATCTGGTGGTGAGTGCAGCTAGAGAATCTGGTACCTCGAGGAGTCCAGAAAGACAGGCTGGGGTGCAAGGCTTGGGACAGGAGACGCTTGTGTGATGGGGTGCAGGGCCATTGTTTTGGGGCACCCTTTTCCTCACAGCGTCTGCTTTCCTTTTGGAGAATCAGCCTCGTCCTCCATAAGCGCCCCCCTCCACCAGGTGGGGCTGTAAATTAGGTGCACTGTCCTCCCCTAGCCAAGGAGCAAGTACCGGACCCAGCTTAAGCCATTCACACTCTCCTCTGGATTCTGGAATCTCAAGGTGAACTATCCAAGGACAGAAAAAGATTGGCGCTGACCCATCCCAGCAGAGGTGCCTGGACGAGACAGCAGGGGACTCCCTGCTACCTGGACACCTAGAGTTACTAAGCCCTAATCCGGGTTGTAAGCCTGTTCCAGCCACCTGTCCAGTCTGTGAGCTACCTGGATTTCCCCTAACAAATTCTCTTTTTCTTAAGTTAGTCTGAACTTGGTTCTGTAGCTTACGACAACAAAACCCAAAGATCCCTGACCTCCTTTTTTTTTTTTTTTTTTTTAATTTATTTATTTTATTTTTGGCTGCTTTGGGTCTTTGTTGCCACGCGTGCGGGCTTTCTCTAGTTGCAGTGAGCGGGGGCTACTCTCGTTGCGGTGGCTTCTCTTGTTGCAGAGCACAGGCTCTAGGCGCACGGCCTTCAGAGTGCAGGCTCAGTAGTTGTGGCGCATGGGCTTAGTTGCTCCGTGGCATGTGGGATCTTCCCGGACCAGGGCTCGAACCCGTGTCCCCTTCATCGGCAGGTGGATTCTTAAACATTGCACCACAAGGGAAGCCCCCCTGACCTCTTAACAGGCAGTTTTATTAGTTTCCTATGGCTGCTGTGACAAATTACCACAAGCTTCGTGGCTTAAAACAATACACATTTATCATCTTACAGTCCTAGAGGTCAGAAGTCCTAAAATCAAGGGGTGGGCAGGGCTGCATTCCTTCTGGAGGCTCGGAGGGGAACCTGTTTCCTTGCCCTTCCCAGCTTCTAGAGGCTGCCTGCAGTCCTTGGCTCACGGCCCCTCCCCCACCTTGGAAGCCAGCGGCCTAACATTTCTAATCTTTGTGACTGTCACCCTCCTGCCCTCCCTTATCAGGACCCCTGTGATTACACTGAGCTCACCTAGACAATCCCCATCTCGAGAGCCTTAACTCGGTCACACCTGCAAAGTCCCTTTTGCCATATAAAGTAATACGTTCAGGAATATATTCCAGGAATGAGGGCCATTGTTCGCCTACCAGACTGGCAATAACTCAACTGAGACAGAGAATTCAAGGGGAAACGTAACACTCACACCGTGCCGTGCTAGGGCGGGGGACAAAGCTAATGGTTCTGAGGAGCCTACAGGAGACATCAATCCCGGGTAAACGGTGAGTGCCAGGAGGGCTGGGCTCATGTCCTATTCTGTGTCTCCACACCCAGGGTGCTGTGAGCCCAGACTCTGCTCACAAACTGTCTGTTTACAACCTACTCAACTGCTTCCAAAGGCTTCCCTGGCACAGCTCAGGCTCCGGGCATTTCAGCCCTGTCTGTTTTCTTCATTACCTGAAGTCGATCCAGTACCAGCACTCTTGCTTCCATAAACACTTATTTTCTGAGAGAATGTGCAATGTCATAAACTCCTAGATTTCGTTCCTGATTCCAGGCCGCCTCTAAGAATGACCTCACACAGTATTAACGTGGAGGGGGTGTTGACAACGCGCTAGTGCCAGCCAGCTCCCTGCTAATCCTCAGCAGTCTTCTGCTTTGCTTACAAAAATGCTTGGAATTGTTCTGAAGCAAAGTTTATTAAAACGTTCGTCTTTTCCCATCTAGGTTAGTGACCAAGTAACTCTAGGCTTTCTGAGAAATTTGTCTAATTTTTAAATACATTTTTTATTTTGGAATAACTTTAGAATTGTAGAAAAGTTCCAAACATAGCCCAGAGTTCCCATACGTACGCCTTTCACCCAGCATCCGCTAATGTTAATGCTAACATCTTATATAACTATGGTACGTTTGTTGAAACTAAGGAATTAATGCTGGTATATTACTGTTCACTCCTGACTTTCTTTAAATGTCACTAGTTTTCCCACTAACGTCCCCTTTCTCTTCCAGGATATCACATGGCATTTACAGAAATTCTTTTAAAAATTGCTGCTCTTTAAAAAAAATTTTTTAATTTAAATAAATAAATAAATACCTGCTCTTTTCCCTTTTCAAAGAAACCTTCAAATACCTGTTAAACATTAGTCTTTAAAGGACAGGCCTTGTGGAGTCAGAGCACAGGCGATAACGCTGACAAAGCCATGTAGGCTCAGACCCCTGGCCTTCCACAAAGGGCCAGTGAACCCACCCATTCACAGTCGCCCTTGGAGCTCCGGCACGCTGCTCTCAAACAGCTTGTGTAGCTTCCCTGGGGCCTGAGGAACTGCGCTCCTGGACCCTTGTCCACCACCCTCCACCCGCATTGTTAGCAAAATAATGTTTGAAGCAAAGTTTACCTCCATCCTCTTCAGTGGGTTGATGGAACGGAAGTGGCACGCCCTTCAAACAGGAGGGAAGCTATGGTGAGGTCTTGCTCCCGGCACCGTCTTTGGTCAGGAATGGGGTGAGCAGTGAATGGTGGTGTGTTTGCGGGTGTCTTGCCCCTTGGAGCTAAAAGCCTACAGAGTTGATGGTCCTGCCATTTTTCTTTACTGAGTGGCAAAGAAACCTGGGTAGCACAAGGTCACGGCTAAACTCATAAAACACCCAGCAAAAAGCAGGAGCAAAACAGGTGCCTGTAGGATCAGGGTCCTGCTAGGCGAGGGTGGGAGAGTAGGGTCCTGCTACTTCTCCTTGCATCCTCTGGAAATCTGTGGAGGATTATTGCTAGAGCAGGGACTGCTAAGCTATGGGCTATGGGCCAAATCTGGCTACCGCCTGTTTTTGTAAGTAAACTTTTACTAGCACACAGCACACTCGTTGGTTTACGGGTTGCCTATGGCTGCTTTTGTGCTACAATGGCAGAGCTGACCTTGTAACAGAGACCATACGGCCTGCAAGAGCCTGAAATATTTACTGTCTGGCCCTTTAGGGGAACAGTTTGCGAGGCCCTGACCTAGAGGTAAGTCCCACTCTACAGACAGAGAATTGAGAAGCAAATAAATGGGCCCTTACAAAGGACGGGCTCTAGGACAGACAGAACCGCACACACTGTGCCTGCAGCAAACTGGGGGGGAGTGGGGGGGAAGGTGGGGGGACACCGGTACCTCGTAGAGTCTGGTGGCAACAAGTTTTCTACCAGTGGTGTTGATTCCTTCCATAACCACAACCTGAAAGACAGGCAGCAGACAGGCTTGCATCACAGGGGAGATGAACGGGAGGTCTGGAATAAGTTACTCTGATAGAGTTAAAAGTATTGTCCAGGACTTCCCTGGTGGCACAGTGGTTAAGAATCCGCCTGCCAATGCGGGGGACACGGGTTCAAGCCCTGGTCCGGAAGGATTCCACATGCCGTGGAGCAACTAAGCCTGTGCGCCACAACTACTGAGCCTGTGCTCTAGAGCCCGCGAGCCACAACTACTGAGCCCGTGCACCGCAACTACTGAGCCCGCACGCCGCAACTACTGAAGCCCGTGCGCCTAGAGCCCGTGCTCCACTGCAAGAGAAGCCACCGCAATGAGAAGTCCGCGCACCACAAGGAAGAGTAGCCCCTGCTCGCCGCAACTAGAGAAAGCCCGCACGCAGCAACGAAGACCCAACGTAGCCAGAAAAAAAAAGAAGTATTGTGCAGCTACTCTCATTCTGTAATTGTAAACTTGGGGGTATTTTTCTAGAAAACAAATCAGGGGGGTTATGTTGGCGTAATAATAATTGTACTTTACACGGGTGACCTCATTTTCCCTCTCTCCTGTGAGGTAGGAATTATCATCCCCATTTCACAGGCGAGGACACTCTGGCTTTGAGAGGTTAGTAACATCTCTGTAATCACCCGCCTTGTGGGGTGGAGCTGGGGTTTGAACCCGGCAGCAGATCCCAGAGCCAAGGTCCGAGCATGTGGGGGAAGGCTGAAATCCCTACACTGGTGTCCCCTCTTGGGCCTGAGCTCCAGCGACACCTCACGGCATCAGACGTCAAAAGCGAGGGGCAGCTGGCCGGTGACGAAACGCTCACTCTTGGAGCCACAGCCCTCTACGCACACTACGGAGCAAACAAGCACGCCCGCGCCCGGTGGGAGACACCCCTGATCTCACCTGTCCAGGAAACAGAGAATACTCTTTGAGCTCAGATAGATCCACTGGAATCTGAGCACCTGAGGAATGTTCCCGATCTCCCTCAAGAATCACCGACTTGTGGTTCAGCTTCCCGTTGCTGTCACAGCC
The DNA here is from genome assembly GCF_028021215.1 of Eschrichtius robustus. Taxonomy (NCBI): domain Eukaryota; kingdom Metazoa; phylum Chordata; class Mammalia; order Artiodactyla; family Eschrichtiidae; genus Eschrichtius; species Eschrichtius robustus. The sequence continues at coordinate 107,264,305 of NC_090834.1, read as the reverse complement.
AATCTGGCCCAGCAGGGTGATGGGCTCCTGCCGAAGGTACACATAAGAATGACAGTCTTTGGGACAGGAGCTCAAAATCTGGTCAATGTGATGAAGAGCAAAACAGACCTTTTCAAACAACAACACACATTTTTTTTGTCAGGGCATCATTTTGAGCCTGAGGCGACCACAAACATCATCACTGGCTCCTTGGGGTGGAAGGACCCTTAAAGGGCATCTAGTCTGCCCACCACCTAATGCCTGAGCCCCTCTAAGCGGCTGCCTAAGCCAGAGCATCTTTAGTTAAGGGGAACTTGCCCCCTCGCCCCGCCAGCAGCCCACGCACTGCATCCCTGGATAACAGTTAACGGTAGCTCTCATTTACTGAGCTCACTAAACACCAGGCACCGTTCTAAAGGCTTACGTGTATTAACTCATTTAATCCTCACAACAACCGTGAGGTGGATGCTATTACTGCATCCATATTACAGATGAGAAAAACCAGTAACAGAAAGGTTAGATAATTTAGTCAAGGTCAAACAGTGGGAGAAGCCTGGGTTTGAAGCCCAGAAGTTTGGCTTCTGAACCACACACCAGAGTGCCTCTTAACAGGAAGTTCTTCGTTAAACTGAGCTGAAATTTCTCTCTCTGTGGCTTCCTCTATCCTGTTCCCACTCCCGGGGGCAAACTGAGGAAGTCTAATCTCTCCCCACGAGATCGTACATCCCGGCCTCCCCTCCACTGCTTCCTCCCAAATTCCCCCAAAACTTCCTTATATGACATGGTTTTGCCTATCTTCCCCAACTGGCCATTCTTCTCTGAATGCAAACACATGACAGAGGTACCATAAAGAATCTTTGAGAACACGTCTCCCCTTAAAGTACGTTCTAGAGAGAAAGCACTGGTGCACGTGCCAGATTAAACTATGACATAAAGACACGATTGGCAACACTTGGTCCCTAATGACAGAGACCAGAGAAGGGGAGAGACTGTGAGTCACCATTTCTGAAGATCCTCACCTTGCTGTTGTCCTCATGTCCTGATACTTGAATGCTTGAGGCCCTCAATCTTTGTTTACATGCAAGACTCTAATCCAAGTGCAAAGGAAATGACTTTCTCTGGTCACAAAACCAGAGAGCACTTATAACCCATTTTACCAAATTCATCCCAGATAGATGTTCTAACTAGAAGGTAGACGATTAGTGAAAAGGAAGCAGGAGGCTGCTTTTTCATCATTGATTTAAAAAAACAATATCATTCAGGAAAGATTATCAGAACAACTCTTACTTGTGCTGTGACTAGAACAGGAGTAAAAGCCTCAATCTTGTAATGCTCCTTGAGTTCACTGCCAAGTTCTTCTATCTTACAGGTCAGAACTGAAATCCCAGAGGGCAGAAAGTGTGTTTAAGACATTTTACTCGCCGAGAAGAGAAAACATAGCACCTTGTAAAACATTAAAGTCAGTCATTTTACAGAAGCAGGAAGGGTGCCTAGGACACCGGCCAGTTTGTAACTTTCTGAAGGCTGAGCCAGTTTCCCGATATTGGGCTGCTGAACCCGGCCTTCCATTTGGCCACAGTGGGTCACGCAGCACAATCCCAGAGTCAGTCTGGCTCTCACCCTAGCCTTCCTCTCACTCAGGTTGCCAGGGAGGTTTAGGGGAAGCCAAGCCCAACATGGAGAGCCTTCCATTCTTCACAAGGAAGAAGCCATAAATGTCTTTGCTTCCTTTAACACTTTAATTGGCTTTCTTTACACAGTTCAAGTGGTTGTTACTGGGAAATGGTTATGTGCTTTTTCTTTAGCAAAGGGATGTGATTTGGGAGAATTATTGAGAGTTATCATCTCATATCCTTTTACTAATAGGGGCACCCGGAGGACACCTATCAAAGGCAACCTTGAAACTTGTTCTACCAGCCTAGCTGACGCTTTGTTACTGACTCGAGACCCTTCCGGGTGGTTTTATATCCTCCAGAATTTCAAAGAGAAAAACAATTACCTTCTCGAATGTCTGGGAGCTTCTGAAACATGGATTTGTAGCTCCCGGTTAGCGGCTCTGGATACCCCAAGACCTTCAGGCTGATGTTACTGGCTCCTTCTCTCCCGGACCAAGACATCACCTGTGCTGAGCCAAAGGAGGCAACCACTTCTCCTCGGTTACTTCTCGAGCTGTATTTCTGAGAGGGAGTAGCACTAATTGGAAGCAGAAGACATTAATGTTAGTGTGTTCATATCTAAAAGGAGAGAGGAATAGGATGAGGTTACCTTTTGAAAATGGAGATTTGGAGGAACGTCAGGCTGGCCTCACATTTTATAAATCTAATCAGCTTAATGGGGTTGGACATTCTGGACCTTTAAGGAATTTCAGGAATGAGGGGGTTGAGGAATACCAAACGTGTTCAGAGAAGTTTAGATGCAAGGACACATTTTAAAAGGTCTTCTCCTGGCTTAAAACTAAACAAAGTAAAACAAAACCCAAACTCTGAATTGATTAAAAAGCAAGTTCCGGCTTCCCTGGTGGCGCAGTGGTTGAGAATCTGCCTGCCAATGCAGGGGACACAGGTTCGAGCCCTGGTCTGGGAAGATCCCACATGCCGCGGAGCGACTAGGCCCGTGAGCCACAATTACTGAGCCTGCGCGTCTGAAGCCTGTGCTCCGCAACAAGAGAGGCTGCGATAGTGAGAGGCCCGCGCACCGTGATGAGGAGTGGCCCCCGCTTGCCGCAACTAGAGAAAGCCCTCGCATAGAAACGAAGACCCAACACAGCCATAAATAAATAAATAAAATTTTAAAAAAAGCAAGTTCCGAGTACTATTTTCTTATGAGTTTTTAGCATTTGTTAGAACATCATGAGAGCCTGGAACTGTGGATAAGCCAAAAGGTGCTGTGCATACACATAAGACCTCACGATATAGTTCAAGGTAGAAACAGCACTGAAGTTTAATGAAGTTGCAGCACTGAAGTTTAATGAAGTTAAATTAAATGAATCAGCTTTCCCCAGCGTCTGGAGGTGGACGCATAATGAGTTCTGTCAGCTGGTGAACAAACACTCCCATTCTCCGAGTCTCAATGGACAAGTTCTCATATTTCCACTCACTGACTGATACATTCCACCTCCAAGGACACACGGGTATTGCTGATCTGCTTAGAGGACAGCGAGGTCTTCTAACCCTTCGGTCATGAACACAGCGTACAGAGAGGTCCAATTAAAACAGGCTTCACTTAATGTCCCGAAACTCTGCAGGAACAAGTTCTATGGGGGCACCGTTGCAATGGGTGCCACCAGTTCCTCCTTTCCAGGGAGGCTACAGAAAGCGAGCTTGATTAATTACCTCCATCTCCAGTGCTGCCTCCACCTGAATAATTTAGAAGTTACTTTCATAAATTACAAAGCCAGTTTCTGATGTCAGCTTCATTGGCGTGCATTAAAAAATGACTAGGCAGCACATCGCCGACTGCTCCGAGCTCCTCCCTGTGAAGCTCCGCGGGGAGGGCATTACAGCCGGCCCTTTAATGCAGGGAGTCGCTCACAGCGGGTCAGCTGTAGACAGATCTACGAGTTGCAAAGGCTTGCTTGTTGAGAGGACAGAACTGCTGTCATGGTGTGAGCACCTATGAGAACCATCTCTGTACACCAACCATCTCTGTGCATCCAAAGATGCCCTTCTAAGTCTGGAAAGCTCACTTCGGAAGCCAGTTTGAGAACTCCCGAAAGCAGGAGTGGACCACACTAAAGTCAAATCGTCCCTCAGAATCCAACCACCGCTCAGCTTGAATGACGGCTATCACCTCCTTTCTTTTTTTAATATTTTTTGGCCATGACGCACGGCTTACGGGATCTTAGTTCCCCGACCAGGGATTGAACCCAGGACCATGGCAGTGAAAGCACAGAGTCCTAACCACTTGACCGCCAGGGAATTCCCTATCATCTCCTTTCTAATGTGACAGGGCTACAAAGTCTTAAGCTCTGCTCAGTCTAGAAGAAGTGACTCCTAGCAGCCAAGTGTTTCCCTAACTGGTTAACATTACTGTTCCTTTGCCTCATCCTGATGTGGCAGTGCCTAGAAACCTTTCTTCTCCTCAGTAGAGCTCTCACCTATGGAATTCTCTCACATAAGACATGTCATTTATGGATTTCCAAAAGTCACATGTGATCTTTGTGGATTTATGTGCAGAGGTGGCAGCAGGGATAAAATACCAATTAAGTCGGCGTAGATTCACAGTGACAAGAAAACTCTCAGAAACTAGTTGTAACCCGAGTGAGGGACAAAAAACAGGTTACGCAACATTATGAACAAAGATACGTGCTTTTCTTTTTTAAAAATAAATACTTCAGATGAAAAAAAAAAAAGAAACCCAACAACACACGAACTAACAGAAGCAGGTGGAAACCTATCTGCCTCTACTGGCAAGACTCGAAGGCCTCCCAACTCCTGAATAGACAGGTTGTTTTCAGTAGAAGATATCAGTTCCTGATCTAGGAAATGAGCCCCAGAAAAGTGGGTAGAAAGTGAGTTTCCTTAATTACCGTAAGAAACAGTAATTTTCCACACAGGACAGCAGAGCGGGGAGGGCAGAGAGCAGTAGGCTTTCCAGCCAGCTCACTGCAGAGGTAACCGTCCACTCACATTCATTAAGTCACGCTGTAGAGTCGGCCGCCACCAGATAACCAGAGAAAGGGAAGGGCAGGCCTGCTGTTTGGCAGCGGAATTAATTATGAGCCATACCTTGGAGAGAAACTTGATGGTGACAGGAGCTGATGGGGGCTTCGAGTAGACACACTCCTTTTTGTGAGGGGGGTTTCCGGAGTGGTGATAGCTCGCTTCTGAGAACCCTAGAAACAAAACAGGAAAAGGGCCCAGTCACTCTAGATCCAGGCTGCTAATTAAGTGTACAGTTCCTTAGGAAGAAAGGGAGAACGGTGCCCAAATGAAGGGCACAGATAGGATAAGGGTTGGTTTCCTTCTTAAGGCCCCATTTTCCAAGCATAATCTCAGAGAGAAATCCTCAGCAACTGTAACCCAGTATTCATCAGTATAATATCTCCCTTTTGGAGGCAATTATGAAAAAAATGCCAACATTCCCAAAAAGGATTGCCAAGCAGGCGATCTGTCCTCTCAAGTCACTCACGTGTTCACTTTCCTTCCCCACCTCTCTTTGCTTTACAACAGCTGTGAGTTTTGCTGTGCATACGGTTCTGACCTGCGTGGACACATTTTCCTGACAAGGGATGGGACCATGTTACTATTTATTTTGGCAAAGTCTACCACGCATTTTCAAAATTAAAGAAGGGAGTGACTCCAGGCAGATAACATGAGTGAGCTCATATTTGGAGAGGATTTAGCAAATGCCTCACTGATGGTCACTTCTGTTTTCTGGGTTTTGCTCATCAAGAGTCCAGAGATGCCCAGAGTAGAGGGTGAAACCCGCAAGTCCCGAGATCCATTGCTCCTCAGAGTCTGGGACGACCAACTGTGGCTGAGGAATGACAAAATCCTTGCCTGGATGGCAACCAGGCAGCCAGCTAGTCTGCAGACGTTCCCCTACCCTTGGGCTCCTCCTGGCTGCAGGTTTAAGTTATGCCACCAAAGCTGCCTACAGGGGTGACGACGGACAGATGGGAGAGAAAGGATTCAAAACCACCATTAAGGAGCTGGAATGGAAACTAGATTTTAAAAAGACCCTTATGCTACCACCCTTATACAATAGCCATTTAAAAATATTCCTTCCTAGTATTTCAATATTTTTCCAATTAAAAAAATCCTAATAGTTGTAATCTTATTTTGAATATGAACCTTCATTTAAGTAATACATACACTGAATTTTTTGCTCTATATTATGAGCATTTTCCCACATTGTCACAATCTTCATTCTTTTTAGTAGCTGTGTTGATTGAACTGATATACAATAATTTACTTAACTACTTCTCTATTGCTGGGTGCATTTGTAATTTCTGGTGACTATAAATAATGCTGAAGTGCCCATTTTCACACACATAGCTTTTCCTAGAATTTGGATTATTTTTTTAGGAGAGACTCTTAGTAGGGACGATTATTGGGCCATAGGATGGTAAAGATTTTATGGTTTTGATATATTTTCTCAAACTATTTCCCCCAAAGACCCTTCTAATATACAGTGGGCTACAGAACTCTAGGTCTCCCAGGACATGGACAGGGGATGGGACTCTGGGAGAGAGCAGAGCCTCGCGGCTCTCATCCTCAGACCTCGCGGTGAAACCTGACTGTGTCAGCAAACCAGCTCCAGCTACGCTGCTGGGGGGTGTGCTCACTCTAACCAAGCTCAGGAGACTCACCGCTAATACTACGTGCCAGTTCATTCACCTGTAACGAGAAATACCGAGGGACCACAGTCTCATATCCTGGGGTGAGCATATCCTCACACCACACAGGAACCCAAATTATAGCCAAGGATGCCAGCTTATTCACTGATTAGAAACATAATGCCGACATCATGGGAACTTCAAATCCTCAGGCGAACGCACCTCTCCCTGTCAGGAAGGACACGTGGAGAGCCAAATTATAACCAGAAGATTTATGGTGAGCATGGGAGCAAAAATGTAGCTGTCAATTGCACAAGCCAAGTGTTTAATGGTGACAAGCTAAGACCACTGACATCTTCACCTCTGTAACAGGGGCACTCCTGCCCCTAAGATCTGACACTGGCACTGTTTGGGTGGGAAAGGCCAAGGTTTGGCTGACTCTGTCATCATGCTGCCACTGATGCCTGACAGTTTCCGTGTGATGGGCACCGTTCTAAGCATTTTTCCTGTTTCTGGCCCAGCCCCATTCTGCCTCTCCTCTGAGCTTCAGACACATATTTCAAATTGTTTGCTCATTTCAACCCAACTCTCTCAGCTCTGATTCCATGGTCACAAATTTTAATCCGTGATTGAGCCTCCTAGGTACTTTTTTTTTTTTTTTAATTTATTTATTTTTGGCTGCATTGGGTCTTTGTTGCTGCGTCGGGGTTTTCTCTAATTGCAGTGAGTGGGGGCTCCTCTTTGTTGCAGTGTGCGGGCTTCTCATTGCGGTGGCTTCTCCTGTTGCGGAGCACGGGCTCTAGGTGCGTGGGCTTCAGTAGTTGTGGCACGCAGGCTTAGTAGTTGTGGCTCGTGGGCTCCAGGGTGCATGCTCAGTAGTTGTGGCACACGGGCTTAGTTGCTCCGCGGCATGTGGGATCTTCCAGGAGCAGGGATCGAACCCGTGTCCCCTGCATTGGAAGGCAGATTCTTAACCACTGCGCCGCCAGGGAAGCCAGCCTCCTAGGTACTTTTGTAGCAGGAATGGGGTGTCCTCGATATGGTATTTCAGCCATCAGAAGGATGTATACTTCAACAGTAAACTAAGTAAATTTGCATCTGACTTATGCATCAGTCTACTGAGAGCTGAATTACCATGAGCCAGTCCTCCGAAACACTGTGAACATTTTAGCTTTCTTGCTCTGCATAGGCACACCTAAACTATTCACCTTCTTTCTTACAATGTAATTTACTTTGAAAGATTAAGGCTTATTCCCTGGTTAAGGATTTCCACAAATGTATTTTCTATAAAGAGTAACTACTATCGGATTACTGAATACATTGCTTTGGGCTTGGCGCTTTACACATTCATTTAATTTTCAAGTCCTCTGAGACAGGACATATTATCGGTGCTGGCTGTCAGCTTCTTGAGGGCAGAGCACACCCAAACCTGTTTCATTCACCAGTTCACCCAGTGCCTGGCACATAGTAGCTGCTCAATAAATGAATGAATGGATCCTGATTTTAAAGGAAAGGAAAAGGCAGCTCAGAGAGATAAAAGCAACTCACTCAAGGTCACTGAGGTCTCTGACTCAGGCGTGGAGGGCAACGCTTTTCCACTGCCCTACTCCACCTCTCATGCTGGGGTCCGACACCCAAGTCGGATCATTCAGTTACGTTCCACTTGATACAAAACTAGGCAACCATTAAAAAAGAGTAATTATGGAGAAATTGCATTTATAAAAATTTTATGATATGCTAACTGAAGAAAGCAGGACAACCATGTGTCCACAAGGACTGCCAACGTGCAAAAACATCTATGCATGTGATCGGAAAGGAAGATGCGTATGTGGAAATAGAGCAGGAAACTGTATGAGTGGTGAATTTTCTCCCTTAGAACTTCAAATGCTGTGCTGATATTTTTAGACTAAAGAAAAAAATGCTATGTGTAGAATGCAATTTCCAAACACGGTACACGCACCTTAGAGGGTGTGGTGTAAGAGTTCAAGAGGGTCTCCTCTTCCTCCTCCACTTCAATTCTAAGAACACTGGTTAAGAGAAACAATAAACTTCCACCCAAAATCTAAGGCAAGCGTTGATCAAATAAGAAATCTGAGTATTAGTTACATTTGTTGCTTGTTTCTAAAATTATACATGCAACAGATAACAATAATGCAACGATAACAATAGATAACAATAACGATAGATAAATGATGAAATACAATATGTGGTTTGATGCAAAGGCCTTGAGCAGAAAAGGATACAGCTCTTGTATGGAAACAATGTCTCTGGCTCCCGCATGCCCACTGCCCTTGGAGGCACCGAGCCTGGCTTTGGACAATCTTTTGCTCAGAAACTGAGGAAGAAAAGATAATGAATATATTATTCCATAGTCAAGTAATAGAGGAGGCGTTCCCCACAGCCATGAGGTAATAATGGGTATTTGAAACATAATCAAAGATATAAAATTCCTCAAAGGAAGAATGCAGAAGATGCACGATAGACCAAAAATTAAAGACTTCACCTGTGACTGTTTCCCTACAACACATAACAGTTCTAATATTAACACCAATTATTTGTTGAAGACACAGTTTTAGGTGATTTATGTCCATTCTCATTTCATTCAATAACCATAAAAAGTACAGATCAAGAGAACCACTGAGAGGAGAGGAAACTGAGGCTCGGAGCCATTAGGTTAGTTGGTCCAAGCTCACACTGGGACTGAAATCCAGGCCCGACTCCAAAGCCCACACTCTTCTCAGTACAGCGCACTGCCTCCCGACTGAGCAGACACGGAGAGTTACATTATCAGTTTGCCTGCAGTTTGTTCTTTTTTCTTCTTTTCTTTTTTTTTTACAGTTTGTTCTTACCTCGTGCTCGAAAGAGTTCAGGGTCTCTGCGGTGAGGCAGTCGTTATGTGTGCTGGTGCAGAAGGCTATGAGCTCGCCGGCCATTCCCTCCTCATTCTGTCCATACAGAGCGCACAGCTCTATCACTGCAGGGGGAAATTGGACACGTAAGAACTTAGTTCATTGCTTGCAGCTTTCATCTTGAAAAGTGAAAATCATCCTCTACTTAAATTCAATCAAAATTTATTCGGCACCTACTAGGGACAGGCACTGTTCGAGGCCCAAGGACACAGCAGTGAATAAAAAGAGACGTACCCTTGTCCTTACGCAGCTCACTATGGAGGGGAGACAGAAAACAAATAAGTAGGGCTTCTCTGATGGCTCAGTTGTTGGGAATCTGCCTGCCAATGCAGGGGACATGGGTTCGAGCCCTGGTCCGGGAAGATCCCACATGCCACGGAGCAACTAAGCTCGTGCAGCACAACTACTGAGCCCGTGTGCCACAACTACTGAAGCCCGCGCGCCTAGAGCCCCTGCTCCTCAACAAGAGAAGCCACCGCAATGAGAGGTCCGCTCGCCGCAACTAGAGAAAGCCCGCGTTCAGCAACAAAGACCCAATGCAGCCAAAAATAAATAAATAAATACATACATTTTAAAAAAAGAAAAAGAAAAGAAAACAAATAAGTAAAAGACGCATGTTAGACGATTAAATGTGCTTTGTAGGAAAATAAAGCTTGGACAGGGATGGGGGAGTGGGGGAAGGGGCTGGCAATTAAAAAAATGTTTTTTTCCCTGCACCACCAGGGAAGCCCTGGGCTGGCAATTTTAAACCCAGTGATTAGGGAAGGCTTCATTGAGGAGGTGACATCTGCATAAGAACTTGAAGGAAGTAAAGGAGCGAGTCAGGCAGTGTTGAGGGGAAGAGCTTTCAGGCAAAGATCCTGAGGGAGAAGCAAGTTCAGTAAGGCCTCTGGGGCTGGGATGCACGGAGGAAGGAGGCGACAGAAGATGAGTTGAAAGGGTGAAGGGGGTGCAGACCGTTGGCCACTGTAATTATTCTGAGCAAGCCAAGAAATCACCAGAGGGTTTGAACAGAGCAGTAACACGATCTGACTTCCACTGAACAGGGTCACCCTGGCTGCTGCGTTAAGCAGATTGAAGGGGACAAGGGCAGAATCAGGGGGGCCAATTAAGAGAACCATGGCAAAGTCCAGGTGAGAGATGACGGTGGCTTGGATCAAGGTGGTGGCAGTGGACGAGGGGGAGAAGTGGTTGGACTCTAGGTGGGAAACACTTTGAAGGTAAAGCCAGTGGGATTTGCTGACTGAATGTGGGGTGTGAAGAGAGAAAGGCGTCAAGGATGAGGCTGTGGGTTTAGCCTGAGCACCTGGAAGGGGGCAGTTAACTGAGGTGGGGAGGCAGCAGGAGGAACTATGAGGAGAGGGAACAGAAGCTTAGCTTTAGACACGTAGAGTTTGAGATGCCAATCAGACATCCAGCTGGAGACATCTAGGAGGCAGACCAGCCCGCAGATCAGGCAAAAGGTCTGGGCTGAGATATAATTTGGGAATCATCAGCAAACACATGAATGTAAACCCAGGAGACCAGGTGAGATCACCAAGGAGCCGAGTGTATCTCGCGGCTCAGGATGCAGGTGAATCTGCAAAGGCTGAGAGGAGGTGACACGCATGGTAGAGAACATCTGGCAGGAGCATCCAAGCAGCTATGAGAAAAAACCTGTTTTAAAGGAGAGGACACGATAAACGGCATCAAATGCTGCGATTCATCCAAACGAAGACTGAAAATGCATCCCTGGCTTTAGCCAGGTGAAGGTTGTCGGTGACCTTGAGAGGAGCAATTTCAGTGAAGTGGTGGGGATGAAAAAGCTGACTGAAATGGGCTTAAAGAGGAAAAATTTGAATAATAGGTAATCCTGAGGAGGAGGTTTGTTGGAATTGGGAGAAGATAACTGGAGTGGGAAGGCGGGACAATGGAGTATTTAAACGGAGGGGGTAAGAGTCACATTCCTAGGCTATTAGGAAAAAAAACCTTATAGAGATAAAAACGGAAAATAAGTAAGGGGAGAATTATTGGAGTGATGTCCTTAAGGAGGAGAGAAGGAATGGGATTTAGGACTCAAGTGGAGCATGTGGCTTTTGCTAGGACTATGGAGAATTTATTTACTGTAATGGGAGGAGGCAAGGAATATGGCACGGACACAGGTCAGTGGGAAGAAGTAATGGGGGTAGCTTAAAGAAGTTTTCTAATTCCTTCTATTCTTCTCAGCAAAACAGGAAGTAAGTTCATCGGCTGAGAAATGAGAGTGGGACAGAAGGTTGTTAAAGGCGCAGCAGGTGACGAATAATCATAGGAGACTAAGGGTGAACAGACCAGGGAAATATGGTATGACTGTCAGGCAATATTTAAGTCCCAGTGAGGTTAGCAATTATGAATTCCAAGTCTAGAATTCCAACAGCACTGCCAATGTAGTCCTACATGAGATGGAAGCCTTTATAAGTTCTCTTGTTTTGATTTCAGGCTCACCAAATAAATTTCTGACTATGATTGGCTTTCTCATTCAAGTCTCCTGTTAGGAAGAGAACGCCCTGGAGATAAAAACTTGGAGTATTCTGGTCTCTCATAAATTACCATGTTTGCATCCTGGTTTTATATATTAGAAAAGAAGTTCAATGTGCTGATGAATGATTAAGGCAGGTGCACAATCACCCTGATTCTAAAACTGAGACTGTCCACACCTCCAAAGACTTTGCTTCCAACAACTCCTTACACTGCCCCAGACCCTGACCAATACGATGGACCAATACAATGGAGCACCGGACTCGGGCACAGGAGATCTGGTTCACAGACCAGCTCAGGCAATTAACTCTCCTTATTTGTTTCTCCATCTGTAAACAGCTGACAAGCTCCTTAAAGTTCCTTCCAAAGCCAAAATTCAATTTTAGGAACCCACCTAAAGGTACTCATATTTGCACAGACCACCAACAGTTCTGATGAGAAGTGATGGTTCAGCAGAAGTTCAGGTGTAGGCTGGAAAGGGAGGAGCCAGGAATAAAAAGCTACTTTTCAAAACCCCAACATCTCTTGCTTTGTTATTGAGCTTTAAGCAGTTTCCAAACTCGGTGAAACTGCGCCGATTTAAAATCGCTCTTCATATTCTTATTTTTGATTTGGGAATCCAAGCAGTACCCTGTGAGCATTTCACAGTCCTCACATCCCAAATCTCAATACTCAGTTTAACTCATCTCACAAACACCGAGAAGCCCCATCTAGGGGAGGTGAACCTCGGAACCGAGCGGGAGCGTGAACCTGGGCTGGGGTCCGGGGAGGGGGCAAGGGACTCACACTTCTCAACCAGAGACTCCTCGCATTCTAGGCCGAAGATCTCCAACTCCTCCACCAAGAGCTGGGCGGACACGGCCATGATGACCCAGGAGGGGGGCCGGGGCCGGGGCCGGGGCCGGGACCGGGCCCACCCAGCTCCGACCTGACGCCAAGAAACCCACAGGCGTGGAGATCGATGAGCAGGACGAGGTCCCTCTGATCCTTTCACCCTCCGAGGGACCGAGACGGAGAGTGACCAAATGGCCCAAGACCTCAGGCCGTCAGAAGGCTCCAGCCGTCAGTCACAGAGAAACACGTTTTCTTTTTTTTTTGAAGTCCTCAAACGCCTGAAGGAAGAGAGCAGAAATCTTGAGAAGTCGTTCTCCTGGGGAGAACGGCCAGCTTCCTAAAAGCCACCACTGAACATCTCAAGGACGGGATCAGAGAAGAGCAGCCCGGAAAAACCCGCCAAATGCTTTGTATGGCGCCCGCATGCGCGAGACCCGGGTTCAACCCCACCCCTTCCCCCCTGCTTCCTGTTCCCAGTTCCCGGACTACATGCGCGCACGCGCGTCCGAGGGCGCGTGCGCACAAACACCTGCGCTCCTGCTCGCGCGCCCGCGCCTGGCGGTCGGCCCGCCCTACGGCGGCTGCGCAGTTATCCCCAGCCAGGCGCGAAAGCAAGGCCTGGGCGCACAAAAACCCCGACTCCCAAAACCGAAACCGCGGTTCTGCACCAGCCGCGGTTGCCTTGTTTTCCGGGCTTCGCGAAGCTCCGTGACGTATGTTCGTCACCCTTTCGTCCCGTGCCTTGGTGCGCAGGCGCTGTCGTGTATATGCCCTTAAATGTCCCATTCTCTGCCCAACGCGGGAGAAGACGGGCTTGTTGTCCCTCTGTGTCTCCTGCTTCATGTCTGCACTCCGTGTGACTTCGTTAGGGAATCTGGTTGCCATGGTTATCGTCATGGTTACCACCGTGGTCCCAACCACAGCGATAGGTCAGTTTTCTGGATCTGGAGCATTTTAGTGGAAAAGAGGTGGAAAGGTGACAGAAGTTATTTAGTTTTGGACACATCAAGTTTGGGTGCCTTTGGAATTTCCAGGTAGAGGTTTCCATTAGGCGGCTGGAAACGGGAGTGAAGATGGGTCCCTAAGGGGGAGAGAGTTCAGAGGTAAAATGAGAAGAGGGTCTTCCCCCGAAATATCTCCTAATTCTTTGACCCAAAATCTCCACTGGCTCAGCTTAGATAAAATAACCTTAGGCATCATACTTGACTAATGGGATGGTGGATTGGTAGAGTCTCTAGAAAACTTTGGCGATGTATATCAGGAGCCTTAAAAATGTTCATCCACCTTGACTCAGCATTTCTTATCCTAAGAAAACCAGCCAAAATTCAAAGTTTTATGAACAAAGATGCTCTTCGTTTTTTAATTTACGATAAAAAAATACAATTAAAAAATGGAAACTGAGCATCTAAAGGTAGGAAAGTATAGGGTATCTCTAGAGCAGTGATTCTCACGACTGCACTAAAGAGACCAAAGACTTTTAGGGGGCACCTCAGGACATGAGATGAGGGAGGAAGAGCCAGGCAGAGCCCTGTCTTGGCCTCAATCCAGCCGTTTGAAACAGGGTGTAGTCTGCATACTAACCACAGTTGGGGGAGGGCTGGAGAGGGAAAACCACCTTACATTCCCCTAAGGCTTCTTACTGGTGGGTACCAAAGGCAGAGGGTCGGAGCGGTCCACCTGGGTATGGGCAGTAGAGCGTATATTTGTTTTCTATTGCTATGTAATAATTTACCACAAATTAGTGGCATAAAACAACATTCATTTATTAGCCCACAGATCTGTAGGTCAGAAGTCTGGGCACAGCATGTCTGGGTTCTCAGTAAGGCTGAAATCAAAGTGTCGGCTAAGTTGCATTCCTTTCTAGAGGTTTCTTCCACCAGCCAGAGACACTGCTTTTAATGGGCTCATGTTATTAGGTTAGGACCACATTGATAATGTCGCTTTCTTAAGGTCAGCTGATTTGGGGACATAACTACATCTGCAGAATCCCTTTATAGCATGTGAAGAGGGCACTGTTCCAACAGGAAAAGACATTGGCCCAATAGAGCGCAACAAAGAAAAAAAGCAAAAGAGGAAGTTACTGGAACAATGGCATGATCTATTTTGAAATATGTAATGTCTTCAATATTGGGTATAGCTTCATTTCATGATAATTACCAAAATAGTCTCGTAAAGTGGAGAGAGAGTTAAAAAATCATCTGTCTGGGTGTCAAATAGGCTAAGTATGACACTGACCCCCTTCTCTTTCCTTTTCTGAATCATTAGGTGTCTGTTATTATCTGGAGGTGGGTGATGGAGGTTGATAGTCAAAGGACTGGTTCTGGCCTCTTCTAGAAAGCTTTCAAGAGCATGTCAAGACCTTTCCTCTAGAATGTGGGATTATTTGTCATATATTTACTCTGATAACAGGAAAAAAATCTCTCCACATCCTGTTACAAATGCTTACTGACCATTTGGATTTCCTTTTCTGCAGGTTTACATCCTTTGTTCTTTGCCTTTCTTACCAAGTAGCAGGAGTTTTTGTATATCAAAGATCAGGGGTTGTAAACTATGGCCGTTAGGCCAAATTTGACCAGCTACCTGTTTTTATGAGGCCTGTAAGTTAAGAATAGTTTTTACATATTTATTTAGTTATTTATTTATTTGGCCACGCCAGGTGTCTTGCGGGATCTTAGTTCCCTGACCAGACATTGAACCCGGGCCCGTGGCAGTAAAAGCGTGGAGTCCTAACCACTGGACTGCCAGGGAATTTCCAGTTTTTACATTTTTAAATGGTTGGAGAAAAAAGAATAATAATATTCCATGATGTTATGATGTATGATGGAAATCATATGAAATGCAAACTTCAGTATCCGTGAAGTTTTCTTGGAACACAGCCATGCTTATTTGTATATGAATGGTCTATGGTTGTATTTGTGCTACAGAGACAGACTTGAACAGTGGTGACAGAGACCTTGTGGCCCTCAAATATTTAGTCTTGTCTCTTTACAGAAAATGTTTGCAGACCCCTGCCATAGACAATAACCACTGTCCATCAAATGTGTTGCACACATTTTTTTCCCAACCTGTCTTTTTTTTTTTTTTTAGCAAAGATATTTTTATTTTATTTTCTTCCAGTTTTATTGAGATATAATTGACATACAGCATTGTATAAGTTTAAAGTGTACAGCATAATGATTTGACTTACATACATCATGAAATGGTGACCACAAGAAGTTTAGTGAACATCCATCTCTCCTAGAGATATATTAAAGAAATAGAAAAAAAAACCCCAAACTTGTGTGTGTGATGAGAACTCAGGATTTTCTATCATAACAACTTTCATATATAATGTACTATGGCATTAATTACATTTATCATGTTGTTCATCACATCCCTAGGACTTATTTATCTTAACTGGAAGTTTGTACCGTTTGACCAACTTCATCCAATTCCATATCACCCCACCCCTGCCTCTGGTAACCACAAATCTGATCTCTTTTTCTATGATTTTGTTTGTTTTTGAAGTATAGTTGACCTACAACACTATGCTAGTTCCTGTTACACAGCAGAGTGATTCGATATTTCTGTACATTTCAAAATGATCCCATGATAAGTCTAGTTACCATCTGTCACCATACAAAGATATTACAAAATTATTGACTATATTCCCCACACTGTACATTTCATTCCTGTGACTCATTTATTTTGTATTGGAGGTCTGTACCTCTTTATCTCCCTTACCTATTTCTTTCCTCCTTCCACCCCCCTCCCCTCTGGCAAACGCCCATTTGTTCTCTGTATCTATGACTCTGTTTCTGTTTTGTTATGTTTGTTCATTTGTTTTGGTTTTTTATTTTATTTATTTATTTATTTATTTGGCTGCATGCGGGCTTTCTCTAGCTGCAGGGAGCGGGGGCTTCTCTTGTTGCAGAGCATGGGCTCTAGGCTCACGGGCCTCAGTAGTTGTGGCTCACGGGCTCTAGAGTGCAGGCTCAGTAGTTGTGGCCCATGGGCTTAGTTGCTCCGCGGCATGTGGGATCCTCCCAGACCAGGGCTTGAACCCGTGTCCCCTGCATTGGCAGGCGGATTGTTTACCACTGCCCCACCAGGGAAGTCCTGTTTTGGTTTTATAGATTCCACATATAAACAAAATCATACAGTATTTGTCTTTCTCTGTCTGACTTATTTCACTTAGCATAATATCCTCTAGGTCCATCTATGCTCTCACAAGAGTTCATTCTTTTTTATGGCTGAGTAATATTTCCTTGTATGTGTGAGTGTGTGTGTGTGTGTGTGTATATATATATGTATATGTATCTATATCTATCTATATATATCACATCTTCTTTATCCATTCATCTATTGATGGACACTTAGGATGCTTCCATATCTTGGCTATTGTAAATGATGCTGTTATGAACATAAAGGTGCAGAGAGCTTTTTTTTTTTTTTTTTTCCAGAGAGCTTTTTGAATTAGTGTTTTCCTTTTCTTTGGAAAAATACCCAGGAGTGGAATTGCTGGATGTTATGGTAGTTCTACTTTTAATTTTTTTTTTTTTTTTATAAATTTACTTATTTATTTATTTATTTTTGGCTGTGTTGGGTCTTCGTTTCTGTGCGAGGGCTTTCTCTAGTTGCGGTGAGCGGGGGCCACTCTTCATCACGGTGCACAGGCCTCTCACTATCGCGGCCTCTCTTGTTGCGGAGCACAGGCTCCAGACGCACAGGCTCAGTAATTGTGGCTCACGGGCCTAGTTGCTCCGCGGCATGTGGGATCCTCCCAGACCAGGGCTCGAACCCATGTCCCCTGCATTGGCAGGCAGATTCTCAACCACTGCGCCACCAGGGAAGCCCCTACTTTTAATTTTTTGAGTAACATTCATACTGTTCTCCATAGTGGCTGCACCAATTTACATTCCCACCAACAGTGCAGAAGGGTTCCCTTTTTCTACATCCTCGCGAACGCTTATTTGTTGTCTTTTTTTAAAAAATTTATTTATTTTATTTATTTATTTTTGGCTGCATTGGGTCTTCGTTGCTGCACATGGGCATTCTCTAGTTGCGGCGAGCAGGGCTACTCTTCGTTGTGGTGCGCGGGCTTTGCATTGCAGTGGCTTCTCGTTGCGGAGCACGGGCTCTAGGTGCACGGGCTTCAGTAGTTGTGGCACGTGGGCTCAGTAGTTGTGGCCTGCGGGCTCTAGAGCGCTGGTTCAGTAGTTGTGGTACACAGGCTTAGTTGCTCCGCGGCATGTGGGATCTTCCCAGACCAGGGATCAAACCCGTGTCCCCTGCATTGGCAGGTGGATTCTTAACCACTGCACCACCAGGGAAGTCCCTGCTGTCTTTTTGATAATAGCCATTCTGACAGGTGTGAGGTGATATTGTGGTTTTGATTTGCATTTCTCTGATGATTAGTGATGTTGAACATTTTTTCATGTGTCTGTTGGCCATCTGTCTGTCTCTGGAAAAATGTCTATTCGGGTTTTCTTCCTACTTTTAAAATTGGGTTGTTTTTTGATGTCGAGTTATATGAGTTCTTTGTATAGTTTGTATATTAGCATCTCATCAGATACATCGTTTGCAAATTTCTTCTCCCATTCAGTAGGCAGCCTTTTTGTTTTGTTGATAGTTTCCTTCACCATTCAAAAACTTTTTAGTTTGATGTAGTTCCATTTGTTTATTTTTTCTTTTGTTTCCCTTGCCTGAGGAGACATATCCAAAAAAATATTGCTGAGACCTATGTCAAAGAGCATCTTGCCTGTGTTTTCTTCCCCAATCTGTCTTTTAACCGTGTTTCTTCATCCAAAGTTTTACAACTTTTATGTCTATCTTTTCCCTTATGACTTTTAGGTTTCCTACTTTGCTAAATAAGATCTTCCCAACTTAAGCTTATGCAACTATTCTTCTAATATTTCTTTCGTTAATTTAATTGCTTTACCTTTTACCTTTTACACTAATCCAAACCTTGAAAACATTATTGAATCACAGTGGACATCCTTGTCTTCTTCCTGTATCTGATGGCAGTGTTTTCAGGATGACCTCATTTGGCTTGATGGTTGCTACTGGTTTGTGTGAAGAATGCACGATCAGAGTTTAGTTATTTTCTTCTAGTTCTATTTTCCTTAGAGTTTATTAGGAACGGCTGCTGAATTGTACTCAATACCACATGAGAATGATTTCCTCTTTTAACTAATGGATATATTAGCATGACACTTTTAAAATGATAAAATATTCACTTTAATTTAAAAATTTGTGCATCAAAGGACACTATCAAGAAAGTGAAAAAATAATCCACTGAATAGGGGAAAATATTTGCAAATCATATATCTGATAAGGGTCTATTTTCCAGAATACATAAAGAAGTCATAACTAAATACCAAAAAGACAAACAGCCCAATTTAGAAATGGGCAAAGGACTTGAATAGACTTTTTCCTAAAGAAGATATATAAATAGCCAATAAAACATGAAAATATGCCTAACCTCATTAGTCATTAGAGAAATGCAAATCATATTACTTCAAAATAGAATGGCTATAACAAAAAAAGATGAACAACAGCTAATGTTGTTGAATTTGTGAAGAAATTGGAACCCTCAAACATGCTGGTGGGAATACAAAATGGTGAAGCAAACAGTCTGGTGGTTCCTCAAGTAGTTAAATATAGAATTACCCTATGATCCAGTAATTCCTCTCCTAGGTATGTACCCAAGAGAATCGAAGGCATATGTATACACAAAATGCTTCTACAAAAATATTCATAGCAGCACTATTTATAATAGCCCAAGAGTGGAAACAACTCCAGTGTCCATCGACATGAATGGACAAATAAAATATGGTATATCCATACAATGGGATATTATTCAGTAAATAAAAGGGAATAAAGTTACTGATATATGCTATAACATGGCTGAAACTTGAAAGCATTATGTTACGTGAGAGAAGACAGAAACAAAAGGCCACATATTGTCTATTTCCATTCATGTGAAATGTTCAGAATAGACACATCGGTGGAGACAGAGAGTAGATTTGTGGTTGCAGGGGCTGGGGAGGGAAGAACGGGTAGTGATTGCTAATCGGTACAGGGTTTCTTTTTGCGGTGATGAAAATATACTAGCAGTTGATAGTGGTGATGGTTGCACTATAGTGTGAATATACAACATTGTGAATATACTAAAAAACATCAAATGGTACCCTTTGAAAGGGTGAATTATCTCAATAAAGCTTTTATTTTAAAAATGTTCATGTAGCTGTTTTGTAAGCAATATAGTCCAATATAAGTGCTTGTTATATAGTATCTCACATTAAAGAAAATAATATAATTCCTGTTAAGCCACAAAAAACCCTTCATATCCTGAAGGGCTAAGGTGGGTAGGGTTTATCGTTATTTTTTCAAGTGGCTTGTCATCTCAAAGGAACAGTTTGGTCAGGGAATAAAATACAATGTTTCATGTAGTGACATGCTGTTCTCCCAATATAAAGTCTGTCTGTGGGCATAAAACCCAGGCTATCTATGGTGGAGAGAGGCGTAGCTTCTGGCCCACGTGGCCGTGTGGCCAGTCAGGGAACAGCCACTCTCTGGGGGGCCTTGCAGACCAGGCTGTGCTCTAAGAGAGCCCTTGGCTACCAGGTACTGCACACCTGCTCTGGGACAGCTCTTTGACCTTCACTGTGTCGTGTAATGATGATGCAATCCCTGAGTTATTGGTATTGTTACCTCTATTTCCCACATGCAAATAAGGAAACTCAGAGAGGGAAGTGACACGTCTGGAGAGAGTTCTAGCTTAAAGGTGGAGGCAGATCCAGCCCAGCCCAGGTCTCCAACTCAAGTTCATGTTTTAACTGCAGCCCCAAACAAACAAAACCCCCCAAAACCAAAAAAGCAAAGAGAATCCCATCTTAACATAGGAATACAATACTTGCATAGTGCTTTACAGCTTATAATGCTTTTACTATACCTTATCACTTGATTTTTAGCACATTTTTAGCACATGCAAGAAAGACGTTGTTAGTCCCATTTTACTGATAGGGATTCTACAAACTTGGAGAGTTTAGATAATTTGCTGGAGGTTACATTGTTGGTAAGGAACAGACTAAACTGTGGACCAGTTCTTTTATATTGCAGCTGTGAGTAGGTGTAGCAAAACCATTGTGGGGAACTCCCAGGGAACAATGAGGTGAGATTTCAAACCAGCTCCTGTCACGGATCCTGGACTTTGATTGCAAATGGGGACCTCATGGACCTCACATTTGCTAGAAATGATTGAAAGGCTTAAGGTCAGGGCCAATTGTACACTGCTGTTGGCACACACAGGGTGGATAGGTCACATGTATTCTGTACCCCAGCAAGAGCTGATGCAAAGTGGAAATCATATGGAACACGATGCTGAGAATCTATGTTTGGAAAATGCAAACTTAATAAAGGGTGGCTTTTGAGCCAAGAGCAGCAGTATATATAAATATAGCATATAATATTTTATATACTATATAGCATAATTAATAATACATGTATAATAGTATATAATTATATACACCCCCCCAAAGGTTGCCAAATAGAAATTTTAAAGGGCTTGAGGGAAGTGTAGAGATAGGACAGAAATACTTTGAACTGTCATGTAATAATGTAATTTATAATAATGAAAAGTAAATTTTGAGACTACAACATAATCCCAAGATTAAGCAATGTTATATCCTAAATCAAGTGAGAAAGGACTTATTTTACACTTTTAATTTATTTTATTTAAAAAAATTATTCCATTCTATATATAATAATTTTATTTATTTTATACTTTTATTATTTTATTTATTTTTATTGTGGTAAAAACATAAACGAAAATTTACCATCTTAACCACTTTTATTTGTACACTTCATTAATGTTATCTTTTATTTATTTTTGACCCATATTGCCTGGAGGGCACTGCTCTGCTGTGTGGACATGTTACCACCAGGTGGCGGTAGTGTAGTACAGTCCCAGGGACTGCGCTTCTGCAGGATTGTTATTCAAACCCTTCCCAGATTCCCCATGCTGTTGCTATGGGAAACTAAGGCTTTCTGGAGAGGGGGGAGGCAAGATTTTAAAAAACAAAGCTATGAACCTTGAACCAATTAACTACAGTTTATTGACTTACTACCATGTCTGAGGCGCTGCGTTGGCCCCGTGGTGCGGAGATGGTGGGAGGGGGACGGGCGTTACAAAGACTGTACATCCGGGGAGGGCTGAGGGCCGGGGCCTTACCAGCAGCTGATGTCTACTGCGCACTCACCCTACTGGGTGCCTCTCCTGTGTAGTCCTTACTCCTAAGGCAACCCGGTGTGCGTTACTGCGACTAGCCTCTACTGCCCAGATCGTTTCCTTACTATGGCCACTGCGATCTGTTTGAAATTCAAGTATGGTCATGTCAGCCGCAGCTCCTGCGTAGAACCCTTTCAGTGGGTTCCTCTTACCTTTGGACCCCCAAGGTCCAGCCTTTGTTCTCCTGTCTCAGGCCACACTGGTCCATCTGCCACAGAGCTTTAGTCCCTGCTGTGGTCCAACTCCTCTTTCTCAGGCCCTCTTCCTTGACCTCCAGAGTGTCTCCTTCATAAGCCTTATCACAGCTTTAATTTCACATTTGTCCTTCTTGGATTCATATCTCTCCAGCTCATTTTACTGTAAGCTCCCTGGGGCAGATCACATGTCTGTTCTTGTTTTTTAATGTTTTTTTTTTTTTAATTAATTAATTTTTGGCTGCGTTGGGTCTTCGTTGCTGTGTGCAGGCTTTCTCTAGTTGCAGTGAGCGGGGGCTACTCTTCATTGTGGTGAGCGGGCTTCTCACTGCAGTGTCTTCTCTTGTGCAGCACGGGCTATAGTCACGCAGGCTTCAGTAGTTGTGGCTCACGGGCTCTAGAGTGCAGGCTCAGTAGTTGTGGTGCACGGGCTTAGCTGCTCCGGGGCATGTGGGATCTTCCCGGACTAGGGCTCGAACCCATGTCCCCTGCACTGGCAGGCGGATTCTTAACCACTGCGCCACCAGGGAAGTCCCACATGTCTGTTCTTGTATTCTGGTGCCTGACGTGTGGCAGGTAGATGCTCTCAGGAGGTGCTTATTGACCAAACAAAGGAAAGAAGTGGAGGTTGGAATGCCTTGCTTAGGGTCCAGCAGCCAGTAGAGATGCCAGCCTAGACTGGGTGCAGATTTCCACTCTGTCCACTCAAGTTGGCTTTGAGCCCTTTGTGACCTTGGACAGATGAACTTCAGTTCATCTGTACTTCAATTTCCCAGTTTGTCAAATGGGTATAAAACCAGGTGGACTCCAGGATGGCTGTGAAAATGAAATGAGTTGACACATGTGAAGGAAGCATCTGGGCATTGGAGTGTTGGCTGGAGACCAACGAAAGAATGTAAAATATCTCATTAATAATGGTTTATATTGATTACATATTTAACCCAAAATATTGGGTTAAAAATGTTATATTTTACTATAATGTATATTATAAATTAATTTCTTTTTTAAAAAAATAATGTGCCTATTTATTCATTTTTCTGACAAGTCACAATAGATTTTTAAAAAATATTTATTTATTTGGCTGCATTGGGTCTTAGTTGCGGCACGTGGGCTTCTCTCTAGTTATGGCACGCAGGCTCCAGAGCGCGCGGGCTCAGTAGTTGTGGCACGCGGGCTCTCTAGTTGTGCTGTGTGGGCTCTAGAGTGTGTGGGCTTAGTTGCCCGTGGCATGTGGGATCTTAGTTCCCCAACCAGGGATCCAACCCGTGTCCCCTGCATTGGAAGGCGGATTCTTAAGCACTGTACCACCAGGGAAGTCCCTATAAATTAATTTCTTTTTACTTTTTTTAATGTGACCACTAGAAAACTTTAAATTACACATGTAACTTGTGTTATATTTCTACTGGTGCTGTTCTAGATCGTGGTTCAGATGTGGAATTAGCTGGGTGGTCCAAATGCAGGCTTTGCCTTGCACTATTGGGTGGACTGGAAAAATTTGCCGATATTCCTGAATCTCAGTAAGTGTAAGGCTTGTGAAAATCGTGTGATAATGTAAGTGAAACCGTTGCACAATGCTTGGTGCCTGGAATGCCCTTGATAAATGTAAACTATCCTGCTTATGCGCGTGGCAGGGATTAGACAGAACTCTGATGGTGGGAACAGCTAGTTGCCCCATATCCATATTTTTCTTCTTATGCCAAGACACTCCTGCTTTTTAGCTGGGCCCATTGCTGCCCAGAATCAAGACTGCATCTCCCAGCCTCCCTTGCAGCCAGGTGTGGCCATGTGACCAGGCTCTGTCCGATAGCATGTGAGTGGGCATCCTCTGGGCTGTGCCCTTAAGAGGAAGAAAGGGCATGCCCGCACTTCCCCTTCTTTCCCTTCCCTGTGGCTGGAATGGGGACATGGTGGTAGCCATCTGGAATGGGGACTCTGAGAACAAAGGAAATGCTCAAGGGATGACAGAGCTACAAAGAGAATAATCTTGGGTGTCTGATGCTGTAGAGACATGTTCTTCCCAGCCCTGAGGCTTATGCCTGGCTTATTACAGAAGAAATTAATTTTTTAGGGAATTCCCTGGTGGTCCAGTGGTTAGGACTCAGTGCTTTCACTGCCAAGGGCCTGGGTTCAATCCCTGGTTGGGGAACTAAGATCCCACAAGCTTCCCGGCGTAGCCAAAATAGTGATCATAATAATAATACAATTTTAAGGCCACTGTTATTGTGGCTTTCTGTGTACTCTAACTCATGCAGCTCTGGTGCCCAGAAGTTACCCAAGCTGGCACCTTGGATACCAGGATTCCCATGCTTGCCTTGGTCCAGATCGGTTCAGAACCAGGCAAGGCTGAGCTTGTGTCTTGAGGTCCTTGGTGTGGCTGGAGGAAGCTGGGCATGGACATTGTTGCTTCTCCGAGGGCATCCATCTCTACTCCTTTGTCCTGTTCCCTGAAGGAAGAGCCCAGCAGCCTGGGTGTTTGGATGCACTTAATCCCTGGTGGTTGACCAGGTCCTCTTGGAGATGCCCAGAGTGGCTCCGTATGGCCCTAGGTGGACCCTGCATTCATAAGGCCTAAAAGATTCCTGGGAGGCCACAAGCACAGAGGTGTTCTGGTTTATGAATTATTCTAAGTATTTACAAACTAGTCTCTCAAAAATGAGTTTAGTGGGGACCACTTCTCCAGATCCTGGTTATCTCTGAGGATGTGATACATGTTGTATGTTGTTTCCATCACAACAAGCATGTGATGCATGTTTGTTGTTTCATGCAAAGCTGAGGACCAGAATCTGGAGGATGAAGGAGCCATGAAGAACCAGTGTAGACAGTCAGGGCTTCATCAGCGTCAGTTCCCAGCTCGCAACTCACCTTTTGTGTTCTCAGAAGGACAAAATGAAAGCCCTGGGCTTAATTACAGGTGGTTACTGAAGAGCCAAGGAAATCAGTGGATGTGGGTACGACAGCCACTCCCTCTGAATGTGGAAGGCCACGGAGAAACCCAGAGGAAGGAGCTGATTCTTGTCAAAGAATTTGACTGTGTAATTTCAGTTTAGAGGTTTAAAATATGTCCACAAATTCGTTGATACTTCTCCCTTTAAAATGTGAAGCCTCATCCCCCTCCCCTTGTGTGTGGCCTGGACTTAGTGACTTGTTTCTAGTGGACTGAATGTGGCGGAAGAGCCCGTGTGTGACATCTGGAACGAGGACATAAAAGCCAGCCTCTCTCCGTTCACTTGCTCTGGGGGAACCAGCTGCCATGTCATGAGGACACCCAAGCAGTCCTAGGGACAGATGTACACAGCAAAGACTGAGGCCTCCTGCCCACAGCCATGAATGAGCACCTTGGAAGCAGATCCTCCAGCCCCGTCCAGATTTCGGATGATGCCACCCCAGCCAACATTCTGTCTGCAACATCCTGAGGGACCCTGAGGCAGAAGCACCCAGCTCAGCTCCCCCCAGCTCCTGACCCATAGAAACTGTGAGATAGTATGTTTGTTGCTTTAAGCTGCTGAATTTTAGATGACATTGTTTCATGGCAATAGATAACTAACACACTCAGGTTTTCTGAGATTTCTCTGCGTGGGAGCTTCCCTTGAACTCTTATCCTTCTTGGCTGGATGAATTCTTATATTGTATAAAATCTTTAGGAATAAAAAGTTTAAAATATTTATTCGGTGATTTGATTACAGAACAAGCATACACAAGAAGGTGTATCATTTTTTTAAGTTTACAAATGATCCAAGTGGTGTTGAGGCAGTCTCACCCCAGGCGCCACCTCTACACGGATACTCATGGATTTTTCTTTTTTCTTTGGCTGTGCCGCACAGCTTCTGGGATCTCAGTTCCCCAACCAGGGATTGAACCTGGGCCACGGCAGTGGAAGCCTGGAATCCTAACCACTAGGCCACCAGGGAACTCCCAACATGGATTTTTATCTCTAGCCCAGACCTATCCTCTGAGGCCAGAGGTACAGGCACAACTGCTTTTTTGGTGCCTCTTTTAGAGAGGAAGCATCTTAAATTCAGTATTTCCAACACTAAATTAGGGGTTCGCGTACAACCTGGTCCTCTTCTAGCATTGTCTGTCCCAGCAAATGACACTAGTGTCCACCTAGGCCCGCACATCAGAAGTCTAGGAGTCCCCACGACAAAGCTCTCATCCCCTCCCGCCACATCGCCTATTCTGTTTATAGGCATACCTCATTTTACTGCACTTAAATTGAAGGTTTGTGGCAACCCTTCGACAAGCAAGTCTATTGGCACTATTTTTTTCACGGCATTTGGTCACTTTATGTCTCTGTGTCACATTTTAATTCTCTCAATATTTCAAACTTTTTCATTATTGTCATTTTTTTAAAAAAATTATTTATTTATTTTTGGCTGCTTTGGTTCTTCGTTGCTGTGCGCGAGCTTTTTCTAGTTGCGGTGAGCGGGGGCTACTCTTCGTTGTGGTGTGCAGGCTTCTCACTGCGGTGGCTTCTCTTGTTGTGGAGCACGGGCTCTAGGCGTGCGGGCTTCAGTAGTTGTGGCACATGGGCTTAGCTGCTCCGCGGCATGTGGGATCTTCCGGACCAGGGATCAAACCCGTGTCCCCTGCATTGGCAGGTGGATTCCCAACCACTGCACCACCAGGGAAGCCCCAGTCATATTTTTTATGGGGATCTGTGATCAGTGATCTTTGATGTTACTACTACGACTTGCTGAAGGCTCAGATGATAGCATTTTTTTAGCAATAAAATATTTTAGAATTAAGGTATGTACTTCTTTTAGACATATGCTATTGCACATTTAATAGACTACAGTATAAACAAAAATTTTATATGCACTGGAAAACCAAAAAATTCATGTGACTCGCTTTATTGTAATATTCACTTTATTGGGGTGGTCTGAACCTGAACCTGCAGTATTTCCAAGATATGCTTATTTCACTCTCCTCTTCCCAATGAAACCGCCTTCCTCTTTCCATCACCACCATGCTAGTCCAGGCTACCATCCTATCTCACCGGGATGGCTGGTAGTGACCTACCAATTGGTCCCCACACCACTCTGGCTCCCTTCCAATCTATTTTCTACTCCGCAGCCAGAGCAATCTTTTCAAAAAGCAATGTAATCCTGTCACACCGGCCACCTCTCACCTCTTGCCCCATCTAACGTAAGACCAATCTTTCATTTCCCATTGCTTATAGGATGAAGAACCACATCCCCATTGAGGCCTCAAGCCTCTGCCCAGTCTGGCCCCAGCTACCTCCCTCCAGCTATCAGCCTCTGATATTACTCTTCCCCTTGATTCCTGTGCTCCAGCCCCAGTGGTCTAGCTTCCATGAAGGAGCCAAGCTTCCTCCTGCCACAGGACCCTTGCACATGCCCTTCCCTCTACTTGGGTCTCTCATTGCCTGGTAGCTCCCACTCTTTCTCCAGATCACAGACCAACAAGAAACTCTCCTCAACCCACCTGACCAGGCCAATTACCCTTCATCATACTCTCTCATAACTCATCTTAATGGAAACTTTATACTATTTTTGACCCCATCCTAGATGGTAGGGGCCCTATCTATATATTCACAGTTGTGTTTCAGTGCCTGGCATGTAACAAGTGCTAGTAAGTATCAGTTGAATGAATGAATGAATGAATAAATGAATGTTACCTCCTTTAATCTTCAGAATAGCCCTATGAGGTACACGTTATTATCTCCATTTTCCAGATGACGAAACTGAGCCTAAATGACTTATCAAGGTCATGTAGCCATAATCTGAACTCACCTCCAGCTGACTCTAGAGACCAAGTCATCTATCCCTCTGTTGCACCTTTGCCCAAATATCCTTCTGAGTTTTGTCTCATTTTGTTCACTTTCTTTACATAACCAGAAAATTTCCTGAGACTCTCTTAACAGCCTCCTCTTTAAAAAAAAAAAGAAAGTAGCCATTGCTGTGAGGCTTTAAGAATTATCAGAAGACTGTACACGATAGGAATTGGACCAGGCAAATTGCTTTCCTCCTATTATAGAACAGCTTAATGTTTAGTGATTAAGCAGAACCTCTGAGTGCAGTTGTGCAGGCTGTTCACTGAGCAAGGAGGCCTGGCCAAATGGGTGAGGACAGGCTGCTGAAATTGAACCTATGTTTTACTGGTCAAGCTGTGCATCCTGCTGTGAAGCTGTATCTCCCTGGGGGTGGGGTGGGCACCATTCACCCACCAAGCTGGGTGCCCAGGATGCTGCATCTTCCTGGAGGGGGTACCTTTTTCAAGTTCACTCATGTGTGGTGTATGGACTAGGTGGCCCTGCATTTATGGTCAGTTGTGGTCAATCCACTCACATGTTTTATCTTTTTTTTTTTTTAAATTAATTAATTAATTAATTAATTTGGCTGCACCAGGTCTTTAGTGTGGCATGCAGGATCTTTAGTTGTGGCATGCAGGATCTTTAGTTGCAGCATGCGGGATCTAGTTCCCTGACCAGGGGTCGAACCCGGGCCCCCTGCATTGGGAGCACGGAATCTTAACCACTGGACCACCAGGGAAGTCCCCTCACATGTTTTAATTGAATCAAGCGCTCTGCACTGTAAGAATTTAGGAAGAAAAGGCAACTTGTTTATTTGGGGAGTGTTGTGTATAAAAGGGAAAATATGGAAATGCCGTCAATCTTTCTTCCCCTCACCGTCCCAGCCCTGTTCTTGAGGTGCACGATCCTCAGCATCTAGACATTCTAGGACGTGATGTGAACTAGAACCAGGGTTGGCCTGAGCTGGGCCCCGGGTTTGGCTGTTTATCTTGTCCTTACAGGTGACACTGTGGGAGATAAGTTGTGTCTCCAAGGATCATGTGAGCGTACAAGAAGAACTGTGCTTCTCCCTTCAGGAAGCACTCACTGAAGGGAAACCCGAGGCGACTCCTTTTTCCACTGTGGTCCTCTGGCCTCCCCCCAACCCCCATTTGTCAAAGAAGAACAGTTCCTCCCCGGCCTCTCTCCCTCAAGGGACAGCAGGGTGGGGACAGCAGCCGAGGAGGATTGCTGTTCCCCTTCTAAGGTGTTTCACCCCGAGGTCCAGCCAGAGGAGAGCTGTTGTCCCAAGCACTTCAGCTTTTTGGGCTGGAGGGGTGGGCAAGTTTAATGAGTCCAGATGTTCTTCTGGCTGGTTGTGGGCACAGTATAAGCTTTCAGGAAGACAAGCTGGGAAGATGGAGCTATCAAGAAGGCAAGTTTTTTTCTGTTTTGTTTTGTTTTTTAGAATTAGCTGATTTTTTATTAATGAACAAAGCAAAACAAATACCGAAATACCTGCGTGCATGTAGCTAGCAAGTGACCACAAGCTGTAGTGCATTTTTAGCTCCATTTATATGGAATTAAAGCTACAGTTGTTATACATCCTCCTACTTTAGTAAACATCAGATTTTCAACTTGTGTTAGTAGTTACAATGAACTTCCTCATCAAAATTAGCAGGCTGACTCTGACATTCTGTTCTTTCCCATTTCTTTCTTTTCTTTCTTTTTTTTTTAGTGGGCATAAAAGAAAAGTTTTATCTTTTTTTTTAAATTGAAGTATAGTTGATTTATTTCCTGTTTCTTTATCTTGTTTTCTTTTAACTAATGTATTTACATAGTTTATTAGTTATTTCTTCTTTCCTAATTGGGCCCAAAGAAAAAAATCTAGAACATTTTGAGTCTTTTTCAGATACAAGAGGACATTTAGCTATTTCTTCTTCTGTGTGTAATATTTAAGTATTCCTTTATGTTCTAAAGTCACTTTGTTGCTTTTTAAACCATCAAAAATGTATTGCATGTAGTATGGCTTGCTGATAAATAGCAGTGTCTTGTTTGGCATATTGAATGAAAAATTATCTTTACAAGTTTGTTGGTTGAATTTCCTTTCAAACACTTCTTAGCTTTTACCAGCTAACATGAAATCAGGCAAAAGTTTGGGAAGAGAATAAACTGTCAACATCACGGTAAAACAAAGTTACAACGTGGAAACCTTTGTTATGTGTCATTACAATTTCTCTGAAGAGGAATTCCCTGGTGGTCCAGTGGTTAGGACTCTGCGCTTCCACTGCAGGGGGCGCGGGTTCGATCGCTGGTCAGGGAACTAAGATCCCACAAGCTGCGCATGTGGCCAAAAGAAAAAAGAAGAAGAAAAGAAAAAGAATTTCTCTGAATAGTTATGTTTCTGCAACAAGCAAGCATTTACCCCTTAAATGCCTGGACCCCAGGGGCCCCTGAGGTGGCTCTGCAGCTCTCTGACCCCCGCTTGGCTCTCCATGGCTGCTCCCCAGCTCTTCACTCCCCCCATCTCCCTGCCTGGCCTGTCTCTTGCTCGAAGATTAATGCCTTCCATGGAAAAGGTCAGGACCAGCTACATAATTTGCAAGGCTAAGTGCAAAGTGAAAATTCAGGGCTCCTCGTTCAGAAATGATCGAGAATTTCAAGATGGCGGCAGCAGAGCATTAACCCAAACGTGGGACCCTTTGGGCGTGGGGTCCCGAGCAACTGCAAGGTTGCACACCCATGAAGTCAGCTGTGTTCACAGCCATTCTCGCTAATGCCAGAGCCTTCCTTTGCTTGAAGCCAGCACTGGGCCAGGACCACGTGGGCTGGCTGCCCTTCTCCTGACTTGGGCTTCTCAGCTGCTTCATCTCTGCTTGATGGGTCTATTTTATAATCCTCACTAAGTCCCTCTGAGATGGGAGGCTGGTCTGTGAGAGGGGAGGGGTGTTCTGGGAGCAGCCCTGGCTGGGGAACCAGGAGACCTGGCTGGGTTCTCTCTCCAGGTAAGGCTGGGTTGTGGCTAGGATTATATGACGACTGACCTTGGGTGAGTGCTTGATAAAGAGAGAAGTGGTCCTGGTGCCGGGAGCTGATGAAAGGCTGCCCCGAAGAGATAACAATGGTAGCATTATTTAAGGTTTTTTTTTTTTTTTTTGTATTTTGCACAGTCATGCTCTCTGGAAACTTTTGTCTAGTAGTTGGAAATCACCCAGGAAAATCATATTCTTTATCCATTACCTTATCTTTAAAAGTAATCAGGGGACTTCCCTGGTGGTGCAGTGTCTGCCTGCCAATTCAGGGGACACGGGTTCAATCCCTGGTCTGGGACAATCCCACATGCCTTGGAGCAACTAAGCCCGTGCGCCACAACTACTGAGCCTGCGCTCTAGAGCCCACGAGCCACAACTACTGAAGCCCACACGCCTTGAGCCCGTGCTCCGCAACAAGAGAAGCCACTGCAATGAGAAGCCCACGCACCACAATGAAGAGTAGCCCCCGCTCACCGAAACTAGAGAAAGCTCGTGCGCAGCAACAAAGACCCAACACAGCCAAAAATTAAAATAAAATAAAATAAATAAATTTTAAAAAAAGTAATCAGGACTCATTAAAAGAGCTGCCTCCTTGCAAATGAAGGAGAATCTATGCCCAGTGTCCCTTCAACTTCCCAACAGTGATGACCCTGTGGTCTGAGACAGCGGGAGAGGAAGTATCTAGAGCAGGGTCATGGTGGAAATTTCTAGCTCTGTGCCACTTGATACAGTAGCCACTAGCCACATGTAGCTACTGTGCACTTGGAATGTGGCTAGTGAAACCAAGGAACTACGTTTTAAATTTTATTTAATTTTAATTAATTTCAATCTCAGTAGCCACAGGGACCCAATAGCAACCACACTGCACAATGCAGACTAAATCTGGAGTCTAGATTCAGAACATCGTAACCCCAAACAACTTTAAAATATTTGTAAAGACCCAAATAATGTCCCAAAGTGGTTATAGTAAATGTTTTAAGCAGGCAAAGCACAGTGCTGGGAACCAGAGGGAAGGCTGCAAAGCAACCCACAGTTCCTGCTTCTAGAAGCTTGTATTGACAAGGAGACAGGATATGGAACATTAACTAAGATGTAAAAGTTATAGAATCTATGAGCTGATGGGATCTAAAATTTACTCAGGCCCTTTCCCACTGTGCTGTTAGACTCTCTGTTGTATAACAGAAACAACCTTGCGTCATGATGATGAGGGTAATGTCATCAATGTCATCCACGAAGAGTCAGCGAGGACAGTGGGCCTTACGGCGGAGTAAGGATCTGCAAAATCTTCTCCTGCATAAAACCATGTGAACACTGGCAAAAGATGTTAAACTCAACTTTTCCAGAACTCTGAAAATTAATCAAAATTAATCAAAGGCTTGCAACAGATGCTCAACAGATTAGTCATTAAGGACATGCAAATCAAAGCTGCAATGAGATACCACTTTACACCCACTAGGATGACCATAATTTAAAAAATGGAAAATAACAAGTATTGGCAAGGATGTGAAGAAACTGGAACTCTCATACATTGCTTTGCTGGTGGGAATGGAAAATGGTGCAGCCACTGTGCAGTTCCTCAGAGTTACCTGATGACCCAGGAATTCCTCTCCTGGGTATATAACCAAAAGAACTGAAAACAGGTATTTGAACAAATACTTGTACACGAATGTTCGGAGCCACACTATTCACAATATCCTCAAAGTGGAAACAACTCGAATGACAGTTAATTGATGAATGGCTATACAAAGTGTGGTTTATCCACGCAAAGGAATATTATTTGGGCATAAAAAGGAATGACACACTGATACATGCTACAACGGGGATAACCCTTGAAAGCATTATACAAAGTGAAAGAAACCAGACACAATAGACCAGATTTTATATGATTCCATTTATATGAAATATTCAAAATAGGCAAATCTATAGAGACAGAAAGTAGATAATTGATTGCCAGGTATTAGGAGAAGGGAGAAATGGGGAATGACTCCTAACGGGTACTGAGTCTCTTTTTGGAGGTGATGAAAATATCATAAAATTAGACAGTGGTGATGGTTGCACGACTCTGTGAATACACTAAAAACCACAGAATTATGAACCTTAAAAGGTAAACTTTATGATAGGTGAATTATACCTCAATAAAGCTGTTATTAAAAACCACCACATAAAGCTACCAATTAAAAAAACTAGTTTGTCCTTTAGCTTTTTTGTTTTGTTTTGTTGTTTGTCTGTTGTTTGTCTGCAGAACTGAACCAGAGTCTGAGCCCTTCCTGCCTCCTCCCGTGCTGCCCCCGGCCCACTCCAGCCTCGCCTCTCACCAGGTGACCGGAGGAGCCTCGGGACCGGCCTTCCTGCTCCTGTCCTTGAGCCGCATGGCAGCCGGAGGGATCCCGGCAAATGCCAAGTGAGACCAGGTCAGGCCTCTCCTCAGCTCGGAACCCTCCAGAGGCTCCCATCTCACTCAGGGTCAAGGTCAACATCCTTAATGACCACCAGGCCTAAGGGTCTGCCCGCATCGCCCTGAGCTGTCACGCACCCAGCTCCGCTCCAGCACAAGGACCTCCTGCTCTTGAGCCCGCTAGACACATTCCCCCCTCAGGGCCTCTGTCTGGAATGTTGGCCCACCCGCCTCCCTCCCCCCGCCCCGTGGCCACAGGTCCCCCTCCCTCACCTCCCTCAAGCTTAGCCCAGAGTGACCCCTTCCCAACAAGGCGGGTCCCCGAGCCAACAAAACTGCTGATTCTCCCCTCCCCGCACCGCTCTCATTCCCTTGCTGGGCTTTAGTTTTCCTCTGTCGCCCTTATCACCTTCTAACACACTACACAACTCGCTTATTTGTGTTGTTTATCTGTCTTCCTGCGGGAGAACACGGACCCCACAGAGCATGCTCTGCTCGTTCACTGCTGCACCTCCCACACCTAGCTGCGTGCGTGTGTGTGTGTGTGTGTAGTGGTTAGGAGTGTGTGCGTGCGTGTGTGTGTGTGTGTAGTGGTTAGGAGTGTGTGCGTGCGTGTGTGTGTGTGTGTAGTGGTTAGGAGTGTGTGCGTGCATGTGTGTGTGTGTGTAGTGGTTAGGAGTGTGTGCGTGCGTGTGTGTGTGTGTAGTGGTTAGGAGTGTGTGCGTGCGTGTGTGTGTGTGTGTAGTGGTTAGGAGTGTGTGCGTGCGTGTGTGTGTGTGTGTAGTGGTTAGGAGTGTGTGCGTGTGTAGGGGTGTGTGTGTTGTGGTTAGGAGTGTGTGTGTGTAGGGGGTGTGTATATGTGTGTGTGTGTGTATGGGTGTGTGTGTTGTGGTTAGGAGTGTGTGTGTGTGTGTGTTGTGGTTAGGAGCGTGTGTGTGTAGGGGGTGTGTATATGTGTGTGTGTGTGTATATGGGTGTGTGTGTTGTGGTTAGGAGTGTGTGTGTGTGTAGGGGTGTGAGTGTATGGGTGTGTGTGTTGTGGTTAGGAGTGTGTGTGTGTGTGTTGTGGTTAGGAGCGTGTGTGTGTAGGGGGTGTGTATATGTGTGTGTGTAGGGGTGTGTGTATATGGGGGGTGTGTAGTGGTTAGGAGTGTGTGTGTGTGTGTAGGGGTGTGTGTATATGGGTGTGTGTGTGTAGTGGTTAGGAGTGTGTGTAGGGGGTGTGTATGTGTGTGTGTGTAGGGGGTGTGTGTGCTGTGGTTAGGAGTGTGTGTGTGTGTGTTGTGGTTAGGAGCGTGTGTGTGTAGGGGGTGTGTGTGTGTGTGTAGGGGTGTGTGTATATGGGGGGTGTGTAGTGGTTAGGAGTGTGTGTGTGTGTGTAGGGGTGTTTGTATATGGGTGTGTGTGTGTAGTGGTTAGGAGTGTGTGTAGGGGGTGTGTATATGTGTGTGTGTGTAGGGGTGTGTGTATATGGGGGTGTGTTGTGGTTAGGAGTGTGTGTGTGTGTGTGTGTGTAGGGTGTGTGTAGGGTGTGTGTATATGTGTGTGTGTGTTGTGGTTAGGAGCGTGTGTGTGTAGGGGGTTTGTATGTGTGTGTGTGTGTAGGGGTGTGTGTATATGGGGGGGTGTTGTGGTTAGGAGTGTGTGTGTGTGTGTAGGGTGTGTGTATGTGTGTGTGTGTAGGTGTGTGTGTATATGGGGGTGTGCATTGTGCATTGTGGTTAGGAGTGTGTGTGTGTGTGTATATGGGTGTGTGTGTGTGTGTGTAGGTGTGTGTGTTATAGAGGTGATTCTAGCATGAGATGGGCCTTGGACCACCGTTCCTGCCTTCAGATTCCATGAGCCGTGGCTGGACGTCCACCTGGAAGAATGAGGCGGGTGGGCTGGGATTTGCTGAGATCCCCTTGTGAGCTCAGTGCCCTTTGCTGTCCTGACATGGGGTGGGGGGTGTCCAGTGTGCTGGCCTGGTGCATCCTGGTTCTCTGGCCCCAAGGTTCCCTGCTACCCTGGGATGCAAGACCCATCCCGTCTTTGTCAGCAGAGTGAGAGCGCTCAGGTCCTCCCGGAGGCCTGGTGGTGTCCTCAGGAGCAAACCAAGTAATTAGAGGGACACGGAGGCAGTGGCTGGCCTGTGTCCAGGGTGGGCTTCCTCTGTCCATGGCGCTCTCTGCTAGAACCACCTGGGAGCTGCCTGGAACCAGCCTGCAGTGAGCACTGACCCTGTTGCTTTGGGGGTGGGGACATTCCCACCTGGCACCCAGGAGGCCAGATCTCCACATGGCACCAAAGGGAAACCCCGCCCCTTTCGGAGCCACATCCTCTCAGGGCTCCTGCCGCCTCGGGGACCCCTGTGTCTCACCTCGCTTCCGTGGCCCACACTGAGCCCACACCGAGCCTGGCACACAGGAGGTCCTTAGTAAGTGGTTATTGCTGACTAACTCACACAGGAAGTGAACCCAGCCCTCTCAGCTTGCAGATGGGCAAATGGCAACCCAGGGTCCACGGCTCGCTGCTGGCAGGGCCACCGCTGAGAGCCCAGGTGTCCCGAGAACCCTGGTGGGAGGTTGTGAGTTGAGGTCACCGGATGAGAATCCCAATGCAAAGACATCCAACGATGGGGCTGCCACCCCCTCCCCCCGCAAGCCCCCTCCCCTCCAGGCCCCTCCTTGGCTGGACTCACCCAGAGAGAGGGAGTTTAAGATGATGCCAGAGCAGTGGTTAAGAATCCGTCTGCCAATGCAGGGGACACGGGTTCGAGCCCTGGTCCGGGAAGATCCCACATGCTGCGGAGCAACTAAGCCTGTGCGCCACAACTACTGAGCCTGCGCTCTAGATCCCGCGAGCCACAACTACTGAGCCCACGTGCCACAACTACTGAAGCCCGCGCGCCTAGAGCCCATGCTGCACAACAAGAGAAGCTACTGCAAGGAGAAGCCCGGGCACTGCAGCAAAGAGTAGGCCCCGCTCGCCTCAACTAGAGAAAGCCCGCGCGCAGCAATGAAGACCCAACGCGGCCAAAAAAAAAAAAGATGATGCCGGAGAAGGTCATGCCCATCAGGAACCGGAAGAAGCAGTAGGCGCCGAAGGAGCAGAAGTACGCTGTGGCTGCCCACGAAACTGCCAGCTGCAGGTACGACCAGACCAGGGGGCCTTGTGGCCCAGCCTGAGCCCGGCCATGGGCGCAGGGTTAGGGTTCCTAGGAGGCAGCAGTATCCCCCATGCGGGCTGTGGAGGGAGGGTAAGAAGAAGCTACCCCCTCACCACATCTGAAAGCCACTTGTCTGTAATAGATGCGCATCCGCTGGGACCCAGACACTGGCAGGACCAGGGAGGGAGAAGCCTGGTGTGGAAGGAAAGTGGGGATGAAGAGACGTATTCCCTCCTTCGTTCTTTCACTCAAGGAATATTTCTGGCTCCCTACCAAGCCCCTACTCTCCCAGGGTCGGGGAAAGACAGAGATTCTGCAAAGGCTCAGAGGCAGGTGCAGTGGGTTATGAGAGGGTCCCCTGAACAGCTCTCTGGCAGGAGGGAGCCCTCAAACCAGAACTCATGGGGGGCAAACCCTTGGCAGGGCCCAGGCTGGTGGGAGCAGGACCCCAGAGTCCAGTCTTTTGGTTCAGACTGAATGAGAACCTTCAGTTTTCACTTTTTTGTGAGCAGCGCACAAAACCCCAAGTTAACCCTCCTCTATCTCATTCTTGAATTTCCCTCCAAAAGAAAACTGCAGTTAAGAAGAACCTGCATTCACGTCTACGTGGCACGTGCGTACCATGCCCGGGGGCGCCCCACTCACTCTGAGGGTGAGAACTTTAAAGATCTCTCCTAAATGGTGAAGACCACTTGACTCAAGTCTAAAATTGCTGAGGAAGAGAGGATGACCCCCTGACACCCTTGTGAACGTCTCTGGAGGGGGGTGCAGGCTTGCTCCTAGCCTGACCAGCGCCGCTCTCCGTATCAGCAGCCCCGCAGGGAACCTTGCAGGAGCTGCTTCCCTCCATCCGTCAGCCAGGGGACCACGGCTCATCCTGCCGGGTCTGGAGTCACCTGGAGACAGGGAGGGGAGATGCAGCAACAACTAGGTACACGGGCACACTCTCACTGGCTAGCTCATGGCAGATTTGTGCTTGCTTACAAAGACCAGTGTTTCTAATAAACAGTATCATAAACTTGACTTTTTTTTAAAATTAATTTTATTTATTTATTTTTGGCTGCCTTGGGTCTTCGTTGCTGCGCGCGGGCTTTCTCTAGTTGTGGCAAGCAGGGGCTACTCCTCGTTGTGGTGCGCAGGCTTCTCATTGCGGTGGCTTCTCTTGTTGTGGAGCACGGGCTCTAGGTACATGGGCTTCAGTAGTTGTAGCACGTGGGCTCAGTAGTTGTGGCTCATGGGCTCTAGAGCACAGGCTCAGAAGTCGTGGTGCACGGGCTTAGCTGCTCCGCGGCATGTGGGATCTTCCTGGACCAGGGCTCGAACCTGTGTCCCCTGCACTGGCAGGCAGATTCTTAACCACTGCACCACCAGGGAAGCCCATAAACTTGACTTTTGTAAAACAAACTGGACTAGTCATTTTGGGGAGGCCAGGGTGGGGCAGGCCTTGTTACACCACAGAGGGGTCCATGGCCAGGGTAGGGGGGCCTTGGCACTGCCCCATTTGTAAGTGAGGGTCCAGAGCTGGAGCCCCAGCTTGGCCAGGTGAGCAGCATTTCTCCTCCACACACCCCATGATAGACTCATTCCCTCCCTTCCTCCCTTCCTTCCTCCCTCCCTTTCTCCCTCCCTTCCTTCCTTCCTTCCTTCCTTCTGTTACACAGATGTTCATTGATCACCTCTAAGTGGCAGGCCTGAGCTGGGGGCTGGTGACGAACAAGACACTATGAATAAGATACAGGCTCATACACAGAAAGACCGGACATGTCTTGACACGGGGCGACCAGGGCGATGACAGGACCACCTGTGAGGGGCCTGAAGCACCTTGCACACTCCAGGGTGTGGGGTCTGCAGTCCAGGAGGGCCCCCAGAACCTGAACAGTGAGAGGAGGGGCTGCAGGGAGGGGAGAGGAGGGGGGAGAGAGAGGGGAGGAGGAGCAGGGAAGGAATGGGAAAGAGGATGGAGGAGGCAAGGAGCCGACTCCATCAGAACCATGGTGTGTGCTGCATTTCCGGGCGTCTCTCTATCCTCAGGGGCCCATTTGGTCAGTTGTGGCTCATCTGCACAGTGGGATGCAGCCCGGACGCGGGGAGGACAGGAGAGCTTTTTCTGAAGGAATACGCAGAGGCCACGAATGAGGTAAAAGCCATATACAAAACCATGTATGGGTGTGTCAGCATTTGTATAGAAAAGGGGGATGGAGCACATGTACATGTTCACCTGGATTGTACAAAATCATAAAAAATCTCTGTAAGGTACACGGAAACCAGGCTGCCCTGCAGAAATCACTGGAGTGTGGGGCAGAGGGGAGAACGCTTCCTTGCATACCCGCTTGTACCTTCTGGAATTTTGAACCCCGTGAATGTATTGTATGTATTATCTATTTTAAAATACACAAACTTTAATAAAGAAAAGTTAATGAAGAGGCGCGGGAGGCTGGGACCCTCGTCCCCAAAGGCTCACCTGTCTGCAAGGCTGCCAAACACCGCGGCGCCCACCAGCACCCTGGCCATGTAGACAGACTGAGCCAGGTCTCGGAGGGCATGGGCCTCACACACCAGATCCCACTGCGGGGAAGGGAGGGACGCTCCAGCCTTGGCCTCGGGCAGCAGCCCCCGCCCCGGCCACCCCCCCGGCCCCCCCCCACGACCTCCATCACGATGGTGGACGGGAAAACACTGCGGTCATAGACTGAGTCATCCTTGCGGCCCTTGGTGGCCGCCCCGTGGACGGAGGTGTTGGGGCCCAGGAGGGCCCACTGAGGCTGTGTGAAGTGTCGGCATGTCTTGGGGGGCCCCAAGCAGGTCCAGGGGTACGGTGGCCCTCAGCCAGGCCCCTGAGCCATTGACGGTGGCCGCAGTGTGGTTGGCGGGCCTTTGGCAGTAGTGGCGGGGCACGGCGGCCGTGAAGTTCAGTTGTGGCAGGCCAGCAGGCTGCAGGGCAGCAGCAGCAGCAGGGCCGTGTAGACCAGCTGGAAGCCACCCATGCCACCCAGGGCGTCCAGCAGGCCTGTGAAGGCCATGGCCACGGGCCTGACCTGAGGCCCAGCCTCGGAGCCTTATGTAAAGGGGCTGGGATGGGGCCCTGGGAGGTGGAGGAACAGGCCAGGGTTAGGACCTCAGATGCCCCGTGTCCCGCAACTCAGAGGGGTCGGGTTACACCTCACAGGAGGCCTCCGGTGTCCCCAGGTCTGCAGCGCTCCCCCTCCTGCCAGGCCCTTTCTCCTCATTTCTCCCAGCCTCTCACCTCCGAGTTAGAAAAGCGAGGGGTCCTAGAGGGCCGCCTCACATCCCACTGCCCAGATCTGCAGGCTCAGCCCCCTGCCCATGGCCTTCGCGGGGGGACCCCAGCTGTAAACGTGGCACCACCATCACCCTCCCCTTTTCTCTGGAGGCCACTGTGAGGCATCTTCAAGAGCCCAATTCCAGGGGACTCCCCTGGCAGTCTAACGGTTGAGACTCTGCGCTTCCAATGCGGGGGACGCGGGTTCGATCCTTGGTCGGGGAACTAGGACCCCACAAGCCAAGTGATGCGGCCAAAAAAAAAAAGCGCGCAATTCCAGCCTCAGCACACGGAACCCAGTCCTGTCCCTGGGCTCCCTTGACGCCGGAGCCTTAAATGCTTGGAGGTCACGTAAGGGGGTGCCGGTGATCACAGCTGCTTGCCCCTCCCTCACTTCCCTGGAAGTCAGAGGCTGCATAGGAGACACTTGGAAAAAAGTCCTTGAAAAATGCCCAAATAGGGCAACCAAGAGGAAGCCCTGCTCTCCCTGCCCCCACCCCAGGTACTCTCAGGCTGGGGGTGTGGGAGGGGGCAGGGTCTCCGCTCATCCAGACCCACAGTGTTCCAACCTCTCATCAAAGGAAACCCAATACAGAGAACTAAGCGGGTGGGGCCTGGTGCACCTGGCCCGCCGCCCCTCCACCTGGCCCCTCTCACAAACCAGCCCAGGAGTCCAGGAAGTGACGGACCACTCCCCTTGCTGATGAGGATGCTGAGGCCTAGCAGGACTTGGCCCAGGGACTCCCAACGGCAAAATGCAGATTCCAGGCCCTGTGCCCGACAGTCTGCCACTTGGGGCTCCACCTGGGGCTCCTGGTGGCCGAGGGCAGCCCCCACCCCCCAGCTGGGCTCCTTCAGTCTTTGCTCTGCAGACGCTGCTGCCCTGGTTTGCGGCTCACCCCTCCCCACGCTGTCCCAGCCCCTCCTCTACCCCCACCTCAACCTACTCTTTGTCTTATCTCTGGTAAGAAGAGCTGGGATCCCAGAGGGGCTGGAGCAGCTTATAGAAGCTGCAGGTGTCTGGGTCACAGGGGCAACTCCCCTCCCCCACCCTCGAGAAGACTTAAAGGAGGCTCTGTGTCCTGGGGAGCTTCCTGGGGGTCAGGTTTGTGCCAAGTTAGGGGTTTGGGTTTCAGCCAGAGCCTCACGGGCAGAGTGTGCGGGGAAAGAAGGGGTCAGGGCTTAGAGGAGGGGGGCATGTAGGACCAGCAGGGCCATGTGGGACCTCAGCAGTATGGTCCTGTCCCTGCAGCGGGGGGGCCCCATCCTCCCCTCCCAGATGCCCAGGACTCCAGCAGAGGTGCGAGCCTCCAGGGCGATGGGGAAGGGGATGGAGGGCAGGGCAGGGGCGGGTGTGAGGCCCTGAGCAGTCCCTGCAGGACAAGGCTTGCTGTGCCCTCCTGGGCAGCAGGTTTAGGCAGAAACACACTCCAGAGTCAAAGGTGGGGCCGTTTCCATTATTATTATTATTTGGGGTTTCTCTGCATGGAAACATGAGACTGCCCCACCCCATGCCCAGGTGCCTCTGGCACCCCCATAGGTGGTACATCAGTCCCCACAGAGGCCCCTTTAAAATCACCAATATAAAAAAGGAGGGAGGGAGGGAGGGAAGGCCTGACCACCCCACAGGCCAGGCCGCTCCTGGTCGGCAAGCGGGGACAGGGCTGGGGGGAATGTGGGGCAGAGGGGGGCACTGGCTTCGGCACAGGAAGGAACAGGCATTCATTCCCAGCCCTGCGGAGCAGGCCCCAGCTGGGAGGGCGCTCCGCACGGCTAGACGGCAGGCTGTGCAGAGCTAGTGGTTATAGTTTAAAGTCTGCAGGTGGGGCGTGGTGGGCTTGGGGGTGGAATGGGTGGCCTGTGGAGGGAGGGGAGGGGACACATCAGGATGTCCAGAGGCCTGGGGCCGTCAGCTCCCCCTGGGGCCCCATCCTGAGGCAGAAACTAGCAAAAGCTGCCTTCCCAGTTTGGCAACCGGAGGGGCTGGGGGAGTCCATCTGAGCCCGTGGCCAGTGGAGGCAGGGAGGGTCACACAGCTCTGCCCAGAACAAATGAACTGGGGCGGCCAGGAGGTGAGGACGAGGACGAGGCCGCCTCCTGCTCCAAGGAAGGCACTTGCAGCTGGTGTGGCCTGGCGTGGCGTGGCGGGAAGGCACGGCCCGGCAGACGAGGAGGGCAGAGAAGCACAGCAAGGGGCTCATGCAAGAGCCCCTCATGCGAACATGGTCAGCTGTAACCACTGCCGGGCAGAGGGCGGAGAGAGGGGTCAGCCAGGGCAGAAACCCCAAGTCCGGCCTCCCAGCTCCATGGCTCAGGAGTCGCCATCTCCTCACTCCCTTGAGTGCAGGTGGGCGAGGGACCCTCCCGGGGAGGGGGGCGGGACACTCTCTTACCTCCTTGACCCCTGGGAGCCCAGGCTGCTGGCTCCTGTACAGGCCTCCAGGGGTCTGGCCCATCCTTCCCAGGACCCAGACACCCAAGTGTGTCCTTGCAGGACCCAGGTGGCCGGCCTTAGGGCTGGCGCTGGCACTGAGGCCGCAGCCTCCAGCCCAGGAGGGTAAGAAAACACCGCCCCTGAGCACCTTCCCCAACCCGACCGGAGGACAGCCCCACCTTAAACAAGTCAAAGGTCACGACTCCATCCAGATCCGTGTCCAGAGTCTTGAAAAACCCTGTGTGTTCAAGAAATGATGACATGGGGCGGAAAACTCAGTGGGACCTTCAGGCAGGGCCAGGACCAGGCCCACCTCCTGCCTCACCCCCACCTCCCCACAGCGCCGCAAGCTCTCTCACCCTCACAGCCGGGGAGCAGCCCTTCCTGCTGCTCGAGAGCCCCCTCCAGAGTTCCCACCCAACTCCCTGTCGCCTGGCACTCAACCTGCCTGGACCTCCACCTCCCCGAGACGCTCATTGGGGACGAGTTGGGGACTGAGCTGGAGGGGGGAGCCGACGGGGACACTCACGGAACATGGTCTCCAGCCGCACTAAGCAGCACACGAAGTTATCGAAGTCCACAGCCAGGTCGGGTTCCGAGTAGCGGGTGATGATGAGCTCGTACAGCTTCTTGCTGAGCTTGAAGCCTGGCGCAGGAGAGCAGGTGAGGGCCAGGGAGGTGCAGCCGGGCCAGAGGGGGCAGAGAGGGGGACTGAGGCTGGGCAGGGTGAGCCCCAGGGCTGGGGGGCATGAAGACCTCCTGGGCAGGGCCGGGAGCTGGGCAAGTGCTGGTCCAGAGGGAGCTTGAGGACCCAGACTGCCCCAGGGAAGCAGGTGCAGGTCATCAGGGCCCAGGGTCCAGTTTCATTTGTTCTGAATGCCCTGGCCTCATCCTGACGTGGGACTGTGAGGAGAGCCCTGCACTGCTCCCTTTGGAAGCTCTGGAGGCCAGCTCCACGCCTCCCTGGCTGTGTGGCCTCAGGCCAGTCACTACCCCTCTCTGAGCTGCACTTTTTTCTGCTCAGTGGGATAATAAAAGACCCTATCCTCATCCGGCTGCAGTCAGAACAAAAGGAAATGCTGATAAAGCGCTTGGCTCAGTCACCAGGAGAAAAAGGCAGTAGACGGCTGTTACTACTTCACCACCATTGCCATCACCCCCTCCAGGGACAAGGGCTAGTGGGTGGGCCACCGCCCTGGGTCGCTGTCAGAGAAGCGACCCAGGGCCATCTCCCTGGGGCCCCACGAGTGCCACCAGCCCTCAGGCCTCACCTGCAGACTCGATGGCCATCCGCAT
Source organism: Eschrichtius robustus (assembly GCF_028021215.1). Lineage (NCBI taxonomy): Eukaryota > Metazoa > Chordata > Mammalia > Artiodactyla > Eschrichtiidae > Eschrichtius > Eschrichtius robustus. Next base: position 107,221,005 of record NC_090834.1, on the reverse strand, counting down.
CTCGTAGGCACTCATGCTGCCCGACTTGTCCAGGTCAAACTTCCGGAAAATGGACTGCGGGGGGTGGAGGTGGGGGGCAGAGGGTGAGGGCTTGGCGAGCATCCAGCCCTTCCCGTCTGCCCAGGGTGGAGGGCTGACGAGGGTGGAGGGGAGAGGCCCGAAGGGGGTCAGCCACTGGGATACGTGGGCTCGGAGAGGCAGACCCAGGGCCAGGGACTAGTCCACGCAGCTGGTCTGGGAGCCGGAGCCCGGCCGCCCGCCGTGACTGAGGCTGCAGAGGAGGGGAGGGTGCTGCCAGCAGGGACCACCTACCAGGTAATTCCGGATGCGGTTCCACAGGATGTTGAACTCCACCAGGCCCAGCTTCCCGTTGCCATCACGCTGGGCGGCCATTAAGAAGAAAACTCCACAGCTTAAACCAGGCACCGGGTGAGTGAGCACCGGGGAGAGCAAGACGAGGAGGGGGAGGGGAGAAGGGGCAGGAGCCCGCAGAAGGCTGCCTGGGGCCAGGCCGGAATCGGGGTGGCTGGGAGGGGCGCAAACAGAGCACCAGCCTTAGGGTCACCTGCAGACGAGGCCCTGCCCGCCTCTCACTCAACACAGGCCTGTGCCTCGGTCCCCGCCCCACCCCGATCAATGGGAAGATGCCAGGAAGGAACTGGTCTGTCCACACTTGTCCGTCTCTCTGCGCTGCTCCTGGGATGGGTCACCCAGGGCTCTCCCCATGCCTACATCCCAACCCAAAGCCCAGCTCAGGAGGCAAAAGCAAAGGGAGGATACGTCCATGAGGTTCACCATGCTGCGGCAGGACTCCAGGCTGAAGCCCTTGGTCCGCAGGTCTTTGTCTGCAAGAAAAACCAGTCCCAACACCTCAACCCAGCCAGCTTCCCGGGCCTGCCCCGTGCTGGGCACACTGGCGGGACAGGGGTCCGGGAGGCACCATTCCTGTCCCGCGGTGTGTAAAATCTAGGCTAGTAGGTGTGTAGGATTGTTTCCATCATCAGAAAAAAGAGTTTAAGGTATTTTAGCGGTCAAGCCGGTGTCCCAACAGGCACGTCAACACCGCCATTAGACCCGAGTGAAAAGGAACAGTGCTAAATAGAAGTGAAAGAAACACAGTAGAAACGTGCAGCATAGGTGGTCACGGCAGGGGTGGGGTTTGCTGCAGGCCCCGAAGGGTGAGAAGAGCAGGAGGGGGGTTCTGGGCTGAGGGGACAGCGTGGACAGAGGTCAGAGGTGAGAGGTCAGAGGCGGGGGCAAAGGGAAGGTTGAAGGGCGGTTGCCTTCAGTTTTGCACGTTGGGGAGTGAAGCCGGCCACCTGCCTTCTGGGAGGAAATGGGGCCCACACACTGGCCCTAAGGTGCTGTCAGCCGGCTAAGCTTCTAATTACACCAGGCACAGCGCTCAGGCACGGAGAACAGCAAGACGGCATGAGGAGTTTGGGAGGAAAAAGGGGGTGAGCAGGGCTCAGAAAGGTGGTGGAGGGTGCCGCACCCACGAAGACCAAGGGGTTGGGTTCAGCCCAGGGTGGGAGCGGAAGGCTAGATTCTGGAGCTTGGAGGAACAGAGGAGGGGGCGTAGGGGGGTTGGGAAGCAGGACATGGGGTGGAGGGCAGCCACTCAGGGATGCTCACGTTTGCTGATGATCCTGTTGAGGATGGTCCGCAGCTCCTTGACGCTGATCTCCATGTCCTGGGGGAAGAGGGAGGATGGCACCCACTCTGGGGAAAGGCTGCCCCTCGGTGCCGCCGAGCAGCCGCCCACCACGCCCAGCCTACCTCCCCTGCCAGTTGTCTGAAGAGGGATTTGAAGTTCTCATCAATCTCCTCTTCTGAGAGCACTTGCTGGATGGAGAAGCGGGGGAGAGCAGGTCAGGGGTGCCCCAGCCAGGCCCCTGCATGGGCAGCTGCTGGAGGCAGGGCTGGGACCACTCATCAGCTATGTGGCACTTCACCTCTGAGCCTCACTCTTCTCATCTGTAAAATGGGAACCTGGCCCCTACTCTATCCCTGTCCAGGCCTCTGTGGCCTAAATGTGGAGGGTGAAGGTCAGCTCAATGATGAACAGTGAGGCTTTGATTCCCTGCTGCACGACCTTGGGCAAGTTCCTTAACCTCTCTGAACTTGAGTTTCCCACTGAGAGGGGAGATAGTGACAGCACCCTGACACAGCTGTTATGGAGGAAATGGGGTGACCCAGGTAAAGAGCTCAGCACAGACCCAGCAGAGAGCAAGAACCCAGGGACCCTGTGCCATTATTATCACAAAGTCCTTTGCAAACTGTAAAGTGCTGGGCAAATGAGGGATTAGTATTACTCTTACGGCTCCTGCCAGGAGGGGCTCTGCGCTGCCAGCCGGAGCCCAGGGCACAGGACACCCAGGGTGAGGGAGAGGAGGAGGGTGGCTGGTGGGGGCAGGGCACGTACCTCATCAGGGAGATTGGCCTGTATCTGGTCGTCCAGCTCTCTGCAGAGGGTGGGGAGACAGGGGGCCAGTCAGCAGTGGGGGTGGGGCAGGAGGGGCGTGGGGGGGGGGCGCGGAGAGCGGGGAGGGGGTCTTCTACTCACTGGGTCCCAGCGCTCTTCTCTGAGAAGAAACGCAGCACAAAGTCGCCCTCCTTGTTGGGCTCGAAGGTGGACGGCACCACCACATACTCCCCGGGCGGCAGGCGGAAGCGGGTGCTGACCTCCCGCAGGTTGATGAACTGCTCGGAGCGGGCCCGAGACGCGTTGGCCAGGAAGAAGTCCCGTTTCAGGTGCACGGCCGGCTGGCCCATCAGCTGGCGGGAGGGAAGGAGGGAGCGGGGGCTGCAGCTGCCCGCTCAGCCCACCCTTAGGAGCTGCCCCCAGACCCAGATCCAGACCCAGAACCAGACCCCAGGCTCCAGGTTCTGGCCACGCGGCTGGAGAGCTGTGTCACAGCTCAGTCACCCACAGGCTACCCGACCCTGACAAGTCATAGTGCTTGTTGCCTCACCTGTAAAATGGGGGTAACAGCCCTGCCTACTGCACCGGGTGGAGGGGAGGAGACACCATGAGGTGAATGTAGATACTGTGACACCATGAAATAACTTTCTCATTATCCTTACCCGGAGCTTCCCCTGTGTCAGACACTGCAGGGCCTTTTACACATGTCACCTCACTTAACGCTCATGACAACTCATTTTACAGACACTGACGCCAAGGCTTAGAGCCTAAGCAACTTGCTCAAGGGTACAGGACACTCAGCCCACTCACCAACCTGCTCCTAACCAGCACCCCAGATGGCCTCAGTGTAAACAGTTAAGACAGGAAGAGCCTCATGGGTGCGTGTCAGGTGGGGCTCTGAGGGCCAGGGTTCAAATCCAGCTCCCTTACTTATTACCTGCTCTGACCCCCAGGAGGACAGTGTTTGCTCTGCCCACTGAACAGTGGGCAGGGGGCGGGGGCACCGTGTTAGCCCCAGAATGAGGAGACTTCCTAGCTCTCTACGTGTGGGCTTGCCGCCGTCCTGCTCCCTCTGGGCACCATCGGGCCATGTGTGTTCAAGGGTGTGCAAATCCAGGCGAGTCAGATGCCACACCTACCTCCGGAGGGACCTGCCAGAGAGATGAGGGAAGTTAGAGATGCTTGCTTGGCCCAGGGGCAGACGCTGTGGTGTGTGCTGGGCAACGGCCCTGAGTTCTTAAGATGAAAATGATGGGATGAGGAGACCAGGAGACAGGGTCCTGGACAGGGGCCAGTGTTGACCCAGACCTGTATTCATGCCAGAGAGGGACCCCAGGACCCCAGGAGGGAGGCCCAGGCAGGGCCCTCTTTGTCCCTGGAACGCCCCTGCACCTCAGCTCTGAACCAGAGCCTCCAGGACTAATCCCCGGGGTGGCCAACTGCAGAGTCCTCCAGCCCAGGGACATTGGAGGTGCACCCCAATCTGCTACAAGGGGCTGTGGGCCTGGGCTGAGGCTGCGACTGTCCTTTACCCCCACCAGGGAGATCCAGACGTCTCTGTCTTGAATACAGTGCATGAAGCAGGGCCCTCCGTGGCCAGCCTCTGCATACATACTTCCAAGACAGGGAGCTCACTACTCCTTCAGGGAAGACCACTTGCCCACTTCTTTCTGAAACTGAGTCAAAGTCTTTCTCCCAGGTGTCAGCTAAGGCAGATCCCTCTGCCCAAAAGCAGCCATGCAGCCTCTAAGGACAGGGGAGAATCCCAGAACCTTCCCCTCTCCTAGCTAGCATCTTCCTCATCCTCCATCCGCCTCACGGGATGAATTTTAGGCCCTTGGCTGCCCCAGTGCTGGCGGAGGGCCTCAGCAGGTGCCTCCCGAAGGCTCAGTCTAGGGCTGCGTGCCTCAGGGGTGTGACTGGCCCCAGTCGGCTCAGGACGGGCGGGCGCCGCCTTGTCCTCTGGCGCCGCTGGCGCCCCCTGGCGGAGCTCGCCGGGAGGCCGCTTTCTCTGCCGGGTGCTGGGCGATCCGCCGGCTCACTCGCCTCGTAGACAGCGAAGCCTATGGTCTCCATGTCGCGGCCAAATCGGCGCTCCCGACGCCGGTGCTTCTGCATGAGGGCGAGCAGGAAGCTGCAGCCTGACTCCCGACTGCTGTAGTCGTCGTCTGGGTCATCCGTCTCCTCCAGCTGGATCTTGAACTGGGGGTTCACCCAGAAGGTGGCTGCAGGAGGTAGGGAGGCGGGATCAGAGGAGAAGCAGAGCAGTCACCCCAAGCCTTCCCTCCCCCATGTTTTCATTCATTCATTCATTCAACAAATATTACTGTGGCCACCTTGTGCCAAGTGACAGATGTGCCACAGGGACACACAGGGTCCCTGCCCTCATGAGCTCCCATGCCAGAACGAACCGGAGGCAAAGCATGACCAAGTCAGGTTAGTTAATGGAACAATTACAAAGAAAGCAAGCTGAAGTCGGGCAGGGAAGGAATCTTCGAGGTGACATTTGAGCTGAGACCTGAAGGGGAAGCCCTGGGAAGCCTAGGCAGAGGGAGAAGAAAAGACCCACACCTGGGGCTCCAGTGAGCACAGGGGATCCAGGGAGGTTGGCAGAGGTTGGCGGAAGCAGGGTCGGTGATAAGAAGTGTGGATTGAATCAAAGAGCAAAAGGACCCCCTGACAGGTTTGCACTGGGAGGGGCATGATTGGATCAGGATTTTAGAAGGTGACTGCAGGAACTTCCCTGGTGGCACAGTGGATAAGTCTCCGTGCTCCCAGTACAGGGGGCCCGGGTGCGAGTCCTGGTCAGGGAACTAGATCCCACATGCACGCCGCAACTAACAGCTCGCGTGCCACAACTAAGGAGCCCTCCTGCCGTAACTAAGGAACCCGCCCGCTGCAACTAAGGAGCCGGCAAGCTGCAACTAAGACGTGGCGCAACCAAATAAATAAATATTAAAAAAAAAAAAAAAGGTGGCTGCTGTGTGGACGGTGACTTAGAAGAGGGTGAGAGAAAGCAGGGTCTGAGAGGAGGCCACTGAGCTGCAAGGGCTGAGGGGGACTTGCATTTCTGGCAATTTAGTGATTCAGCTGCCTGAACAATCCTCCTGACTAAAACAACCAAGTGCCAGACAGAATACGCAAAACTTCTTTTTAAAGGCACCAATAAGTCCAGCATTTCCCTCTCCCCCCACATACAAAATTAACATTAATCAAAAAGACAGATAATAAGCAAGGATGTGGGGACTTCCCTGGTGGCACAGTGGTTAAGAATCCGCCTGCCAATGCAGGGGACATGGGTTTGAGCCCTGGTCTGGGAAGATCCCACATGCCGTGGAGCAACTAAGCCCATGCACCACAACTACTGAGCCTGTGCTCTAGAGCCCATGAGCCACAACTACTGAGCCTGTGTGCCACAACTACTGAAGCCCACACGCCTAGAGCCCGTGCTCCGCAACAAGAGAAGCCACTGCAATGAGAAGCCCGTGCACCGCAACCAAGAGTAGCCCCCGCTCTCCACAGCTAGAGAAAGCCCACGCACAGCAATGAAGACCCAACGCAGCCAAAAATAAATTTATTAAAAAAAAAAATTAAAAAAAATAAGCGAGGATGTGGAGAAATCAGAACCTCACGCACAGCTGGTGGGAACGTAAAATGGTGCAACTACTTTGCATAATAGTCTGGCAGTTCCTCAAATGGTAAAACACAGAATTACCATATGACCCTGCAATTCCACTCCTCTGGGTGTGTGTGTGTGTGTGTGTGTATATCCAAGATTAATGACAACATACACCCACACAAAAAACATGTGACCGTTCCAAGTAGCATTATTTATAATTGCCAAATGGTAGAAACAACCCAATTTAAACAAAATGTGATATAACCAAACAATGGAATATTATTCAGCAATTAAAAGGAATGGAGTACTGACACATGCTACATAACACGGATGAACCTTGAAGACATTATGCTAAGTGAAAGAAGCCAGTCACAAAGGACAACGTGTTGTATGATTCCATTTATATTAAATTATTGTCGGGAACAAGCAAATTCATAGAGACAGAAAGTAGATTAGTGGTAGCCTGGAAATGAGGGGGAGGAGGGGCTTGGGAGTAAGAGCCAGGGGGTATAGGTTTTCTTTTGGGGGTAATGAAAATGTTCTAAAATTGATGTGATAATGGGTGCACAACTCTGTGAATATAGTAAAGGCCACATTGGATTTTATACTGTAAGTGGGTGAATTATGTGGTATGTGAATTATATCTCAATAAAGCTGTTTTAAAAAATGGAAACTGGGAGCCATGAAAGGTAAATAATGCCAAAGGATTTCTGCAGACTCCTAGAGATCTTGAGTCCTGCCTGGGCTCAGGCGCAGGAGGTAAGGTCCAGTAGGAGGTCACAGCCATAAAACTGGAAGCCCCATGAGGAATGCCAGCAGGGTAAGTGTGAAAGAAAAATAAAACCACTGGGAGGAAGTGAAACATTCTCTGAGGATTTATAACCACAAGCCAGCCTTCTCATGAGCTTGCAGATTTAATTCATGCTGCCCATGAGGTCAAAAAAAAAACCTTAAGGAGAAAATTTATTTTTAAGAGTCCTGGGTTGGGAGTATCCCAGGTGACTGGCAGAAACACTAGACGAACTTAACTTCATCCAATAACTCGAACAACTCCTGAAGATAAACTTCTAGGTCAAATAAGCCAAAAACCTCAGAAGGTTGAGAACCAGCAGCCACAATGGATGAACCTCATGATGGCTGAGAATGAGCAGCCACAACGACGAACAACAACTCACCAAGACTTCAGATACTGAAATTATCAGACACAGAATATGAAAGACTAGGCTTACTATACTTAAAGAAATAAATGAGACGCTTGAATATATGAGCAAGAATGAACAGATTAGAAAAAGAGCCATTAACACTTCCAGAAATAAACTTTTCAAGTGAAATTAAGTATTTGTTGGAAGGATTAACCAACAGCAAAAAAGAAAATCAGGGCATTGACAATGGATCTAAGGAAACTACCCAGAATGCAATCCAGGGAGATTCAGAGATGGAACATTTAAGAGATGTTAAGAGATCTGGAGGGTTGACTGAGGAGGTCCAGCTTACATTTGATTGGCATTCCAAAAGGAGAAAATAAAGAGAGTAGGAAGGTGATATTCTAAAAGATCATGGCTAACAATTTTCTAGAATTGCTGAAAGACATCAATCTTCATACACAGGGAGCTCGACAAATCCAAAGCATAATAAAAAGAAATCCCCACCTCAACACATCATGGTCAAATTGTAGAATATCAAAGAAAAAGAATCTTAAAAGAGAGAAAAGACAAACCATTTCAGAAGGCATGGTAGACAGACAGACTCCCGACTCACATAGTGACAGTGGAAGCAGAGTGAAGAGTAATAGCATATTCAGGGAAGTGAAAGTAATGTCAATTCAGAGTTCTATATCCAGAGAATTGTCAAGAATGAGCACACTATAAAGGCATTTTATACAAGTACTGAGAAAGTTCATCACCAAAAGACCCTCAGTAAAAGAAATTCAAAAGGATATATTGCAGACAGACAGAAAATGATCTCAGATGAAAGGTCTCACCGTTCATGAGAATAGTGAGCAAAAATACTAATATTATGTGGGTAATCAAACAAATACGGGCTATAACAAATAATGGGGATGATGATGGTGCTTAATTTAGGACAGGCAGAAAACTGTTAAGAATTAAAATACTAGCTAAAGATAGCAGATTGAACAAAGGGAGGGTGTGATCCAACTTAAATATTCTCAAGTCTTTACATTATTCAGGTGGAGGGTAAAGATATTGATCAACTAGCTTTGGAACTTATTAAGCAAGCTCTTCTGTCTTCCAAACTCACAGAGGGAAAAACTAGCAGAGAGAAAAGAAAAAATTCAATCCAAAAGAAGGCATAGCAGGAGGGACAAATCGAAAACGCATAGTAAGTCTGCTGAAATAAATACAAATATATCAGTAATCACTATGAATGTAAATGGATTAAACTTTCCAATCAAAGGACAATGTTTTCCAAATTCAACTTTTAAAAAAATCAGTTATATGCTATTTATGAGAGATAACTAAAACACTGAGCCATAGAAAGATCGGACATCAAACGGTATAACAAGACATACCACAAAAGTACTAGTAGTAACTAACAGAAAACTGCAACAGCATAGTAACACAGACTGAAACAGACTTGAAAGTAAAAAGAATTATTAAAGATGAAGGTGGTCACTAGATAGTAAAAAAAAAAAGTTTAATTCACTAGGAACTTATAACAATTTTAAACTTGATGTACCTAGCTCAACATATGCAAAGAAAAATAACTGACAGAAATAAAGGGAGAAATTGGCAAAGCCAGCAAGATGGTGTGAGATTTTATTATTCCTCTTCCAATAATGGATAGATTAAGCAGACAAAGTGATCAATAAGTTTGATATAATGAACAATTATAGAAGATTCCCCCTAACATTCAGAGAACAGTATACTGGTCAAGAGAACAGACTCCAGGTTCACACTGACAGGGTTCAAATCCCAGCTCTGCCACTTATTAGTGACTTTGGCAAATTGCTTAATCACTCTGTGTCTCACTTTCCTTATCTGTAAAATAGTGATAATGTAGTACATCCCTCATAGGGTCAGTGTGAATGTTAAGCAGGTTGTTATATTTAAAATATTTACAGGAGTGCTAACACAATGTATGTGTTAGCCAGTCTTTTCAAGAACACGTGAATATTCATGAAGACTCACCACATGCTGGGCCATACCACCAGTTTCTGTTTATTTCTAAACTATGATCTCATATAGATCATATTTTCTGACTGCAAGGAAATTAAGTTAAAAATCAACAATAAAATAATAACTGGGAGGTTTGATTATTGATTCAATCTCTTAAGTGTTACAGGTCTATCCCGATTTTTTATTTTTCTTGAGTCAATTTTCATAGTTTGTTTCTTTCTAGGGATTTGTTAGTTTCATCTAGGTTATCTAATTTGTTGTCATACAATGGTTCACAGTATTTTCTTATAAATCATTTATTTCTGTTGGGTTGATAGTGATGTTCTCTCTTTAATTCCTGATTTTAGTAATTTGAGTCTTCTGTCTTTTTTCTTGTTCAGTTTGGCTAAAGGTTTGCACTTTTTGCTGAGCTTTTCAAAGAACCAACTGTTGGTTTCATTGATTTTTCTCTATTGTTTCTCTGTTTCATTTATTTGGCTTTCTTCTGCTTGCTTTGGGTTTAGTTTGCCCATTTACTAGTTTCTTAAGGTGGAAAATTAGGCAATTGTTTTCAGTTCTTTCTTTTTTAATATAGGTACACAGTGCTTTAATTACTATTCTATGTGATTTCTCATTTACATTACTATTTCTTTTGATAAAGTAACTCATTCTACGGGGCCAGCATTACCTTGATACCAAAGCCAAATAAAAACATCACAAGAAAAGAAAATTACAGACCAGTAACATTTATGAATATCAATACAAAAATCCTCAACAAAATACTAGCAAACCAAATCCAACAGTATATTAAAAAGATTACATACTATGAAATAGGATTTATCTCAGGAATGCAAGAATGGTTCAACATAAGAAAATCAATCAATGTAATACATCATGTTAATAGGACAAAGGGAAAAAAAAACACATGACCATCTCAACTGACATGGAAAAGGCATTTTACAAACTCCAAAACAAATTCATCATAAAAATATTCAGGACTTCCCTGGTGGCGCAGTGGTTAAGAATCCGCCTGCCAATGCAGGGGACACAGGTTCGAGCCCTGATCCAGGAAGATCCCACATGCCACGGAGCAACTAAGCCCATGTGCCACAAATGCTGAGCCTGCGCTCTAGAGCTCGCGAGCCACAACTACTGAGCCTGCGTGCCACAACTACTGAAGCCCGCGTGCCTAGAGCCCGTGCTCTGTAACAAGAGAAACCACTGCAATGAGAAGGCCACACACCACAACAAAGAGTAGCCCCTGCTTGCCACCAACTAGAGAAAGCCTGCACACAACAATGAAGACCCAGTGCAGCCAAAAATAAATAAATAAATTTTTTTTAAAATTCAGAAATTTAGGAATAAAAGGGAACTTCCTCAACATGATAAAGGGCATTTATGGAAAACCCACAGCTAATATCATACTCAGTGGTGAAAAAAAAAGAAAAATGAAAGTTTCCCCCCCAAGATCAAGAACATGATGCCCACTTACACCACCACTATTCAACATTGTATTGGAAGTTCTAGCTAGAGCAATTAGTCAAGAAAAAGAAAAAGTATCCAAATTGAAAAAGGAAGAAGAAAACTATCTCTACTTGCAAATGACATTATCTTGTATATAGACAAACCTGAAGAATCCACAAGAAAGTTTAGAGTTAATAACAGATTCAGCAAAGTTGCAGATTACATCAGAACACAAAAATCAGTTGTGTTTCTATACACCAACAATGAAAAAATCCAAAAAGGAAATTAAGGAAACAATTTCTTTATAACAGCATCCAAAACTATAAAATACCTAGGAATAAATTTAACCAAGGAGTTGAAAGACTTGTACACTGAAAATTACAAAACATTGCTGAAACAAATTAAAGAAGACATAGAAAAGTCAAAAGACATCTCATCTTCATGGACTGGAAGACTCAATATTATTAAGATGTCAATACTACCCAAAGTGATCTGCAGATTCAATGCAATCCTTATCAAAATTCCAACAACCTGGGGCTTCCCTGGTGGCGCAGTGGTTGAGAACCTGCCTGCTAATGCAGGGGACACAAGTTCGAGCCCTGGTCTGGGAAGATCCCACATGCCACGGAGCAGCTGGGCCCGTGAGCCACAACTGCTGAGCCTGCGCGTCTGGAGCCTGTGCCCCGCAACGGGAGGGGCCGCGATAGTGAAAGGCCCGCGCACCGTGATGAAGAGCGGTCCCCGCACCGCGATGAAGAGTGGCCCCCGCTTGCCGCAACTAGAGAAAGCCCTCGTACGAACCGAAGACCCAACACAGCCAAAAAATAAATAAATAAATAAATAAAGTAGCTATAAAACAATCAAATTCATGCTCTGCAATTCAGTTTAGCTAGTCGTTAAAAAAAAAAAATTCCAACAACCTTTTCCCACAGAAGTGAAAAGCAGATCCTCAAATTCATATGGAATTGTAAGGGGCCCAGAAGCCAAAACAATCTTGAAAAAGAACAAAGTTGGAAGACTCACACTTCCTGACTTCAAAACTTATTACAAATCTATAATAATCAAAACAGTGTGGTACTAGAATAAAAATAGACATACAGACTGAAAGAACAGAACTGAGAGCCAAAAGTAAACTCATACATAAATGGCCAATTGATTTTTTTTAAATTAATTAATTAATTTATTTATTTTTGGCTGTGTTGGGTCTTCGGCGAGCGGGGGCCACTCTTCATCGCGGTGCGCGGGCCTCTCACTGTCGCGGCCGCTCTTGTTGCGGAGCACAGGCTCCAGATGCGCAGGCTCAGTAGTTGTGGCTCACGGGCCTAGTTGCTCCGTGGCATGTGGGATCTTCCCAGACCAGGGCTCGAACCCGTGTCCTTTGCATTGGCAGGCAGATTCTCAACCACTGCGCCACCAGGGAAGCCCACCAATTGATTGTTGACATGGGTGCCAAGACCATTCAATGGGGAAAGAATAGTATTTCAACAAATGATGCTAGGACACGTGGGTTTCCACAAGCACAAGAAATAAGTTGGGTACCTATTTTACACCATAAACAAAAATTAACTCAGAACGGATCAACAACCTAAATATAAGAGAGCTAAAATCATAATGCTCTCAGAAGAAGATACAAAGATAAATGACCATGGATTTGGCAATGGATTCTTAGATTATGACACCAAAAGCATGAGCAACAAAAGAAAAAAATAAAAATTGGGCTTCATCAAAATTAAAACCTTCTGTGCTTCAAAGGACACTATCAAGAAAATGAAAAGACAACCCACAGAATGGGAGAAAATACATACAAACCATCTATCTCATAAGGCTCACATCCAGAATATATAAAGAGATATATATATATAAGGAATATATGAAAAGACAACCCGATCTAAAAATGGGCAAACTATTTGAATAGACCGTCCAAAAAAGATACACAAATGGCCAATAAATAGATGAAAATATACTCAACATTATTGGTCATTAGGGAAATGCAAATCAAAACTTCAATGTGATACCACTTTACACCCGCTAGGATGGCTATAATAAAAAAGTTGGACAATAAGTGTTAATGAGGATGTGGGGAAATTGGAACCCTCATACACTGCTAGGAGGAAAGTAAAATGGAAAGTAAAATGGCTGCCACTTTGGAAAACAGTTTACAGTTCCTCAAAAAGTTAAACATGGAGTTACCATACAACCTAAAAATTTCACTCCTACTTTAGACCCAAGAGAACATATGCTCATACAAACACATGTACATAAATGTTCAGAGCAGCATTACTCATAATAGTCCCAAACTGGAAACAATTCATCAACTTTGGAATGAATAAGCAAAATGTGGTATATCCATATCATGGAATATTATTCAGCCCTACAAATGAAATGAAGTACTGATCACACTACAACATGGATGAACTTTGAAAACGCTATGCTAAGGGAAAAAAGCCAGGCACAAAAGGCCACATATTGCATGATTCAATTTATATGAAATGTCCAGAATAGACAAATCTATAAAGACGAAATTAGATTACTGGTTACAGGGCTGGTGGGTGAGAGGGTTAGGGAGTGACTTCTAATGGATACAGGGTTTCTTTTCAGCACAGTGAAGATGTTCTGGAGTTAGGTGATGGTGATGATCACACAGCATTGTGAACATATTAAAATGACTGAATTGTACACATTAAAAGTGTGAATTTTATGGTATGTGAATTATATTACAATTCTTAAAAACATTACATATCAAAATTGTGTAACTCAAAGGTACACTTGGAGGGAAATTTATCATTTTAGGTGCATACACAGGAAAAAAAATTAATGAAATAAGTGTCTAATTTAAGAAGTCATAAAATTACAATTGCATCAAAAAGAATAAGATACCTAGGAATAAATCTAACTAAGGAGGTAAAAGACCTGTACTTGGAAAGCTATAAGACACTGATAAAATAAATTGAAGAGGACACAAATGGAAAGATATACTGTGCTCATGGATTGGAAGAATTAATATTGTTTAAATGACCATACTACCCAAGGCAATCTACAGATTCAATGCAATCCCTATCAAAATACCAATGACATTTTTCACAGGACTAGAACAAATAATTCTAAGGTTTGTATGGAAACACAAAAGGTCCTGAATAGCCAAAACAATCTTAAGAAAGAAGAACAAAACTGTAGATATCACACCCCCTGACTTCAAACTATACTACAAAGCTACAGTAATCAAAACGGTATGGTACTGGTACAAAAACAGACACATACATCAGTGGAACAGAACAGAGAGCCCAGAAATGAACCTACACTTATATGGGCAATTTATGACAAAGGAGTCAAGAATACAAAATGGGGGAAAAGACAGCGTCTTCCAATAAATGATGTTGGGAAATCTGGACAGCTACATGCAAAAACATGAAACTCGACTACTTTCTCACACCATATACAAAAATAAACTCAAAATGGATTAAAGATTTAAAGGTAAGACCTGAAACCATAAAACTTCTAGAAGAAGCCATAGGCAGTAGGCTCTTTGACATGGGTCTTAGTAAAATTATTTTCGATATGTCTCCTCAGGCAAGGGAAACAAAAGCAAAAATAAACAAACGGGACTACATCAAACTAAAAAGCTTTTGCACAGCAAAGGAAACTATCAACAGAATGAAAAGACTGCCTACTGAACAGGAGAAGAAATTTGCAAATGATATATCCGATAAGGGGTTAATAGCCAAAACATACAGAGAACTCATACAACTCGACATCAAAAAAACAAACAACCAAATTAAAAAATGGACAGAGGAACTGAATAGACATTTTTCTAAAGAAGACATACAGATGGCCAACGAACACATGAAAAAATCCTCAACATAACTAATCAACATCGCAATGAGATTTCACCTCACACCTGTCAGAATGGCTATTATTAAAAAGACAACAAATAAGTGTTGGCAGGGATGTAGAGAAAAGGGAACCCTTGTGCACTGTTGGTGGGAATGTAAATTGGTGCAGCCACTATGGAGAACACAGAGATTCCTCAAAAAATTAAAAATAGAACTATCATGACATCCAGCAATTCCACTCCTGAGTATTTTTCCAAAGAAAATGAAAACACTAATTCAAAAAGACAGATACTGGATGATTTTGTTTATATGTGGAATCTAAACAAACAAAACAAATGAACAAACACAGCTAAACAGTAACAGAGTCAGAGATACAGAGAACAAACAGGTGGTTGCCGGAGGGGAGGGGGAGAGAGAGAGAAGACAAATAAGTAAGAGAGATTAAGAGGTACAAACTTTCAATTACAAAATAAATGAGTCACAGATATGAAATGTACAGTGTGGGGAATATAGTCAGTAGTTTTGTAGTGTCTTTGTATGGTGACAGATGACAACTAGATTTATTGTAGTGATCGTTTTGAAATGTACAGAAATATCAAATCACTATGTTGTGGACCAGGAACTCACACAGCATTGTAGTTCAATTATACTTCAAAAACAAACAAACAAACAAACTCATAGGAAAAGAGATCACATTTGCGGTGATCAGAGGCAAGGGGTGGGGGCAGAGGGAATTGGATGAAGGTGGTCAAAAGGTATACATTTCCAGTTTTAAAGCGAATAAGTGCTAGGGCTGCAATGTACAACATGATAAATAGAATTCACACTGCTATAGGTTATATATGAAAGCTGTGCAGAGAGTAAACCCTAAGAGCTTAAGAGTGCTCATCACAAGGAAAAAATACATTTTTTCTATTTCTTTAATGTTGTAGCTATATGAGATGATAGATGTTCACTAAACTTACTGTGGTCATCATTTTATGATGTATGTAAGTCAAATCATTATGCTGTGCATCTTATACAGTGCTGAATGTCAATTACACCACAATAAAACTGGAAAGAAAAAAAAGACGTCATAAAATAAAGTCTAAAAATAAATCCAAAGAAAGCAGAGGAATGAGATAACAAGCTAGAAAGCAAAGATTAATAATATAGAAAAAATACTAAAAAGGATCAATAAAGTAAAAATATCATTTCTATTTAAAGACTAATATTGACAAACCCCTCATAGGATTAATAAAACAAAAGAGGGCTTCCCTGGTGGTGCAGTGGTTGAGTATCTGCCTGCCAATGCAGGGGACGGGTTCGAGCCCTGGTCCGGGAAGATCCCACACGCCGCGGAGCAACTAGGCCCGTGAGCCACAACTACTGAGCCTGCGCGTCTGGAGCCTGTGCTCTGCAACAAGAGAGGCCGCGATAGTGAGAGGCCCGCGCACTGCGATGAAGAGTGGCCCCCGCTTGCCGCAACTAGAGAAAGCCCTCGCACAGAAACGAAGACCCAACACAGCCAAAAATAAATAAATAAATAAAATAAATTTAAAAAAATAAAAAATAAAAAAATAAAAACAAAAGAGACAATGCCAACAAGCAACATTATCAATAAAAGAGATGATATCATTACAGATGAGGTATGGTATATTAAGCATGACTTCATGCTAATAATTGTGAAAACAAGATGCAAAAGATAAACTTCTAGAAAATAAAACTCATCAAAATAGTCTCAAGAGGAAATAGAAGACCTGAATAATTCAATCACCATTAAAGATACTCAATAACAAAAGTAAATCTTCACACAAATAAAAGAGCAGGCCTGGGCTTCCCTGGTGGCGCAGTGGTTGAGAATCTGCCTGCCAATGCAGGGGACAAGGGTTCGAGCCCTGGTCTGGGAAGATCCCACATGCCGCGGAGCAACTAGGCCCGTGAGCCACAACTACTGAGCCTGCGCGTCTGGAGCCTGTGCTCCGCAACAAGAGAGGCCGCGATAGTGAGAGGCCCGCGCAACGCGATGAAGAGTGGCTCCCGCTCGCCGCAACTAGAGAAAGCCCTCGCACAGAAACGAAGACCCAACACAGCCAAAAATAAATAAATAAATAATTCTTTAAAAAATAAAATAAATAAATAAAAGAGCAGGCCTGACAGCTTTATAAACCAGTTCCACCAAACATTCAAGCAAAAAATCATACCCACCTTATGCAAACTCTTCTAGAAAACAGAAAAAGAGAAAACATTTCCCAGTTCACTTTACCAGCCAAATACAGCACCAATACCAAAACTAAACAAGGTAAGTATGAGAAAGGAAAACTATAGGCAAATCTCAGTCATGAACATGGATGTAAAATTATTGTATAACAAAAGTTATGTCATGACTCTGTTGTTTTTATCTCAGGAATGTAAGGTTAATTTAATATTAGAAAAGTGATCAGTGTAACTTACCTTTTTAACAGATAGAAGAAAAAAGCTAATTCTAATAATAAAGTATTTAATAACATTAAGCTTCATTAATCTGATAAAAGGTGCATACAAAAATGAAAACAAGGGGCCTCCCTGGTGGTGCAGTGGTTAAGAATCTGCCTGCCAATGCAGGGGACACGGGTTCGAGCCCTGGCCCGGGAAGATCCCACATGCCGCGGAGCAGCTAAGCCCGTGCGCCACAACTACTGAAGCCTGCGCACCTGGAGCCAGTGCTCCACAACAAGAGAAGCCACCGCAATGAGAAGCCCACGAACCGCAACGAAGAGCAGACCCCGCTCACTGCAACTAGAGAAAGCCTGCACACAGCAAACAAAGACCCAACACAGCAATAAATAAATAAATATATAAACAAAAACAAAAACAAAAACCTAGAGTAGAAAAGTTTTTAGTGATGAAATCTACAGTCAACATTTACTAGTAAAAACTTTTCCTTTGAGAGAGGGGTAATACCAGGACATAGCCAGCGCTAGCCAGCATGCCGCAGGCCTGGCCAGCACATTACACAAGAAAATGCAACAAAAATAATAAGAATTGGAAAAGAAACAAATTCATCACTATTCTCAGATGCTATACTGTCAGTTAGAAAAGCAAAAAGAATCTACAGAAAAATGAGTAAAGTTAACTACAGTTTAACAAGTTTGCTGGATACAGAATAAACTTAAAAAGGTCAGCTGCATGCTACAGTATCAGCAACTACTTGGGAGAGGTAATTTTAAAAGAGATACCATTTACAACAGCAACAAGATGATAAAGTATCTAGGAATAAATCTCAACAGATGTATAAGCCCTTTACGATGAAAGACATTAAAGAAGGCCTAAATAAATAAAGAGATATACCACATTCTTGGATAAGAAGACTCAAAATTGTAAAGATGTCAATTCTCCCCAAATTGGTCTGCAGAGTCAATCCAATTCCAAAGTAAAATCTCAAAAGGGCTTTTTGTAGGACTTGGTAAACTGATCCTAAAATTCACATAGAAAAAACACAAAAAGCAGAGAGCACGAAGAGCTAAGAGACTCTTGAAAGAAGGAATTCATCCTGTCCGATTTCAGGACTTATAAATCTATAGCTACTAAACCAATGCACTCTTGGCAGTGGGATAGGCCAAGGGACAGAAAAGCAACTCAGAAACAGACCCACACGTACGTGGGAACTGTATGACGGGGCTGGCGCTGCAGGGAAAGGATAGACTTCTCAATAAGTGGCACAGGGAACAGTGGTCATCTGGTTGGGGAAAAACTGAAATTAGATCCCTGCGAGGGAGAAGAATGCTTGGAAACAGAGGGCTGTGAGCCAGCCTGAGAACCGCCAAAGGGGGCAGGTCATGAGAGCAGAGCTGTAGTGGTAGACGCGACACAGAGGAAGCTGGCCAGTGAGACGCTGCAGCACCGGGGTGGGGTGGAGGCTGGGTTGGAGGGGGTGAAACACTGAACTGGAAGCCAGCAAGGAAACGCCGAGGGCGGCACTCCTGAGAAATTTCACTCTGAAGGGGAGCAGAGAAATGGGCTGGGGAGTGGGTGGAGAGACAGGCGACTGTTTTGGGGCAGGCAGTTCTCTCATCATGACACGGAGTGAGAGGTGACAGACGAAGGGGCAGGAGGCTTTCAGAGTGAGGGAGAAGGGAGTCTGGAGCAGAGGTGGGGGGTCCCCACGAGCAGGGACAGTTCTGCCACTGTCCCGGGCGGCAAGGCAGCAAAGGCGGGCACAGGTCCAGACAGGCTGGGGGATTTGGGGGTGGGAATGGGACGGGTGTCCCATGAAATCAGATGAGAGTGACAGTGGAGGCAGGTCCGAGGAGAGAGTGGGAACGTACTCGTAGGAGCTGCTGGGGTCATGCAAAGTGCACAACTGAGGTTTGCGTCTGTGAATTTACAGGGAAAATACTGCCCCAGGTGTGTAACTTCTCTCCAGGCACAGTCAGCGGTCCTGGAGCCGGTGGAGAGGGTTCAACTAGGGTTATGGTTGTACCAGGTAAGAGGAGCAGAGGGACACAGGGGCTGGGAAACGCGAGCATTTGCGGGGGGGGGGAGATTAAAATGGTGACTCCAACCTGGTAAGGATGAGGACTCTAGCCTGGTAAGAAGAGAAGGCAAGATGGGAGAGGAAGGATACCCCATGCATCTAGACGCCCAGGGAAAGGTGACAGAGGATCGAGGAGGGAGACAGTGGGCCAGGAGGAAGGTCTCGGAATGAGGAGCGACAGGAAGGTGTCTGGACAGCAACGAAGCCTTCTCCCCTTGTCAGCACTCTGGCTCAGACCCCAGCAAGGGAATCAAATGTGGCTCTTTGGAATTTACAAGGACATTCAATATTTCATCCTCAAAGCAAATTCGCGAGGTCAGCACAACTACCCCTACCTTACAAGCGAGGAAACTGAGGCTCAGAGAGAAGACATGTCTGGGGCAGCAGGGCCAGAGCCCGCCCCACTGCGCCCTCAATGCCAGGTCACCTGGGTAGTTGCGGCAGCCCCCCGCGGTGCTCCCCCGCCGCCAGGTGCCCTCGTACAAGGTGGTGTTCCAGTTGCAGAACCTCTGGCTCTTGAGCGCGTCGGGCGTCAGGTTGCAGATCTCCAGGCGGGTGAACTCACGCATGAAGTCTCGGAAGGACATCCTGGGGCGGGGGTCGAGGTGAGAGGTGAGCCAGGGCCCCCAGCCAGGGCACCGAGCGACGTGGCACGGCTGGGTGTGGGGGGATTGGGAGTTGGGGTGCCTGTCCCCAAGAACGGCCAGACTGAAGAGGGGCTGCTCACCAGAACTCCCCGTCCTCCATCTTGACCCGGAGCTGCTCCCGAACATAAGGGTCTACGTTGTTCCACTCCGAGGAGCTGTGGGGAAAGGGCACTGCCAGGGGCTGCCGGCCACTGACCTGCCCAGCCTCTGTCCCTGAGGCCTGTCCTCCCCTGGCCCGGGTCAGGAGGCCTCCTCCAGGCCAAGTCCAGAGATCCCAGTCCCAGGGGTTGTCTTATAGGGGCCGGGTCAGATGCCCCGAGGACGCTCACAGGCTGGGCACAGTGGCCCGCACAGCCTGAGCTCTGTCAGGGCAGTGCTCAGACCCAGTCGCATGCAGATGGGCCCCTCTGTCCAATCCCGAGCCCACCCTGGCCTGGCAGAGCCCCCGGCAGAAATGCCAGTGGCACTGAACAGCCTCCCCCAGCCTCCCTGGCCGGTGTCCGCGGCCCCTCACCCGTCACTCCAGGCTCCTGTCCACTCCACCTCGCCCCAGGGGTTCCGCATCCGGATCAGGTTCACCATCTGGCCCTGGTAGTTCACCTGTTCCCCAGGCCTCCCATCAGTGCCTGCTTCTGGCACACACTTTTAGCACCCCTTCCCTCCACCTCACCCTCGCCGAGCCCAGCTCAGCACCCAGCACCCACCATGGGAAGCATAGCTGAGAAGCCTGATGGGGAATAACCTGCTGAGGAAGGCAGCTATGTGCACAAGCTAGAGTAAGTCAGGGTGGCACAAGATAAATATCTCTGGATGAGTCCCCAGGAGATAGAAAAGGTGCTGCAGGAGGTCAAGGGAAGAGTCGGCCTCTCCCACAGCCATGGCCACGGGCCAGAGAGACAAGGAAGCAGGAACCACCCTGCAGGGAAGACCTCCACGTGGGGCAGTACCTGCTTGGCCCCGGTCACAGAGTAGGCGTGGCCCTTCACTAGCTTCTTGAAGGTGACAGCCTCCATATCCAGAATGCTGGAGATCTGCAGAAAGACCCACATACTATGGCCAGTGTTCCCATCCCCGGTCAGCAGATGAGCCCCAAGTCTTGGCATTCCCTTGCACACACAACAGCTATGGGAAGTGATAGGCAGGAACCCTGACCCCATCTCAGCCCCTGGAAGGGGTGCTGCCTGCTACTCCACCAATGTTACCACTGGTGGCGGCGCCTGGGCACCCCACTGACACTGCTTTTGGCCAGAGCTGGCCAGACCCCGTGCAAACATGCATGAACACATACATACAGCCATGCATAGCCCCTCCCCTCACCACAGAGCCACGAGGTCCTCAGAGGACCTCGTGTGGAGGGACACAGTGAGGCGGAGAAGAGGGCCGAGAACCGACTAGAGTCGGGTAGGACTGGGGAAGAGCATGGGGGCGGGGTTAGAGTGGAGGATGCAGTGATGGGGGGCGGGGGGGAGGCTGAGATCAAGGATGAAGGAGGTCTGAGGATGAGTCGTGGGAACAGAAGAGCAACTGAGGGAGTGAATGGAGTACGGGAAGAAGCAGGGGCCCACGGGAGCTGGGACTAGGAAGGAGCTGAGGTCTGAGGCTGCGAACTGGAGAGCAGACAGGCAAGGCCTTAGATGACAGGAACGTGGAGCTGAAGTCAGGAAAACAAGCTGAGGTCTGAGGTTTTGGGGACCAGGATGACGCCAGGCATGGAGGTGGAAGATGGGACTGAAGCGATGGGCGAGGCTGGGTGAGGATCTGGGGATGGTGTGAGGTGAAGGATGGGGTCTGGAGCCAAGCCTGCAGCGAGTCTGAGGCTGGGCTGGGTAGGGAGAGGGAACCACTAGGAGACTCAGGTCACAGGATGGAGCGCACTCACATCAATGGAGCAGCCCAGCAGGGAGCCTCGCTCCAGCGCCTTGAGGATGATGCTGTAGAGGTCGCTGGGCGCCTTCCGCAGCTCGTACCATTCGGTGACCCCACCTGTGAAGTCCTCAAAGCCCTCGGAGGTGCTGCCTCCTGAAAGGGCCTCGTAGCTGCCATTCACCCTGTGGGAGGCCCAGGTCAGCACTCTGCACCAAGCGGGACCCCACACTCTGGGGGTGGCCTGGAGCTCTCGCTGGGCCCCTACTCACTTGGCGTAGGCCTTCTCCAGCAGAGCACTCCAGAACTCGTTGCCTTGGGCAGAGTGCACGAACACCAGCTTCCCATCCTTGGTGGGCAGCAGGTCATCCACCACCACGTCCACCCACTCCCCAAACTGCCACAGCTGGGGGAAGAGGGGCACAGTGAGTACCTGCTTTGAGATCCCCTGGGCCTGAGCTCAAGCCTCAGCAGCTCTCCCACTTACTAGATAGCTGACTCTAGGTCATATACCCTAGACACGGGATCTGAGCAAGTTATCCTCTCTGAGCCTCACTTTCCCTCTCCACGAAAGGGAACAGCAATGCCTTCCTCATGCGAAAACTAAAGATTAGGAAGGTAGTTTTTAGGGCAGCATTGTTGATAGTTTTTCAAACAGACCAAGGTGACTCTTCAGGTATGGAGAGGTTACAAAGCTCGTGGGCCTTGGCTCTCCCGGAACCCCTGCCTTCCTTTCCCCCTCCCCATTCTAGGCCAGGGTGTGTGTGGGTGTGTGTGTGTGGGTGTGTGGGTGTGTGTGTGTGTGTGTGTGTGTGTGTGTGTGTGTGTGTAGGGGGGGTGCGGATACCTATGTAAATTAGGTGTGGAATGAAAATGTGTCATCCAGATCCTTCAACCACAAGGTGGCCAGCAAACCGCAGGGTTTGCTTCATAGATGCCTTGAGGGGCAAGTTCCCCAGAGGGCTAGGAGTCGGCCAAAAGTGACTCAGTGCTACGGCATTCGGGGCTGTGTGTGCGGCGCGGAACAAGGGGGCGAGGGGAGGAGGTGGGCCCACCGTACTGTCTGTGAGGGAGTGAACGGGCCAATCAGAGGCCGGGGAGGAGCGGATTGGAGGAGTGAGGGGAAACGGTGGGGAAAGGGCGGTGAGGCCACGCCCCAGTGGGCCAGCGCTGGCAGGTGCCGCGCTTGGCCAAAGTACTTGCCACCACACAGTGGGTCCTGCAAGTCAAGCCGTAGGCGCTGAGGAGGGTGAGGACGAGGTAGGGCAAGGGGCTCCCTGGCTAGGCGGAAGGAGAGGACACCGGGGCCAGAGATTCTCATCCAGGCTTCCTGGGGGTGTGTCTCTCCCAAAACCAGCCTACTGAGAATTCATTAGTGTGATTTGAAAATTGGGCCCTGTGCGCAAACAACATCAGGAAAAGCTGGTTCAGATAGGCTTAATCCCGAGTCTTTCTTTTCTGCAAGGCTCTCTAAGAGGCTGGCGATTGCCAAAGTGCAGGCGGAGTTGGGAGTGGGAGTGGGTGGGTGGGTGGACTGATGCCAAGGGTGTAGATGGCCACATGTGCTGGTCGGTTTTCCCCGGCAGAACACTCTGTTTCTCAGATAGGGAAACTGAGACCCTGAGGAGGAAAAGGATTTGTCCCACAGGACATAACACAGAGATCTTTCTACTCTTCTAAGCACTTTTTTCCCCCGATGTGCACAAGCATCCAGGAAAACTGCCAGCCGAAATACCTGCCCAACCGTTTCACACATGACAGATTCTCACACATGACAGATCGGAGATGGAATCAAGAGGTCAAATACAACACTTTCGAGAGGGAGGACTGGCCCTGCAAGGTGTGGCCCTGAGCCACCCTAACTTCAGTGTCCCCACCACCTCCAGTGCCTGCTACCCCTCTCCCTCACCCCCCGTGCCCAAGGTGCATGTGGGGCTCCTCACCTGGAAATGGAAGATGCCGACATAGCCATCCTGGAAGCTTTGGCCATGTGGAACTACTCGGTGCAGGAGGGTGTCATTGAGGGTAAGGGAGGCGATGGCCGCCAGGAGCCAACAGTCCCCTGGGATGGGAAAGAGCCACGTCAGGCCTGCTCTACCAATCTGCACCCAATGGTGCACACGAGTGCCATGCTGGGGAGAAGCTGGGGTTCCCTGGGCAGGGTGCCCCTCAACTTACAGAAAAGACCCAGGAATCTGGGCAAACCAGCCCCAGCACTGATAGCCAGAGCCTGCTTGGGCTTGCAGAAGGGAGGGGCTGAGGCAGAGCAGGAAGGAACGGGTATAGGGAACTACTTTGGAAAAACACTCAAAACACCCCAGGGCCTACCCAGTGCTCCCTGGCAGATGTCTGTGCGGGTGGCTCCATCCACGATGAACTGGGGGTTTGAGAACAGCTCCTGCAAGAGACCCAGAGTCCTGTCTCTGGGCCAGCCCCTCCTAGAAACTGGAACCCAGCCATCCCAGACCCCACTCTAGGGACCTGGAGTCCTATTCCCACTCCTCACCCAGGAAGGGGGTAAACTGGATCCCACCCAGGGTGGCCCCTCTCACCGTGGGACGCTTCCACTTGATGCCATAGGTTTTGGAGGAGTTAGGGCCCAGGTCCTTGAAGCCCAGGCTCTGGGGCACTGGGGGGAAAGCCTCATCACGGAAGAGGGCCCCACTCTGCAGGCAGTGAGCCCGCAGCTGAGCATAATCCTGGCCCAGGTACTTGATGGCGTTTTCATGGCGGCCCAGGCCCAGCTCCTTGGCCCGCTGCTTGTGCACTTGTGCAGACACCCCGGTGCAGTACACCGGAGTGATGACCTCCTCAGCCATCCTGTGGGAGAGATGGGCCTGTTCAGAACCCAGGCCTTCCCAGGACTAGAGCTGGGGCTCCTGTCTGCTAACACTGCTCTCCAGCCCGCTGCCATCCTTCCTCCCCAGACCTGGGGTTTCCCCCCCTCACTGCTCCTCTCACTGAATCAGAGCTGCCACCTCCCTTTGCTCCCAGAACCCTGGAGAGGGGCTTCCCATCCCCCCAGGTATGCTGGCCACCATCTCCCTACCCCCACCCAGTGCTACCACCTCTCTTCTCCCAGATGCCCATTGTCCTGGGTCTGCAGTCCTGTGGTCAGCCAGTCAGGTTGGGGAAGGGCGGAGCCCGAAATAATAACACAAGGAACCAGGAAGGTGGGAGACCCCAGGGAAGGCCTCTTTGACTGTTTCCCTGCCTGTAACCCCCCTCCTCAAACTAGCCGAGCTCCTGTACGCTGGCCCCTTTCCCTGGCTTGGGGTCTGAGTACTCCAGGCCGTCGGGGTCCCCCTCCCCAGGCTCCTGAGACAGGTTGAATGATCAGGGCTGCTGCGCCTCAGTCCTTTCCCCTCCGGCCCTCCCCCAGCCCAGCGCAGCCCGGCCGCTGGAGGCAGTGAGGAACGCAGGCTGGGGCGGGCGCCGGAGCTGTGCGACCTCCCCAGCCCCCGCCCCAGTCCCAGGCACTCAGAGAGCCCGGGGTAGATGTAGCCCCTCAGCCCGGGAGCAGTGGCCAGGCTCCGGGAACACCGGCCCGGCCACCCACCTCCTTACCTGGGGGAGGAGTGTTCGGGGGGTCGCTGCGGTCCCTGCGGCTGGCTTCCCCGGTGGCAGCTGAGGACAGGGCCCAACCAGGAAGAGCGCTCCTCCCCGCCCTCCTCCCGCGGCCCCTCCGCCCTCCTCCCTCCCTCCTTCTGCTCCTTCTCTTCCTCCTCCTCGGGCTCCAACCCCGCTTCCTCTCTGCACTCCCTTATCTCTCGGGCACCTTCTCAGACTATCTCTCTCACTCACGGTGTCTCCCGCCCCTCCCTCCGCAGACGTCGGGCCAACTGCGCGAGAGGACAAATTAGTAAAAGGCAGAGTTGTCCCCGGGGAGGGGCCAGCGCCAGTCGGGGTGGGGAGGGCTGGGGCCCGGGCGGAAGGGCACCGCGGGGGATGGGGAGGGAGAGGACAGGACAGGGGGTATTTTTAACCAGGGGCAACAGCTCGAGTTGCAGGGCCGGGCGGCCCCACCCCACGCGGCGCCCCAAGAGAGCATTCCCGGGAGTCCGGCCCGGCGGCGCCGCCTCCCACAGCCCCGGGTCCGTTCCCCCGGCGCCCCTCCTCCGCGGGGCCGCAGCTGTCCCTCCGCCCCCGGCCCCGCGCGTCCTAAGCGCGGGGCCGAGATTACCTCGGGCTGAGGCAGCTGCTCGGAGGAGGGGCCGGGCTGGCGGCGAGTCGACCCCTGCCGGACGCTCTGCAAACGGCAGCCCCACCCTGCCGGGTCCTCGCCGCAGCCCGGCTCCTGGGCGGGGCCGGCTCCCCCCGACCCCACCCCCACGCCACCCCCGCGCCCTGGGACGCAGGCTCCGGGCGCCGGGCGGGGCTCGGGGAACCGGTCCCCCACGCCCGGGCTGGCTGCGTGACCTTGGGTGAGTCCCTGCCCCTCTCGGCCTTAGTTTCCCCATTCGCGCAGCGACTGTGATGAAATGAGGAACTGTGGAAGCCCATCTTTCTCTTGCTCTCTGAGGTTTCTTGAACCTGGAAATTACGAGGTCGGCATCCCTGCCCTCTCCTCCAAGCCCTCGCTCGCCCATCCACCTGGGAACGCCCGTGTGCCGCTTTACCCAGGAGGCGGCGGGAGAGACTGCGAGCGGGAGAGTAGGCCCACCCGGGACCCGGAGAGACCCCACCTCCGGAGATGCAGAAGGTGGAGAGCCGAGAAGTAGGAGGGAGCGAGACTGCAGCGGTCCGGTCCCCCAGCTCAGGGCTTTTGATTGACCTTGGGGGCCCCTACCCAGCAGGTCGCAGCCCTTATATGATGTACACACAAGCATTTTGTTGGGGAAACAGTGCATAGCCTTCCTAGGATTTGGGGGCCCGTGACCCCAAGAAGGTTAAGAGCCACTGATCTAATCTGACTCCATTCTCACTCCTAGTTTACAGATGAGGAAAACTGAGGCCTAAGAGAGTGCGGCTTGCTCAGCTCCTTCAACTGGTGAGTCAGGGCTAGAACCAGCTTCTGAGCTCTTTGCTCTTCACCACTGGGCATTAATGTGTCCAATCTTGACTAAACCCCCGACAGGTCTTTGCCTAACAGAGACCCATGACTAAGGCAGACCAGCCCGTGCTAGAGGAGGCTGCTCTCCTGGTTCAGCTTTGGGGATTAAGGAAGGTGAATCCTATTGGAAAAGTCGGAATTAACTAGGCAGTGAGGTGCTGGGAAGGGTGTTCTTAGCTGAAAGAACTGCGTGTGCAAAGGTCCAGAGGCTGGGGGAACACAGGCCAATAAGGGGAATTGCAAGTGTTCCTTGTGACTGGATCACAGGGAGCAGGGGCCTGGGAGAGGAAAGATGCTCTCTGGAGAGGTAGCAGAGGCCACCCCTCCCCTCAAAGCCCTCTGGCTCAACCTATGTGTCCCACAGTCCTCAGAATTACTTCCACCAAACTGTCACTCCTGCTGACTGCGTTTGACTGTTAATGGGCACTGACCACCTCCTGTATGTGCAAGGCACTGTGCTCACCTGGGCACAAGATGGTGAAGACCTATGGCCTTGGCTCCCTCTGAAGGAAGCAGACATCGCCTCAGCTTTTAGACCCACGATTAATTGGGAAGAAGAATGGTGTGAAGGAAGCCCATTAACTGAAGCCTTAGCTAATCTAGGTGTTAGAAGAGGCATAAATCAGACAAAGAGAGTTATGGCAGGGGTGGGCGAGATGCCAGTGAGGGGAATTAATTGCCTTGGCATATGGAGGAACTGAAACGTTCTTAGTGTTGCTTGAGCACAGAGAGAGAAAGGGAGAGAAGAGTTGTGGCAGATCTGGGTCGGCCATGGAAGATGGATTTTGTTCTACATAGAAGGCTGCTCAGATTTGTACAAATGAAGGAGAAGGATGCCTGGGAGTGGGTGGATCAAACTAGGGAGCTGGTAGACACAAGTGGGAAATAGATGGATTTGATAACTATTTAGGATACACCATATCAAAATGTAACTCCAACTGGATTATACACCTAAATATAAACTCTAGGACTGTAAAACCTCTAGAAGAAAGCATAGGAAAAATCTTAGCAATCTTGGGCTTGGCAAAGATGTCTTCAATATGACACAAAAAGCTGAAACAATAGAAGAAAAACATTAAATTGAACTTTATCAAAATAAAACACTTTGTTTTCAAAAGGCACTATTATGAAAATGAAGAGACAAGCCACAGACTAGGAAATAATTGCAAATATATATATGTGTATCTGATGAAGGACTTGTATTTAGAATATATAAAGAACTTTTACAACTTAAAAAATAATCCAATAAAAATGGTTGAAAGATATGAATGGACATTTCCCAAGAAGATATTGGATGGCAAATAAGCACATGAAAAAATGCTTATTCACTGGGCAAGTGCAAATTAAATCAACTAGAAGGACCACCATTACGAACCTGGAATGGCTAAAATTAAAAATACCAACCATGCCAAGTGTTGGCAAGGATGTGGAGGAGTTGGAACTCTCATACGCTGCTGGTGGGAATTCAGAATACCACCACTTTGTTAAATAGTTTGGTAGTTTCTTTAAAAGTTAAACAGCAAAAGTTTAAAAGTTATTCAGCAATAAATAGAAATAACCTATCAAGCTACAGAAAGATGCCAGAAGCTTAAGTGCATATTGCTAAGTAAAAGAAGCCAGTATAGGGGCTTCCCTGGTCGCACAGTGGTTAAGAATCTGCCTGCCAATGCAGGGGACACGGGTTCAAGCTCTGGTCCGGGAAGATCCCACATGCCGCGGAGCAATTAAGCCCGTGAGCCACAACTACTGAGCCCACGTGCCACAACTACTGAAGCCCGTGCGCCTAGAGCCCGTGCTCTGCAACAAGAGAAGCCACCGCAATGAGAAGCCCGCACACCACAATGAAGAATAGCCCCCGCTCGCCACAACCAGAGAAAAGCCAGCACGCAGCAACAAAGACCCAAGGCAGCCAAAAAAATTAATTAATTAAATAAATTTATTTAAAAAAAAAAAGAAGCCAGTATAAGAAAACTACATAATGTATGATTCCAACTATATGACATTCTGGAAAAGGTAAAACTAGAGACAGTAAAGAGATCAGTGATGGCCAAGGTTTCAGGGAAGGTGGGGGAAGGGAGCACAGGGCATTTTTAGGGCAGTGAAACTCTTCTGTGTGATACTGTAGTGGTGGATACATAACATTATGCAAAACCCATAGAATGTACAACACTAAGAGTGAACCCTAAAGTAAACTATGGACTTTAAGAACAATGTATCAATATTGGTTCATCAATTGTAACAAATATACCACACTAATGCAAAATGTTAATAGGAGAAACTGTGTGCAGGTGGGAAAAGGGATATGGGAATTCTCTACACTTTCTGAGCAGTTTTTCTGTAAACTTAAAACTGCTCTAAAAAAATAGTCTATCTTAAAAAAAGAAAAATAAAGTTAAATACACACCTACGACATGACCCAGCCATTCCACTCCTAGGCATTTACCCAAGGGAAATAAAAGCATGTGTCCACACAAAGACTTGTGTGTGAATATTCATAGCAGTTTTAATTTTAACAGCCAAAACTCGACACAACCAAACGTTCATTAACAAATTGTGAATGGATAAGCAAATTGTGGTGCATATATATACAATAGAATACTACCCAGTAATAAAAAGGAACAACAATGGATGAATCTCAGAATAATTATATTGAGTGTAAGAAACCAGACAAAAGTACATTCTTCTATATAATTCCATTTCTATGAAAATTCCAGGAAAAGGATGGCAATTTAGTGACAGAAAGCAGATCAGTGGTTGCCTGGAGGGGCTGGCAGGTGGGAAAGGGTGGGAGGGAGAGATTACAAAGGGGCTTAAGGAAACTTTTTGGGGTGATGGATATGTTCATTACCTTGATTGTGATAATGGTTTCATGGGGGTATACATGTCAAAACAAAAATGTACCTTTTAAGTATACATAGTTTATTGTATGTCAACTATACCTCAATAAAGCTGTTAAAAACACCTACAGAACTTAGCCACTGATTGGATATGGCTCTTGGGAGATAGGGAAGAATCTGAGTGGATTAATGGTGTGGGGGACACTAATCTGGAGGGGATACTGGAGGATCAGGTTTGGGAGGTACCTTTGGGACCCACCTCCATCCAAGGGGAGATGCCTGGGGGTGGGACTAGCCCTCAGAATAGAGGTACAGATTTGGGAGTCACTGGCCATCGGTGCCACCTGAAAGAAGTACGTAGAGGCAGGGGACAGACACTTCATTCTGGACACAAAGATGCTTCATAAAGATGTCTGTTCTTAAAGTAATCTATAGATTTTATCGAAATTAACAATTCTAGGGACTTCCCTGGCCGTCCAGTGGTTAAGACTCTGCACTCCCAGTGCAGGGAGCACAGGTTCCATCCCTGGTCAGGGAACTAAGATCCCGCATGCCGCGTGGCGTGGCCAAAAAAATAAAAAATAAAAAATTCTAACAGATTTTTAAAAATTCTAACAGATTGTTTGAGGGGAAGAGGGACTAGGAAAGCTGATTTAAACTTCATATGGAAAATTGAACAAGCAAGAATAGCCAAGAGGGACTTCCCTGGTGGCACAGTGGTTAAGAATCCACCTGCCCATACGGGGACACGGGTTCGACCCCCCTGATCTGGGAAGATCCCACATGCCGCAGAGCAACTGGGCCCGTATGCCACAACTACTGAGCCTGTGCTCTAGAGCCCGCAAGCCACAACTACTAAAGGCCGTGAGCCTAGAGCCCGTGCTCCACAACAAGAGAAGCCACCACAATGAGAAGCCCGCACACTGCAACTAGAGAAAGACTGTGCACAGCAACAAAGACCCAATGCAACCAAAAATAAATAAATTAAAAAAAAAAAAAGAATAGCCAAGAGACTCCTGAAGACAGGAGACTAACCCTACCAGATATTAAATCCAATCTATAATAATTAAATGTAATGAAGAGAGGTACTGATACACAAAGATCATTGAAAGATAGAAAAACCTAGAAATAGATCCAAATGCGTATAGAAATTTAGTATAAGAGCAGCAATTCAAATCTGTTGAGAAAAGATGAGTTTTTCACTAAAAGGCGTTAGGAAAATGGGCAGGAATTTTGTATATGATAAATTCCAGATGAACTCATGATTTAAATGTAAAAAATGAAAACAAAAATACAGCCAGCAGCTAAGGGAGACATTCTTTTAATCATCTCAGTGTGGAAAAGGTGTTTTCAACTATGACACAAAACCCAGCAGCCACAAAAATTTATTTTACTACACTAAAAAATCTGCATAGCAAAGTTAAAATGATAAACCAAAGAAAATATTTCCAATTTACATCCTGAAAGGCTATTTTTCCTTATATGTGAGTCAGGTACCAAAAACAGTGGCGAAATGGGCAAAGACAAGGACAGTGCACAAAAAAGTAGACAAAGAGCTCTTAAACATATGAAATAATGCTTGAGCTCACTCAAAAGAAAATACAAATTAAACCTTCACCAAGACACCATTTTCTACTTGGCAGTTTGGCAAACATAAAACAATCTGGTACCTCACTGATTGGTGAGTGTTCTGGAAAACAGCCTTCACATGCTCTGCTAGAGGTTGGGGGGGAAGGGCGGTACAGGCATAGCCCCAACAGAAGGACATTTGGCAAAGTCCTTCAATTTTGACTTGACCTTTGGCTGAACAATTCTTCTAGGAATTCACTCTACAGATACCTTTTCACATTTGAATAATGCTGTTCTTACAAAGTCTTAGTGACTCTCTATAGCACTGTTTGGAATAGCAGAAGTGTGGAAACAAATGTCAATCAATAGGAAAAGAGATACATTATAGTACATCCACACAGAGGAATACTACACAGCTGTCAAAAGGAATGTGCAGACGAGGAACCATCTTTAAAATACGTTGATAAGTACACAGTAGGATGTATGGAATTCTCCCACTGGAGTGTTTTAAAAATGGGGGTGGGACATATATGCATATTCGGTGTATCTTTTTTCTGACACCACGTCTCACACCAAATATGTTTTTTCCCAGATACCAAATACATGTGATGGGTCCACACCAACTCTCCAACACCATCTAGGTGCCTACAATTCAATTCGGACACTAATTGCCAGAGTTAGCGCAGACCCCATGGGTTAAGGGCTCAGTTCCACAAGATGCCAGCCACAAATGGAATGCCCAGGTGACCCATACTCCTGTCTGGCCGACTACAAATTTGGGGATGCCCACAACACCCGTCCTCAGGCCTGATAATTCAGTAGAACACTCTCAGAACTCAGGAAGGTGCTTTACCTACTGTTACCAGTTTATTATAAAGGATACCCAGGAGCAGCCAAATAGAAGAGATTCATAGGGCAAGATGGGGGGAGGGGGAGGCGGAGCCACCCTCCCCCCAAACTCCAAATCTCCAGTGCCCTGCCCCTCCTGGAGGAAGTAGGGAAGCTGAAAGTTCCCACCCTCTAGATCAGTTTTTCTAGTGATCAGTTTTCCCCCCCATCCTGAGTAACCTCATTAGCATAAACTCAGGTGGGATCCAAAGGAGCTCATTATGAATAACAAAAGACACTCCTGTAACTCTGGAAATTCCAAGGGTTTTAGGAGCTCTGTGCCAGGAACCAAGGACAAAGACCAAATATGTATATTTTTATTATACCACATTTGGTTATGTACATTCAGATCCGTTCTCTGGAAGGACATGAATTATTACTTTCATTGCTTCCAGGAAGGGGAACCAGATGGCTGGGAGTCAGGGGTAGAAGGTGACACTTGGTGCAAAATTCAAAACATACATGTGAATATATTACCTATTTGAAAAACTCTTACAAATACTTTACAGTCCTTGTCTTGGCTTCTAATGTTCACAGTCTCCAGGCTTTACCTCCTTACTTCTTGGGAGCCACTCATAGAGAGGCAGGGGAATCACGACCAGATTCCTCTGCCACCTGACCCTTTAGACTTCTCTGTCTTGTGTTCCGGCCACTCCCCAAACATACATTCCCCTCTAGCCTTTCTCTGGGCAGCAGTTCCCTCTACTAGTAACACCCACATTTGAGCTCTACTCTTGAAACCTAGTTCTAAGCCCTTCTAGGATTAATTCATTCAAATCTCAACCGACACCCTTTTTAGTGTAATACCCATTTTACAGATGAGGCAGTAGAGGAGATTAAATAACAGGCTAAAGTCACACATAAACCTGGACTTTGAACTTAAGCTGTCGGGCACCAGAGACCAAGTCTTAATCACTACTCTGGACTGTCTTTCCAAGAATACTGTTCCTCACCACCAGCACCCCAACATCACCACCCGAGCATGGGCAAACCTGACATTGTTCAAGGCCCCATTCAAATGCCAGCTCCTCTGGGGACTCTTCCCGGCTCCCCAATTAACAAACTTACTTTGGGGAAGGGAGAGGGGGGTCTTGTATTATAATAATTACATTATATTCGATTGCCGACCAGAGCAAGGACCAAGGCTCATTCCTAAATAGACCTGACCCTGCAGGCATTTCTAGACTGACAGTGGAGCTGTTTTCCTTTTGAGCATTTTTTTGTCCAGTAGGTTCCAGACCCTCTTCTAAGGACTGCATATACCTCATCTCATTTAGTCCCATCTGCACTGTGTCGATCTCACCATCTACAAGGATGTTAAAAAGGGAAAACAGGCTCAGGATGACTGGTCACAAATGGGCGGAGAGGAGCTATTACAGGACCTGTGCTCATGGGTCTCCAACCACTGGTACCTAAACCTGGCAGATGCCCCTCTCCCGGTAGCTCCCTCCCTACCCCCACCCTGGGTCAGGGACCCAGACTAGGGCCTAAGCACAGTTGGTATCCTGTGGACATGAATTTATTTGAGGAGTCAGGTCAGAGTGGGTACAAGTTGCAGGTTGGGAGGATGGCGCAGGGGGCATGCGCAGCCCTGCCAGCCTGAGGCCAAGAAGACAGGAGGCCGGAGGGGCCACAGCCAGTAGAGCACTGGGTCAGCAGGCAAGCAGATGGGCTGTTCTTCACCCTGCGAGTGTCAGCGCCGAGGGCACGGCAGCAGCTTTGAGAAGACTGGGGGAAGAAGGACAGAGAGAGGCTCAGAGGAAGCTTGCCAAGCCCAGGCGGCTAGGAGGTGGCAGAGCTGGACACATGCCCGGGCGTGCTGGACCCCAGGCCCCATGCCCCTCCTTCCCATTCTGCCGGGCCCCACACCTGCCCCCCAGCTCCTCCCGGCTCCCCCTACTGTACCCTACTCACTGTGGAGGGTGTAGGTGCCTGGCTCCAGCTGCAGCTGGGTGGGCAGGACAATGAGGAAGGCCCCACTCCAGGAGTCTCCAGCCACCGAGAGGCAAGCTTGGGAGGCAGGGCAGTGCCGCTCAGGGTTTTGGGAAGGGCACTTGGATATGACAGGCAAGGGGCAGGGGTGGCGGCAGCGGTGGCTGCGGCAAGGGGGCAAGCCACACAGGGGACAGTGGGGTGGCGAGAGGCCGGGGCCCCGGGGGAGGGGGATCTGGGCCTTTGGGTAGCTCCTCTGAGCCCTGCCGTGGTGGGGATGCCTCTCCCGGGTCCAGGCCCAGTGGGTCGGCTCCTTGGCCATGACCTGGCATGAGAAGAGTGGATGGTAAATGGGAGGTGGGAGGTCCAGCCTCTTTCCCCCACCCCAGGATGCTGGCGGGACCTCACCTCCTCGCAGCTCTGGCGTCTCACAACGGCCCTGAAGCCCATCCGTGCCCACAGCTTGTCCCTCTGACGCAGGAAGTCTGACACTCGATGATGCCAATCTTGGCCCAAGGCCCACAGAAAAATCACGCTTTTGGGGTCCTCCAGGTCTTCCTCCATGTCATTTGCAAGGTACCTGGCCACAGAGGCAGGGGGCAGGGAACAGAGGCTGTAAGCATCTGCCCTGCCCCACCCTGCCACTTCGAGTCAGGGTCCCCATCACGTGCCCGGGCCACTCACAGTGCCAGGAACAGATTGCTGTGGGTGTACTCGCTGAGCTGCAGGTTGGCGCGCTGGAAGTAGACCAGCACCATGGCCAGGAGATACTGCAGACACAGAAATGGGGAGAGTTAGAGTGAGGCACTGGGTGGGGAGGGGCTGCGCCAGCCCCATCGGCACCCAAGGAAGTTCTGGTGGGGCTAAAAAATCTGGGGTAAAATGGTGGGGAGGGGCCTGCGAAGACAAGGGTTAGAAGGGAGGCGCTCCCTCCACCAGACCAGAGGACCCAACGAATTAGCAGCATCGGAGCCCCACTAATTCAATCTTCCCCAAGTGAGGCTGGCCTCTGCCCCCACTGTGCCCTCTCACCTTATCTGAAATCTGGAAACAGGGATCTTTGGAGAGGAAATCCTGGAGGAAACTGTGCTCTGGGGGTAGAGAGGAGAAACGGTGGACTGGGGTTACCACCCCCACCCCCACAAGATAAGAGGGGCAGCAGCCATTCCAAAGCCCAAGCCTCCCCTGAACCCACTTTCTGACACGACGCCCCCCCCACCTGCCAAACTGGGGTCACCTGAGAAGAGAAGGGACAGAGGCTGCAGGTGATTGCACCGGCAAGCTGAGATCCCACCTCCCATACCTGTTCACGCTTGGTCCCCACGGCCCCTGCTGTGCCAGCCCCCAAGTGGACTCACCCAGAAGGTTGAGGAAGGCCTGGAGCTCCTGGTGCCGGCGGAAATGGAAAGACTCACCGCCCTCCCCTCGACGGCTCCAGCCCCTCAGATTCACCTGGGTGCCAACCGCAGGGATTGTGGCAGAATCTTGGGCATCACTCATCTCTTGGGGGGTGGGGGTGGGTGAGGTGGGGTGGGACGGGGTGACCTGTAAAGGAAGCAGCCCCAGGACTTAGCACCTACCCCATTGTCCCCCAGAAGTCAAGGGGATCAGTGTGCTGGCCTGACAGATGACCTCCAGAAAGTGGAGGCATGGGAAATGGAGAAATGGGGGCTCAGAACAGGAGGAAACTGAGATGTGGCGCGGCAGGCAGGGGGAGGGGGCGGGGATGGGGACAGAAAAGCAGCAGAATTCCTGGAGGCTACAGCACCCTCCCCCCTCCTCCTGGCACCCCAGACCAGGCCAGAGAGTAAGAACAGCAGCAACAAGCACCTCCGAGGGCTTCCTAAGTGCCTGGAGCTGTGTTAAATGCTTTAAGGACATTATCTTATTTCATCCTGGTAAGTAGACCCATTTTGCAAACACGGAAACTGAAGCATGGCGGTCTCACGGCCACTTCAACGTGGAGCCTGTCTGACCCCAAAGCCAGAGTTTAACGACTCCTCTTGTCTCCCACCTCACAACCCCTCACCCTTCACCAAAGCGGCAGCCCTGAAAGAACCACCAACCTTTCACCGCCCAGAGGGAAAACTGAGGCCCAGAGAGAGGAAGGTTATTGGACAAATACTGGGGTTTAGGGCAAGTTGAGGTGGGTCGACCTCAAACATTTTTAGCTACGAAGAGAGAGACTCCAACTATGGGGCTTGGGGACGGGACCCCTCCACCACCCCTCGGTCAACCTAGGGGCCTCCATCTTGGTTCCCACAAGCAGCCCAGCCTCCTCCCTCCAGAAGCATTACCTGAGCTCAGGAGTTAACCTACAGCGTAGCTCCAAGCCAAGCGAGCGCACTTATATAGCCCCGGGGGCTGCCCCGCCCCTGCAGCCCTCCACCAATCAGGCCCCTTCCTGGGAAAGGGTGGGGCTTCTCGCCATCACCACCCACCTCTACTTGGAGGAAATCGAGTCAGTTTCCACCACTCGCCTCCCAGCTGCAGCGCCCCAAGGTAAAAGCTCCTCCAAAGTTTCATCACCTACAAGAGGGGCGAAGGAAGGCTAGCTGGACCCCACAGCCTGAAAGGCAGCAGGAGCCCCTCTCGGCTTTACAAATGCAGAGCCAAGGCGCGGGGCGGGAATGCGACCGACCTGGGCTGCGGCGAGCGGCTGATGAGTAAGATGTGATTCAGGGATTGGGCGTTGCTGGGGAAGGGTCGCTGGATGTGTCTGTGTTTGTTTCAGATCCAGGAATCCCAAAACCTGGGAGCCAGAGAGGAGATTGTCTTGGAGTGAGAATTCCCAGGGGCCACATCCTCCTCCCAAGGTCCTTTAGGGGTATGGGGAGCCCGGTCAGCGGCTCCAAGGTGGGGGAGGAAGGCTTTGCCCAGGACCACCTAGCTCATCCTTTCCACACCGCCACCCCCCGCACCCCCCCCCCCCCCCACAGCAGACCTTAAGCCTTTTCATCTTCACTGGCTCAGTTACGCTTTACAGTTAGTTGTATTGGACAGTCAGCACCTGCATTACTTTCCACATGTGACAGGTGACATTTTTTCCCTATTTTTTTTTTACTGTGATAAAATACACATAACATAAATTTAACAATATTTACTGCCTTAACTTTTTAAAAATAAATTTATTTATTTATTTATTTTTGGCTGCGTTGAGTCTTTGTTGCTGTGCACGGGCTTTCTCTAGTTGCCGAGAGCGGGGGCTACTCTTCCCTGTGGCGGGGGCCTTCTCATTAAGGTGGCTTCTCTTGTTGCAGAGCACGGGGTCCAAGCGCACGGGCTCAGTACTTGTGGATCTCGGGCTTAGTTGCTCCACGGCATGTGGAATCTTCCCAGACCAGGGCTCAAACCCGTTATCCCCTGCATTGGAAGGCGGATTCTTAACCACTGCGCCACCAGGGAAGTCCCTGCCTTAACATTTTTAAGTTCACACTTTTAAGTACTCACTAAATGCCTCCCCATTTCAAAACCTTCAACTGAGGACTTGGGGGCTACGAAGGAAGGAGAATATATAAAACTCAAAGTCATCGGACAGGATAGCAGTGAGAGTCACTTCAAAGTGAAAATGACGACACATCTCAAGAAACTCAAAGAATCATAATGTCAGACAGGGAGTTCCCATGAATTCACTCAGGTTTCTCTTTGAAGGTCAGAGAATTGCTGATAATCACACTCCAAAAGAACTGGGAATGGAGGGAGCAGATGTGATTGAAGTTTATCAGGAACAAACAGGTGCATTCAACGGTTTTGATATTCTTATTTTTTGTTCTTTTCCCTTAATCCTTTTTTATTTTTAAAAATAGTTCCTTGTAATGTGGTGTTCAAAACAGAATTGAAAACTGGCACCCCATCTCTTTAAAACATCTGGTAATTTGAATTCTAGTGCCCACCAGGGAAGTCCCTCATCCTTTCATTTTCTTAACATTGTTTTTCACAGAGCAAGTCTTTCATCTTGATGATGTGCAATTATCAATTTTTTTTTTTTTGGTATGGATTGTGGAAGGGATTTCAAAGGCAGGATTCTCCCATTCCCCAAGACCTCAAGAAGCCCCAGAGAGTAGACAAAACCCAAGAGAAGAGGCAGCCAAAGGCAGGCCACTGTAGAAGAAGGAGCCAGAGGCCTGGGGCTTCCAGGCTGCCCTGGTCAGATGTGTAGGAGGCCACGCGAGGGCAGAGAGGCCTGTGGGTGGGGAGGTGGGCAGGGCATGGGAGTTGTAGGTGATGGGGATGAGCCCTGAGTGGGTGTGGCCAGAGGACTGCCATAGATCACGGATCCAGGAGGCAGAGGGCAGCCACCCTTCCAGGCCTGGTTCTGGCGCCCCTTGCCTCTGCACACCCTCCCTGATTTGCTCCCTGAATTGCCTCATCTATTCCACTGGCATTGAATCCCTCCAGGGGTTCCAAAGTTTCTCCCAGCCCTAATGCTCCTCCAAGTCCACACCTGTACCTCCAGGTGCCTCTTGGACATCGCCACTTGTTTTCTCCATTATCTGTCCCCACGAACCTGTTCCTTCCTCAGTTTCCCCATCTACTTACCAATAGTTGCTCAAAAATTTAAAAAAACCAAACAAACCTGAGAGTCATTGTTTTTAAGTAAACTTTTTATTACAACACAGCAGCCAGACAGTAAAGTGCACAGATCAGAAATAACTAACTGGGGACTTCCCTGGTGGTCCAGTGGTAAAGAATCTGCCTTACAATGCAGGGGACACAAGTTCAATCCCTGGTCAGGGAACTAAGATCCCACATGCTGAGGGGCAACTAAGCCCAAGCGCCACAACTACTGAGCTCGCACACCTCAATTAGAGAGCCTGTGTACTGCAAACTACAGAGCCCACGTGCTCGGGAACCTGCGCGCCACAACTATAGAGCCCAGGTGCCCTGGAGCCTGCGCGGGCCACGAGTGAGAAACCTGCACGCTGCAACAAAGAGCCCGCACACTGCAACTAAGACCCGATGCAGCCAAAAATAAAATAAAATTAGATAAATAAATAAATAATAAATCTTAAAAAAAACCAAACTAACTGGCTTGGGAATTCCCTGGTGGTCCAGTGATTAAGACTCTGTGCTTTCACTGCCGAGGGCCCAGGTTCGATCCCTGGTCAGGGAACTAAGATCCCGCAAGCTGCATGGCACGGCCGAAAGAAAGAAAGAACTGGCTTGATGAATTTTCAGAACACTCCCATGGAGCCAGCACCAGGTGAAGAAACAGCACATCACAGCAGCCCCTCATGCCCCCTCCTAGGCTCCAGTCCTCCCCCCACCGCCAAGGTTAATCACCATTCTGGCCTCTATCATCATAGTTAGTTTTGCCTGTTTTTTTTGTTTGGTTTTTTTTTTGGCTGTGTTGGGTCTTTCTTGCTGCACGCAGGCTTTCTCTAGTTGAGGCGAGCGTGAGCTACTCTTAGTTGCAGTGCGCAGGCTTCTCATTGCGGGGGCTTCTCTTGTTGCGGAGCACGGGCTTTAGGCACACAGGCTTCAGTTTTGCAGCACGTGGGCTCAGTAGTTGTGCCTCACGGGCTCAGTAGTTGTGGCTCACGGGCTCAGTAGTTGTGGCTCGTGGGCTTAGTTGCTCCGCGGCATGTGGGATCTTCCCGGACCAGGGTTCAAATCCGTGTCCCCCGCACTGGGGGGAGGATTCTTAACCACTGCGCCACCAGGGAAGTCCCAAGTTTTACCTGTTTTAAAACTTGATGTAAGTAGAAGCACACAGTAGGTCTGCTTTGGGGGGAGATTCTGTCAGGCTGCTTCTTCCTTCCCCTCACTGGGCAGTGTTCTCTCAGATGAGTATTCAGAAGTATTTCTACCTTCTTTCTTGCCCCCAACCTCAAATTTATCACCGAATCTTATGGATTCTAGCTCAAAAATCTCTCGCTAATCCATGCCTGCCTCTCCTCCCCACTGCCTCCCTTGGCCAAAGCAGCCTCACCTCCTGCCTGGACTATGTCAACACTCTCCTAAATAGTCTCCCAACTTCCTGTGCTCCCAGCTCTTTCTAGAGCTGGAATGATCTTTTAAAAATAGTCCTTTTAATAAAGCACAAAGTTTTAACTATAGCACTTATTTGATCACTGTCTGCAATCATCTTGCCTCCTTATTTACAATACTTACTTCTCATGCGTTCTTCCCACCAGGTCAGTGCCTTCAGGACAGGGACCTTGGACTACCCTGGTGGTCCGGTGGTTGAGACTCTGCACTTCCACTTCAGGGGGTGCGGGTTCATCTCTGGTGGGGGAACTAAGATCCCACATGTCACACAGCGT
The DNA here is from genome assembly GCF_028021215.1 of Eschrichtius robustus. Lineage (NCBI taxonomy): Eukaryota > Metazoa > Chordata > Mammalia > Artiodactyla > Eschrichtiidae > Eschrichtius > Eschrichtius robustus. The sequence goes on along the minus strand of NC_090834.1, from coordinate 107,181,001 downwards.
GGCCAAAAAAAAAAAAAAAGAACAGGGACCTTGTCAGCTTTGTCAGTCCCCAAACCCCCAGCCTTGACTCAGAGCCTGCTGTGTAAGCGTGTTGCTCACATTTGTTGGATGAATGAATGGTTTACAAGGCCCTTGCTCATCTCTCCAACTGCACCCCGACCCTGCCCCTCCATCACCATCCTCCAGCTACAGCAGCTTCTTTCAGTTCTTCTGTCAACCCTATCCTCCCCCATCCCCACCCCCACCCCCAGTTGCCCCAGGACCCTCATACATGCTGCCCCCTCCCAATAGGACAAGGTGTCCTTCCTTCTGGGAGGATGATACTCCCTACTCCGTGTACGCTTACTCACGTGGTTTGCTTCAGTCAGTGGAATTTGAGCAGAAATGGTTTAGCTTTAAGAACTCCATGGTGGTTCTGCACTTCCTCTTTTCCATCTGCCCCAGGTCAGGTGTACCCCAGGTAGTGGCTGCCTTTCTAGCCTGGGGTCTGGAATAAAGAAGACATGGAGCAGACCCAAAGCTAAACAGTAAAGGACATGGAATATGAATACGAAATAAACATTTTGAAAAAGAATATATGTATAACTGAATCACTTTGCTGTACACCTGAAACATTGTAAATCAACTATAATTCAATTTTTTAAAAATATTATTTTACAGTCTTCTTTTTTTTAAATTTTATTTACTTATTTACGTTTGGCTGCGTTGGGTCTTCATTCCTGTGCACTGGCTTTCTCTAGTTGCAGCGAGCTGGGACTACTCTTCGTTGCGGTGCGCGGGCTTCTCATTGCGGTGGTTTCCCTTAGCTGCGAAGCACGGGCTCTAGGCACACGGGCTTCAGTAGTTGTGGCTTGCGGGCTCAGTAGTTGTGGCTCGCGGGCTCAGTAGTTGTAGCTCGCGGGCTTAGTTGCTCTGCGGCATGTGGGATCTTCCCGGACCAGGGCTCAAACCCATGTCCCCTGCATTGGCAGGCGGATTCCTAACCACTGCACCACCAGGGAAGCCCTCAATTTTTTTTTTTTAAAAGGAGACTCTTGTTAAATAACATTTTCTCTAATTCCTCTAACAAAAAATAAACTTGTTTTTGAAAGCCACTGAGATTTTGGAGTTGGGTATTATTGTACTGGATTTCTATTTGCTGCTGTAACAAATTACCACAAACTCAGTGGCTTAAAATAATACAAATCTATTATCTTATAGTTCTGGAGGCCAGAAGTCCAAAGTGGGCCTCACTCTGCTAAAATCAAGGTGTCAGCAAGGTTTAATTCCTTCTGGTGGCCACCGCATTCCTTGGCTTGTGGCCTCCTTCCTCCATTTTCAAAGACAGCAGAATAGCATCTTCTGACCCTGACCCCTTTTCCACTTTTAAGGACCCTTGTGATTACATTGAGCCCACCTGGATAATCCAGGATAATCTCGCCATCTCAAGGTCCTTAATCATATCTGTGAAGTCCCTTTTGCCGTGTAAGATAATATGTTCATGGGTTCCAGGAATTGGGATGTGCACATATTTGGGAGGTCATTATTCTGCCTACTACATTTATCACAGCATAATTTCTACTGAGCTAACTAATATACTATTTGTAAAATAATTGCACTACAAGCTAGAGGCATATGTCCATTTACTGCATTTTGCCTTATTGCACTTCACAGATATTGCATTTTTTACAAATCGAAGGTTTGTGACAACTGTCAACCAAAATAATGAATAAACAATCTATAATAGGAATAGAAGAGTTGGTTTGTTTTTGTTTTTTTGTTTGTTTTTTTCTTGGCTGCATCGCACGGCTTGCAGGATCTTAGTTGTGGGATCTTAGTTGCCCCTGGCAGTGGAAGTGTGGAGTCCTAACCATTGGACCACCAGGGAATACCCTAGAAAAGAGTTTTATTTGAGCCAAACTGAGGGCTAGAGCCCGGAAGCCAGCTTTCCAGATTACTCTGAGCAACTGCTCCGGAGAAGCATAATTTTCAGCATGGTTTTATATCTTGCCAGAACAAAGAACATTAAACAAATCAGGAATACATTTTCACGGTTTCAAAAAAAAAAACAGACCAGTTAGTACACAACAAGTCAGTACGGCCTTGGCACCTAGGAACCGGTCTTATCATCCAAAGGAGGACCAGCATTGACATCCCAGGAAGAGAGGCATTTAATCATTATTTTAAACATGGACATTCTTTATTTCTGGTCAATGTGTCTTTTTATTTAATAATTAAAGCAGATGTACAATGTATGTTTGATAGGCCACAAACAGGCTGTTTTTGTTAGCATCAAATTCAAGTTAACTCATATATAAGCCAGAATGACTTCCCCACACCTCAATATGTGAACGTTTCTTCTATCACAACCATGTGTCGAGCTAGTCTATCAGCATTATTTTTTCAACAGGATTCGCTCACTTCGTGTCTTTGTGTCACATTTTGGTAATTCTTGCAAAACTTCAAACTGTTTCATTATTATTATATTTGTTATGGTGATCTGTGATCAGTGATTCTTTTTTTTTTTTTTTTTTGGCTCCGTTGGGTCTTCCTTGCTGCGTGTGGGTTTTCTCCAGTTGCAGCAAGCAGGGGCTACTCCTCGTTGTGGTGCACGGGCTTCTCATTGCGGTGGCCTCTCTTGTTGTGAAGCACAGGTTCTAGATGCGCAGGCTTCACTAGTTGCAGCACGCGGGCTCAGTAGTTGCAGCACACGGGCCCTAGAGCATGCGGGCTTCAGTAGTTGTGGCATGCGGGCTCAGTAGTCGTGGCACATGGGCTCTAGAGCGCAGGCTCAGTAGTTGTGGCGCATGGGCTTAGTTGCTGCGCGGCATGTGGGATCTTCCCGGACCAGGGCTCAAACCTGTGTCCCCTGCATTGGCAGGTAGATTCTTAACCACTGCGCCACCAGGGAAGTCCCTGTGATCAGTGATTTTTGATGTTGCTATTTCAAAAAGACTATGACTCCCTGAAGGCTCAGATGATGGTTACCATTTTTTAGCAATAAACTATTTTTAAATTAAGGGTATGTACACTTTTTTAGACATAATGCTATTGCACACTTAACAGACAATAGCAGAGTGTAACATAACTTTTATATGCACTGGAAAACCAAAAAATTTGTGACTTGCTTTATTGTAATATTCACTTTACTGCAGTAGTCTGGAACCAAACACACAATATCTCTGACGTATGCCTGTATTTATAAAAGATACATATAAATATAAGGATATAAAAAGTTTGGAAGTAGAAGGATGGAAAAAATATCAGGCAATTGCTTACTAAAAGCTGGAATAGCTATACAGTATTGGTATCAGAAAAAAATAAATTTCAGGTTAAAAGCATTACTAGGGAGAAAGAGCATGCTTACTTAGTGATTTTTAAAATACATAGCAATTCTAAGTTTATTTATTCTTAAAAATAAGATCAACAAGCAATAAAGATATGTTTATATATATATATATATATATAGAATAGAACCACAAGGAAAAGCAGATTAAATCACAATCTTATTTGTAGATTCTATGACACATGCAGGCAAAAAAAAAAAAAAAATTAGCAAGGATATAAAAGATATGAAGAATATGGTTAACAAATTTGACCTAGTGAACCATTGCACCTAAATGCAGACAGCATATGCAGAATATTTTCCAATAAATCGATCAAATTCTAGATCATCAGGCAACTGAACTAATTTCAAAAAGTTAAAATCATTCAGTCTGTGTTTTTTTCTTTTTACCACAATATAATTAAGTTAAACATCGCCAACAAACAGATTTAAAAAAACAATGCTACCTATTTTGAAATTAAGAAGCATTTTATGAGATGTCTGGGCCAAGAGAAAAAAAACCACAACAGAAATTAGAAAATAGATTATAAATTTGTGTTGTTTTAGATTACAGTCGTAATGAAAATGTCGTATATCCATGTTGGAGGACCCAGCTAAAAATTCTTAGAGAGAAATTTATGACCTCAAGTGCATATATTGAAAAATAAGAAAGGGTCCAAACAAATGAGCTAAACTCCGTCTTTAAAAGTTACAAAGGAGGGGGACTTCCCTGGTTGTGCAGTGGTTAAGAATCCTCCTGGCAATGCAGGGGACACGGGTTCCAGCCCTGGTCTGGGAAGATCCCACATGCTGTGGAGCAGCTAAGCCCGTGCGCCACAACTACTGAGCCTGCGCTCTAGAGCCTGCGAGCCACAACTACTGCCCACGGGCCTAGAGCCTGTGCTCTGCAGCAAGAGAAGCCACCGCAATGAGAAGCCTGGGCAGGGCAACAAAGAGTATCCCCCTCTCACCACAACTGGAGAGGGCCCGCCCACAGCAGCAAAGATGCAACGGAGCCAAAAATAAAAATAAATAAATTAATCAATTAATTAAAAAAAAAACTTACAAAGGAGGGACTTCCCTAGTGGTCCGATGGGTAAGACTCCGGGCTCCCAATGCAGGGGACCAGGGTTTGATCCCTGGTCAGGGAACTAGATCCCAGTATGCATGTTGCAACTGAGAAGTCCATGTGCCACAACTAAGACCCAGCACAGCCTAAATAAATAAATATTTCTTTTAAAAAGTTACAAAGGCAGGGGAATTACCTGGCGGTCCAGTTGGTAGGACTCCGCACTTTCACTGCTGAGGGCTCAGGTTCAACATCTGGTAGGGGAACGAACGCAGCCAAATTAAAAAAAAAAAAAAAAGTTCCTTTGTAACTTTTTTTTAAGTTTCAAAGGAAAAGCAGCGGGACTTCCGGGGAGGCTGCCTAGGGCCCCATCTCTCAGTGCTTCCTTCCCAAGCAAATCGAAACAAGAATGGGAAATAAAACTCTGCCGTAGCCTCAGCGTAACTTGAAAGCAGAGAATGTCCAAACTTCAAAATAACTGTAAATAAAAAGAAAGCCCCCCACAGGGCTGTGCGGACCTCTTGCGCTCCAGCCCCACACAGCCCTGCCACCAGGCTCTGTACCAAAATAAACGGGGAAGAGACAGAAGAGGGGAGTTGGCAATGGGGCCCAAGGTCGATCTAGAACCTCCATCAGGAAGACGACGTCCTCTGCAGTCTGTAAATAATAGGAAAATGCCCTGGGAGATCAGCGTGTAGACTACAGGGAAGGGACTAAAAAATATGTGGGATTTGAAGCGTCAGTCTTTAAAATACATAGGTTCTGGGAAAGGAAAAAAAACACCAAATGGTCGAAGAGTCTTTGGGCAACTGAGTGATGAAGGGGGAAAAAGCAAAAGGGAAAAATTTAGGGTCTTGCAAGACAAAAGAGAAACAAACAAAAAAACTGGAGGACACAAACCCCTTTCCCCAACCAGACAAACAAATTAAAATCCACTGAAGTGTCTGGACTTTGCTATATTGACATAAGAGTGTGCTATAGAGCTAGGAATCTTGTAAAGCACCCCAATACCACAAAAAAATGAACAAGAAGAGGAGTAACAGATCCATTTGGAACTATTATTAAAAACCAAAAAAAAGAAAATAAAATCCAGTACACATCAACTGAGGAAACTTCCCCCTGAAAAAAAGACCATAAATCGAAAGAAACAAAATATCCACAAAAAATTAATCATATATTAGGTCACAAAGAAATCATCAGTAAGTTGAATAAAATGGAAATATTATAAACAATATTCTCTGAGCAGAATGTAATAAAATGAGAAATCATTAACAAAGACAAAAACAAAATTAATTAGGTGAAAAACTGGAATACAAAATTTCCAAAAATAATGATAATGAAAATACTACATATCAGATTTTATGAGTTACATTTTTAAAAATAAATTTATTTATTCATTTATTTCTGGCTGCATTGGGTCTTCGTTGCTGCACGCAGGCTTTCTCTAGTTGTGGCAAGCGGGGGCTACTTTTCATTGCAGTGCACAGGCTTCTCATTACGGTGGCTTCTCTTGTTGTGGAGCATGGGCTCTAGGTGTGTGGCCTTCAGTAGTTGTGGCACGTGGGCTCAGTGGTTGTGGCTCAGGGGCTCTAGAACACAGGCTCAGTAGTTGTGGCACACGGGCTTAGTTGCTCCACAGCATGTGGGATCTTCCCGGACCAGGGCTCAAACCGGTGTCCCCTGCATTGGCAGGCGGATTCTTAACCACTGAGCAACCAGGGAAGCCCTATGAGATACATTTAAAGCAATGATTAGAATAACATTCATAGGATTAAACACTTATATCATTAAAAGTAAAAGAATGAAAAGAAATGAATTTAATTCCCAGCTCTAAGAAAACTAGAAAAAGAACATCAAAGTAACCAAAAGAAAGCACAAAGAGGGAAAGAATAAAGATAAAAGCAGGGGGCTTCCCTGGTGGCACAGTGGTTGAGAATCTGCCTGCCAATGCAGTGAGCCACAACTACTGAGCCTGCGTGTCTGGAGCCTGTGCTCCTCAACAAGCGAGGCCATGATAGTGAGAGGCCCGCGCACCGCGATGAAGAGTGGTCCCTGCTCTCTGCAACTAGAGAAAGCCCTCGCACAGAAACGGAGACCCAACACAGCCAAAAATAAATAAATAAATAGCGTTCCCTTAAAAAAAAAAAAAATCGCATCCTTAGAACTGCATTAAAAAAAAAAAAGATAAAAGCAAAGATTAATGCAGTAGAGAACAAAAATTAGGCCTGAATATTTGGAAAAATTAACAAATAGACAAACAACTAGCTAATTTTTCAAGAAAACAGGGGGAAGGCACATATATAGCAAATAAATGACAAGAGGAAAACAACCATGGGAACAAGAAAATTTTTTAAATCTTAAGACTGATTTTCAGAATAGCAGAATGAGGAGTTCAGTTGAAATTCTCCGCAGTAAAACAACTATTGAACTAGAAAAAAAAAGTTTTGTTAACTTAATTATTTAGTCTGGAGGTTATCCTAAAGGCATACCCAGCAAACGCAGAAGCGTTCATTTAAGGAAATCTTGCTAAGAACAGTGAGATTGCAACAAAGATATACTATACAGCACAGAGCACTATACCCATTATCTTGTAATAACCTATGATGGAGTATAATCTGCAAAAATACTGTATCTCTATACTGTACACCTGAAACTAACACAATATTGTAAACCAACTATACTTCAATTAAAAAAAACAGTGAGAGTCTATGGTATTTGAGCTACCACCCACTGCTTTCTCTTTCTTCCCCCTCTGGGCAGCCAAGAAAGCAGGGGGCACCCTCTCCCACTCCAGTCCCATGTGTCAGTGTAGAGCTAAGCTTTCACCTCAGGAAGGGCAGGCCATCAGTGTTTCTCATCCCCCCATTGTGGAAGCTTTGTTGCAGGCAGGTGCAGCAAAAGAGGACAGGTCATCTCTTCCCCCACACAACCCACACTTGCAGGCAAGAAGCTCTACTGTCTGGGTATGACAGGCTTAAAATACTGGATCCCCATGGCTTATGCCCCAGCTCTCTCCTAGGACAGAGATTCCATGCCAGGAGAGAAAAGTCAAGAAGACCAGGGGCTACTACCTCCCACTCCCACCAGCTTGTAGAGCAGGGGTGTCACTCATGGAAAATGGGCTGCTTTCCCCACCCCCAGTTTCTGTAGGGTGGGGCAGAGGTTCTGCCCAGGTGGAAAGGCAGGCCATAAAGATAAAGAGCTCCATCATTTTGCCTGAAGGAACTAACTATTAGTATTATCAAACAAAATGATATATATCTTCGATATTTTCGTGGAGGGCAATTAAGAGGGTATTCCTTGATACTAGTATCAACAAGTAAAATGGCACAGCAACTGAACATTTAAGAGGGAATCAGGGAGAGAGACAGCCAGGAAGAGCCCTCCTTGGATCACAGCCTACCCTGGGGCTTGGGAAGGATGTGCACATATACTAGGCTGTACCCACTCAGGGGCAAACAGAGCAGGATGTGGGGCAGTTGAAAATATTCCCCAAGCCACATACACACCTATCGACACAGGGCAGAAACCTCACCAACACAGGGGCTTAAGCACAACCTCTGACAGAACAGTGGCTGAATAATACACCCCTTACCCCCACCCCACCCCCCATATCAACACACTGATTTGTGGATATCAACAAACTGATTCTAAAGTCTATATGGAAAGCAAAAGACCCAGAGTAGCCAACATAATATTGAAGGACAAGCACAAAGTTGGAGGACTGACACTACTTGATTCTAAAACTTACTAAAAAGGTAATCAAGAGAGTATAGTATTGGCAAATAATAGAAAATAGATCACTGGGACAGAATAGAGAGCCCAAAATAAACCCACATAAATATAGTCAACTTATCTTTGAAAAGAAGCAAAGGCAATACAATGGAGAAACGATAGTCTTTTCAAGAAATTGTATTGGAACAGCTGGACATCCACATGCAAAAAAAAAAAAAAAAAAAAAAAGGAATCTAGACACAGACCTTATACCCTTTACAAAAATTAACTGAAAATGGATCATACACCTAGGGTTTGGCCATGACTTTTTTCCCCCAGTTATATTGAGATATAAATGACATATAACATTGTATTACGGGACTTCCTTGATGGTCCACTGGTTAAGACTTTGCCTTCCAGGACTTCCCTGGTGGTCCAGTGGGTAAGACTCTGCTCTCCCAATGCAGGGGGCCCGGGTTTGATCCTTGGTTGGGGAACTAGACCCTGTGTGCCGCAACTAAGAAGTCCCCATGCCGCAACTAAGAAGTCCCCATGCCACAACTAAAGATCCTACATGCTGCAACTAAGACCTGGTGCAGCCAAAATAAATAAAATAAATAAATATTAAAAAAAAAAAGACTTTGCCTTCCAATGTGTGCACAGGGTGTGGGTTCAATCCCTGGTAGGGGAGCTAAGATCCCACATGCCTCGTGGCTGAAAGGCCAAAAACATAAAACAGAAGCAATATTGTAACAAATTCAATAGAGACTTTAAAAATGGTCCACATCAAAAAAAAAAAAGTCTTTAAAAAAAACATTGTATTAGTTTAAGGTATAAGGCCATGACCTTTCAAATACCAAACCAAAGGCATGATCTGTGAAAAAACAATTGATAAACTGGACTTCATGAAAATGAAAAACTCTTGCTCTGCAAAAGACAATGTCAATAGAATGAGAGATAAGCAACAGACAGGGAGAAAATATTTGCAAAAGAGATATCTGATAAAGGACTGTTATTCAATATATACAAAGAACTCTTAAAACTCAACAATAGGGACTTCCCTGGTCTGAAATTGGATTGTGGTGTTGGTTGCACAACTTTGTGAATATACTAAAAACCATTCAATTGTACACTTTGCCGGAGTAAATTATATGGTATATGAATGATACCTCAATAAAGACTTTTAAAAAAATTGTACGAAGTAGTCAAATTTATAAAGACAGAAAGTAGAATGGTGGTTGCCAGGGGCTGAGGAGAGAGGGAAATGGGGGTTATTGTTTAATGGGTACAGAGTTTGTTTTGCAAGAGGAAAAAAGTTTTATGGATGGATGCTGGTGAGGGTTGTACAATGTGAATCTACCTAATACACTGAATCGTACCTTTTAAAATGGTTAAGGGACTTCCCTGGTGGTGCAGTGGTTAAGAATCCACCTGCCAATGCAGGGGACACGGGTTTGAGCCCTGGTCTGGGAAGATCTCACATGCCTCGGAGCAACTAAGCCTGAGCGCCACAACTACTGAACCTGTGCTCTAGAGCCCGTGAGCCACAACTACTGAGTCTGCACGTCTGGAGCCCATGCTCCGCAACAAGAGAAGCCACCAGAATGAGAAGCCGGTGCACTGCAAGGAAGAGTAGCCCTCATTCGCCACAACTAGAGAAAGCTCATGCACAGCAACGAAGACCCAACTCAACCAAAGATAAAAATAAATAAATAAATTTGAAAAGATCAAGAAGATGCAAGAAATGTTTAACAAAGACCTAGAAGAATTAAAGAACAAACACCTAGAAGAATTAAAGAACAAACAAACAGAGATAAACAATACAATAACTGAAGTGAAAAATACACTAGAAGGAATCAATAGCAGAATAACTGAGGCATAAGAACAGATAAGTGACCTGGAAGACAGAATGGTGGAATTCACTGCTGCGGAACAGAATAAAGAAAAAAGAATGAAAAGAAATGAAGACAGCCTAAGAGACCTCTGGGACAACATTAAGCACACCAACATTCACATTATAGAGGTCCCAGAAGGAGAAGAGAGAGAGGAAGGACCCGAGAAAATATTTGAAGAGATTATAGTCAAAAACTTCCCTAACATGGGAAAGGAAATAGTCACCCAAGTCCAGGAAGCACAGAGAGTCCCAGGCAGGATAAACCCAAGGAGAAACATGCCAAGACACATAGTAATCAAAGTGGCAAAAATTAAAGACAAAGAAAAATTATTAAAAGCAACAAGGGAAAAATGACAAATAACATACAAGGGAACTCCCATAAGGTTAACAGCTGATTTCTCAGCAGAAACTCTACAAGCCAGAAGGGAGTGGCGTGATATACTTAAAGTGATGAAAGGGAAGAACCTACAACCAAGATTACTCTACCCTGCAAGGATCTCATTCAGATTCGACGGAGAAATCAAAAGCTTTACAGACAAGCAAAAGCTAAGAGAATTCAGCACCACCAAACCAGCTCTACAACAAATGCTAAAGGAACTTCTCTAAGTGGGAAACACAAGAGAAGAAAAGGACCTACAAAAACAAACACAAAACAATTAAGAAAATGGTAATAGTAACATACATATCGATAATTACCTTAAATGTGAATGGATTAATTGCTCCAACCAAAAGACAAAGGCTCGCTGAATGGATACAAAAACAAGACCCATATATATGCTGTCTACAAGAGATCCGCTTTAGACCTAAGGACACATACAGACTGAAAGTGAGGGGATGGGAAAAGGTATTCCATGCAAATGGAAATCAAAAGAAAGCTGGAGTAGCAATACTCATATCAGATAAAATAGACTTTAAAATAAAGAATGTTACAAGAGACAAGGAAGGACACTACATAATGATCAAGGGATCAATTCAATAAGAGAGTATAACAATTATAAATATATATGCACCCAACATAGGAGCACCTCAATACATATGGCAACTGTTAACAGCTATAAAAAAGGAAATCAACAGTAACACAATAATAGTGGGGGACTTTAACACCTCACTTACACCAATGGACAGATCATCCAGGCAGAAAATTAATAAGGAAACAGAGGCTTTAAATGACACCATAGACCAGATAGATTTAACTGATATTTATAGGACATTGCATCCAAAAACAGCAGATTACACTTTCTTCTCAAGTGCACACGGAACATTCTCCAGGATAGATCACATCTTGGGTCACAAATCAAGCCTCAGTAAATTTAAGAAAATTGAAATCATGTCAAGCATCTTTTCCGACCACAATGCTATGAGATTAGAAATCAATTACATGGAAAAAAAACGTAAAAAACACAAACAGATGGAGGCTAAACAATACGTTACTAAATAACCAAGAGATCACTGAAGAAATCAAAGAGGAAATCAGAAAATACCTAGAGACAAATGACAATGAAAACACGACGATCCAAAACCTAAGGGACGCAGGAAAAGCAGTTCTAAGAGGGAACTTTATAGCAATACAAGCCTACGTCAAGAAACAAGAAAAATCTCAAATAAACAATCTAACTTTACACCTAAAGGAACTAGAGAAAGAAGAGCAAACAAAACCCAAAGTTAGTAGAAGGAAAGAAATCATAAAGATTAGAGCAGAAATAAATGAAATAGAAACAAAGAAAACAGTAGCAAACATCAATAAAACTAAAAGCTGGTTCTTTGAGAAGGTAAACAAAATTGATAAACCTTTAGCCAGACTCATCAAGAAAAAGAGGGAGAGGACTCAAATCAATAAAATTAGAAATGAAAAAGGAGAAGTTACAACGGACACCGCAGAAATACAAAGCATCATAAGAGACTACTACAAGCAACTCTATGCCAATAAAATGGACAACCTGGAAGAAATGGACAAATTCTTAGAAAGGTATAACCTTCCAAGGCTGAACCAAGAAGAAATAGAAAATATGAACAGACCAATCACAAGTAATGAAATTGAAACTGTGATTCAAAATCTTCCAACAAACAAAAGTCCAGGACCAGATGGCTTCACAGGTGAATTCTATCAAACATTTAGAGAAGAGCTAACACCCATCCTTCTCAAAATCTTCCAAAAAGTTGCAGAGGAAGGAACACTCCCAAACTCATTCTATGAGGCCGCCATCACCCTGATACCAAAACCAGACAAAGATACTACAAAAAAAGAAAATTACAGACCAATATCACTGATGAATATAGATGCAAAAATCCTCAACAAAATACTAGCAAACAGAATCCAACAACACATTAAAGGGATCATACACCATGATCAAGTGGGATTTATCCCAGGGATGCAAGGATTCTTCAATATATGCAAATCAATCAATGTGATACACCATATTAACAAATTGAAGAATAAAAACCATATGATCATCTCAATAGATGCAGAAAAAGCTTTTGACAAAATTCAACACCCATTTATGATCAAAACTCTCCAGAAAGTGGGCATAAAGGGAACCTACCTCAACATAATAAAGGCCATATATGACAAACCCACAGCAAACATCATTCTCAATGGTGAAAAACTGAAAGCATTTCCTCTAAGGTCAGGAACAAGACAAGGATGTCCACTCTCATCACTATTATTCAACATAGTTTTGGAAGTCCTAGCCATGGCAGTCAGAGAAGAAAAAGAAATGAAAGTAATACAAATTGGAAAAGAAGAAGTAAAACTGTCACTGTCTGCAGATAACAAGATACTATACATTGAGAATCCTAAAGATGCCACCAGAAAACTACTAGAGCTAATCAATGAATTTGGTAAAGTTACAGGATACAAAATTAATGGACAGAAATCTCTGGCATTCCTATACACTAACAATGAAAGATCGGAGAGAGAAATTAAGGAAACAATCCCATTCACCATTGCAACAAAAAGAATAAAATAACTAGGAATAAACCTACCTAAGGAGGTAAAAGACCTGTACTAAGAAAACTATAAGACACTGATAAAAGAAATAAAAGATGACACAAACAGATGGAGAGATATACCATGTTCTTGGATTGGAAGAATCAATATTGTGAAAATGACCATCCTACACAAAGCAATCTACAGATTCAATGCAATCCCTATCAAATTACCAGTGGCATTTTTTACAGAACTAGAACAAAAAAACCTTAAAATTTGTATGGAGACACAAAAGACCCCGAATAGCAAAAGCAATCTTGAGGGGAAAAGACGGAGCTGGAGGATTCAGACTCCCTGACTTCAGACTATACTACAAAGCTACAGTAATCAAAAGAGTATGGTACTGGCACAAAAACAGAAATATAGATCAATGGAACAGAATAGAAAGCCCAGAGGTAAACCCACACACCTATGGTCAACTAATCTATGACAAGAAGGCAAGGATATAAAATGGAGAAAAGACAGTGTCTTCAATAAGTGGTGCTGGGAAAACTGGACCGCTACATGTAAAAGAATGAAATTAGAACACTCCCTAACACCATACACAAAAATAAACTCAAAATGGGTTAAAGACCTAAATGTAAGACCAGACACTATAAAACTCTTAGAGGAAAACATAGGAAGAACACTCTTTGACATAAATCACAGCAAGATCTTTTTTGACCCACCTCCTAGAGTAATGGAAATAAAAACAAAAATAAACAAATGGGACCTAATGAAACTTAAAAGCTTTTGCAAAGCAAAGGAAACTACAAACAAGATGAAAAGACAACCCTCAGAATGTGAGAAAATATTTGCAAACAAATCAACAAAGAATTAATCTCCAAAATATATAAACAGCTCATGCAGCTTAATATTAAAAAAACAAACAACCCAATCAAAAAATGGGCAGAAGACCTAAATAGACATTTCTCCAAAGAAGACATACAGATGGCCAAGAGGCACATGAAAAGCTGCTCAACATCACTAATTATTAGAGAAATACAAATCAAAACTACAATGAGGTATCACCTCACACCGGTTAGAATGGGCATCATCAGAGAATCTACAAACAACAAATGCTGGAGAGGGTGTGGAGAAAAGGGAACCCTCCTACACTGTTGGTGGGAATGTAAATTGGTACAGCCACTATGGAGTACAGTATGGAGGTTCCTTAAAAAACTAAAAACAGAATTACCATATGACCCAGCAATTCCATTACTGGGCATATTCCCAGAGAAAACCATAATTCAAAAAGACACATGCACCCCAATGTTCATTGCAGCACTATTTACAATATCCAGGTCATGGTAGCAACCTAAATGCCCATCGACAGACAAATGGATAAAGATGTGGTACATGTATACAACGGAATATTACTCAGCCATAAAAAGGAATGAAATTGGGTCATTTGTAGAGACGTGGATGGACCTAGAGACTGTTATACAGAGTGAAGTAAGTCAGAAAGAGAAAAACAAATATCATATATTAATGCATATATGTGGAATTTAGAAAAATGTACAGATGAACTGGTTTGCAAGGCAGAAATGGAGACACAGATGTAGAGAACAAACATATGGACACCAAGGGGGGAAAGCTGTGGGGGGCGGGGGATGAACTGGGAGATTGGGATTGACATGTATAAACTAATATGTATAAAATAGATAGGTAATAAAAACCTGCAGTATAAAAAATAAATAAAATTCAAAAATAAATAAACAAATAAATTCACCTTAAGCAAATACCATAGTAGTAATTGTTGCAGGCGTGAATCATTGATGGATGCTAAAGTTAGTAAACAAAAGTATGATGAGAAACAAGATATTTGCATAAACTCAAAGTATCTCCCCCCCACGATGTTTACTAATCACAAATGGGAAAAGAGTAAGTTTACAGTGGAGAAACCTGGCAGACACCACCCTAACCAAGTGATCAATGTTAACATGACCAGTAATAAAACAAACCAACATCATATACCATCCAATATGATTCACTGAGAAGCACACATCACTTCCATTTTATACTTTCTTTTTTTAATTTAATTTATTTTTGGCTGCGTTGGGTCTTCGTTGCTGCCGCAGGCTTTCTCTTGCTGCAGCGAGCAGGAGCTACTCTTCATTGCGGTGCGCAGGCTTCTCATTGCGGTGGCTTCTCTTGTTGCAGAGCATGGGCTCTAGGCGTGCAGGCTTCATTAGTTGTGGCACGCAGGCTCAGTAGTTGCGGTGTGCGGGCTCAGTGGTTGCGGCAGGCAGACTCTAGGGTACGGGGGCTTCAGTGGTTGTGGTGCACAGGCTTAATGGCATGTGGGATCTTCCCGGACCAGGGCTCAAACCCGTGTCCCCTGCATTGGCAGGCAGATTCTTAACCACTGCACCACTAGGGAAGTCCCCACTTCTGTTTTATTCTTCTCCCAAATGAATAACCTCAAAGTAATCATTACAAAGCATCTGATAAATCCAAACTGAGGGATACTCTACAAAATAACTGGCCAATACTTTTCACAAGTGTCAAGTTCATAGAATAAAAAGAAATCTGAGATATTGTCCCAGATTGGAGAAGACCAAGGAGACAGGACAGCTGTGGTAGCCAGCCTCCCAGGTGGCCTCCGAGTGAGCCTGGTATTCATGGAATAGGGTTGACCCGTTTACCAATAGGATGTTGTGGAAATGACACCCTGTGATTTCTGAAGCTAGATCATAAAAGACTTTTCAACTTCAACCTTACTTTCTCTGGGAGAAGCCAGCTGCCTTGTCATGAGGCCACTCAAGCATCACTACAGAGAGACCCATGTGGTGAGGTACCAAGGCCTCCTGCTCTTCCGTGAATAAGCCATCTTGACAGCAGATCCCCCAGTCTGGTTAAGACGTCAGACGACCTCAGTCCTGGCTGACATCATGAGTACAATGTCATCAGAGACCCTGAGCAAGAACTACCCAGCTAAGCAGCTCCCAAATTCCTGATCCACAGAAACTAGGAGATAATAAATGTTTGTTGTTTTAAGCTGCTAAGTTTTAGGGTATTTACTGCACAACAATGAATAACCGATTACATGCAATTTGGAATCCTGGATTGGATCCTGGACCAGGAAAAGGGCATTAGTGGGACCACTGGCACAATTAAAATAAGATATATCGATTAGCTAATACCAGTGTATCGCTGTTAATTTCCTAGCTTCAACAACTGTCATATGCTTGTGTAAGATGTTCCCATTAAAAGAAGTTTGGTGAAGGGTATACAGGAATTCTGCACTGTTTTTGCAATTTTATGTAACTCTAAATAAATAGAAGGAATAAAGTAATAAAGAGCAGAAATTAATAGAAAACATATACTAACGGAAAGAACCAGAAAAGTCAAAATTTGGTTCTTTGATGATACCAATAAAATGGACAAACCTCTGGCAAGATGCATTCAGAGTAATTTTTAAAAGAGAAGGCACAACAAAAAATGAAAATAAAAAAAATTAATAAAAGAGAAGGCATAAATTAACAATAACAGGAATAAAAAGGGAGATAGGTTCGACAATAAAAATATGAAGATATTATGAACAACTTTATGCCAACTTTTATATTTTATACAATTTAACTGTTTATATTTAAATTTATATAAAGATAGACAAGTCCCTGTAGGAAAATAAAACTCAGCAAAACTAAAACAAGTAGAAATATACATCCTGATTAGTCCTATAATATTAAACAAATTGAATCAGTAGATAAAATCTTACCTCAAAGATATAGAATGGATAAACAACAAGGTCCTGCTGTACAGCACAGAGAACTATATTCAAGATCCTATGATAAACCATAATGGAAAAGCATATTTTGAAAAAAGAATGTATATATATGTATAATTGAATCACTTTGCTGTATAGTAGTAACTAACACAACATTGTAAATCAACTACACTTCAATAAAATAAAATTTTTTTAATCTTATCCCAAAGAAAACCCCAGGCCTATATGGCTCCAACAGTAAGATTAACCGAACATTCAAAGAACAAATAATTCTATCTTGCACAAATCCTGCCAGGGTATATAAAAAGAGGGACCTTCCCTCTCACATGTCATAAAGTAGCATACTTGATACCAAAAGCTAAAAAAGAAAGAAATACTGCAGGCTCATAGACACGGATGTAAAATATCCTAAGCAAATTATTAAACTGAACCTGGTAATATATAGACAAGATAACACACGGTGCCCAAGTTGGATTTACTCCAAAACTGCAAGGTTAGAGACAAGGAAATTAATGTAATTTACCTCTTTAATAGATTAGAGGAGAAAACTTGCACCATCTCATTGAATGCCGAGGCACATCTTGCCTTGCCCAGTGATACAGATCCCATGGGGCAGAAGGTGACAAGTGGTTAAAGCAATGGGAGGGGCAGTGGCTGGGCAGAAAGTCTGAGCCAGTTGCTGAGGTGGATCAAGTTATTGGCAGCTTTACCTGGAGTGCAGTCAATTTTGCACTGAAGGGACTTCCCTGGTGGCGCAGTGGTTAAGAATCCGCCTGCCAGTGCAGGGGACACCGGTTCGAGCTCTGGTCCTGGAAGATCCCACATGCTGCGGAGCAACTAAACCCGTGCACCACAACTACTGAGCCTGCGCTCTAGAGCCCGTGAGCCACAACTACTGAACCCGTGTGCCACAACTTCTGAGCCCGTGAGCCTAGAGCCTGTGCTCCGCAACAAGAGAAGCCACTGCCATGAGAAGCCTGCCCACCACAAGGAAGAGTAGCCCCCGCTCTCTGCAACTAGAGAAAGCCTGTGTGCAGCAATGAAGAGCCAACGCAGCAAAAAATAAATAAATAAATGTATATTAAAAAAATTTTGCACTGAAAAAGAAAATCCTTTCAATGATTAACTGGAACATTTTTGTAAGCATATTTATAATAAAATAACCACTTGGGTTTATGAGAAAAATAAAAGCAAGGTAATGAGTTTAAAAATAATTAATATTTAAAAATAATAGGGGACTTCCCTGGCGGTCCAGTGGTTAAGACTCCCCGCTTCCCCTGCAGGGGGTGCGGGTTCCATCCCTGGTTGCCAACTAAGATCTCATATGCCGCGTGGCTCGGCCAAAAAATTTAAAAAAAATAAAAAAAAAAGATACATCTGAAGGAATACACTATATAAAGGTATTTTTAAAAATAAAAATAATAAAATTGGGGGTGTGGTATCTTGTGGTGGGAGACAGGGAGACGTGATGGGAGACGGCGATGTTGCTAATAGTCTGTTTCTCAAGTTGGGTGTTTATTATTTCACTCTATTGCTTATGTATATTTGACATCAATTATTTTGTACGTATCAAATATTGCATTATTTTACAAAGTGGACTCAACATGCTGCCTGTAAACCTGCTGTCTCTGGGATTCCCCCGTCCTTGAGAATAATTCTACCTTCCACATAGAAGACTGGGCCCGCTGGGGCCCTTTCCCTCCCCTCGGCCAGCCCGCTCCCCCGGCTCCACACACACACACACACACACACACACACACACACACACACACACACACACACACACGCACGCACTTAATCAAATGCTGCCTCCTGGCCCTTTGTACCTTCAGCATCTCTGTCCACCCCGCCCAGCCCAGAGCGGGCTGTCTTTATCTCCCCCTGAGCGGCTGCATCAGCTTCCTGACCACTCTTCCGGCTCCAACTGATGCTCCCCTCCCTCCTCCAGGCTGGCGCTCTGTCCAGATCCGCTCAGCTATCTCCTGCGGAAACCCGCAGTTTCTTCCCACTGACCCTGGATAAAGTCCTAAGAGGCTGTTTACCAGACCCTGCGCCGTCTGGCTCCACCCACCTCCTCAGACTCATTTTCGGCCATTCTCAGCCTCTCTCCCCAAGCTCCAGTCACGCTGGGATTCTCTTTGCTTCCTAAAATACACCCAGACTTTCAGGCCAGAGGTCTTCCCACTGATCTTTATTCCTTTCTCCCTTCCTACCTTCTAATCATCTTTTGGTTCCATGTTAAAAGTCACTTCCTCATCCCATTTTTCATTACTTTTTATTATTCATTACCAGGTATGGCCTTTGAAAACCTCCCTCTCTTACGATCTGCCTCACTGTCATTTGACTTCCAGCCAAATGCAGAAGATTTCCAGGTAACTCCAAGAGTCCGTAGGGAATGGTAGGGCCACCAGATACAAGGAGTCTGGGTTCTTGAATTACCAGGTAGACGCCCACCCTCCAATCGCTCCTCACTCTATCCAAGACACCTGGTGTATTAGTTAACTATTGTTGTGTAAAAATTACCCCAGAACTTTGGGGCTTAAATTTTTTCAAAAAGCATTTCATCTCGCTGTTCTGTGGGTCAGGAATTCAGGAGCAACTTAGCTGGGAGGTTCTGACTCACAGTCTCTCATGAGATTTGTAGTGAAGTTGGCCAGAGCTGCAGTTGTCTAAATGCCTGGCTGGGGCTGGAGGATCCCCTTCCCAGGGGGTCACTGCCATGGCTGTTGGCTGTTGGCCTCAGTTCCTCAGCATGTGGACCTGTCCATAGGGCTGCTTGAGTGTCTTCATGCCATGGCGGCTGGCTTCCTCCAGAGCGATTGACCCAAGGCAGAGCAAGCAGGAAGGCAAAGTGCCTTTGGTGACCAGGCCTCCAAAGCCTCACACCATCACTTTTATTCTATTCGTTAGGAGCAAATCACTGAGTCCAGCTTATACTCACGGGGAGGGGAATTAGGGTCCACCTCTTGAAAAGAGAGGTATCATGAATGTATGGACATATCCTAAAACTACCACACCTAGGAGACTCCAACTCTGGCTGAACCCTTCCATCCGCCTACTTAGTACCTGCAACAGAGGAGAAAACAAATCAGATAACCAGAGGGTTGCTTCACTTTGAACTCGGGGCCCTAAGGTCATAAAATTCTTTGGACACTCATGCTTCCTGGCACTCCTACTGCAGCTCGATACAAAGTTCCTACTCCATCTTTCTGAGATAACTAATCACAACTTCTCACTCCTCACCTCCAACACTCTTTCTCTTTTCCTGCTCCTGAATCTACCTGAATCCACATCTGTACACACCTCCTGCTCAGAGAAAACTGGCTCTCCTCCTTTCAAACACTCAGGGTCCTCCTCATCTGCTCCACCTCCCCTACCCTCTTGATTTCCCAAAGTCCTCACTTCCCTATGTGTTCCCTTGTGTATTTGTTGTCTTTTATTGACCGTACGCTCCATGAGGGCAGGGATTTTTATCTATTTTGTTCACAAATGCATTCTCTACACTTAGAACAAGGCCTGGCTGATGGCGGGGACTCACTATATACTTGTTGGATGAATAAACAACTGAATCCATGGGAAGAGGGAAACTCCATCTATTCTAAGGGGAAGGAGACAGGAGCAAGTGAGAAGTAGGAGGAAAGGTGTGTGCCCCAGATTTCTTACCCTGGGCAAGAAGGCTCAGGAGGGCGGAAGGTGTCTTTTTGCTCACAGCTGAGTTCCCAGCACCCAGCCCCGTGTCTGACACATGAAAGGTTCCAGAAAAGTGTGTTGATTGGCCGGGTGCCAGCTGACTGCCCAAGCCACACCTTTCTTTGTCTGTACTAGACTTGGGTGATAGGTGCTGTTCCTGGACCTGTCCCCTGTAATGTATGTCCCTTTCCCTGAAGCCCATGGTGGCCCGAGTTGCGTCCTGACATGGCCTCACACCTGGCTGCCTGCACCCTGCAGCGGGCAGAGACTTGGGCTCCTGACCCTGCTCTGCCCTCCGAGGACGGCCTGTCTGTCTAGCCTTGTGGTGGCTGTTCCCCGGCTTTGCCCAGAGACTGTTGGGAATGACTCAGCCCCCTGACACTGCTTGGATTGGGGGTGGAACTCCTCACAGGCACTGGGGGGTGGGGGCCAGGCAGTGGGACCTGGCAGCTGACTAGGAGGGCTGTGGTGCGTCAGGCAGCCAGACAGGCCCAGCTCAGCCACTCTCCAGGGTTACTGAGGCCAAGACCCTTAGCCTCTCTGAGCCTCTGCTTTCTCATGAATGAAACAACGCGTTGTCACGGGGATTGAGAAAATGGACATGCTACAAAGTACACAGGGTGAGAGGGGGGCTGTGGGATCACACTGCCTGCTTTAAATCCTGACTTTGCCTTTCCCTATTAGCTGTGCAAACCTTGGGCAAGTCACTTAACTTTTCTGTGCCTCAGTTTCCTCATCTATGAAACAGGCATGAGGGACTTCCTTAGTGGTCCAGAGGTTAAGACTCTGCGCTCCCAATGCAGGGGGCCCGGGTTCCATCCCTGGTCAGGGAACTAGATCCCACATGCCGCAACTAAAGATCCGCCTGCTGCAGCGAAGATCCCGTGTGCCTCAACTAAGACCCAGCACGGCCAAATAAATAAATAAATATCAAAAAAATACATCTACTCTCTTAGCAACTTTAAAAAGTATATTTATTGGTCTAGTCATGTTTTCTATTTCATGTTGGGTCAGTTTTACACATCTTTTGTTTTCTAGGAAATTGTTACTTTCACCTAAGTTTTCAAATTTGTCACCATAAAATTGCACCTACTACACCCTTATTATTATTTTTTTTTGTTAGACGATGAATATTCTTTTTTTTTTGGTTGCCGCCGGGTCTTAATTGCATCAGGCGGGCTCCTTAGTTGTGGCATGAGAACTCTTAGTTGTAGCATGCATGTGGGATCTAGTTCCCTGACCAGGGATTGAACCTGCGTGCCCTGCATTGGAAGGTGGATTCTTAACCACTATGCCACCAGGGAAGTCCCCACACTTATTATTTTTAAATCTCCATTGTGTCTGTGGTTATCTCCCTTTTTCATTCATTATATTGTTTATTTTTACCTTCACTTTATGTTCTTGATCAGTCTTGCCAGAATTTTGCCTATTAGCTTATTCAAAGAGCCAGCTTTGAACTTCATTAATCTTCTCTATTTTATTGGCATCATAGAAGTGTTAAGTGTTCTGATCCACAGACACAGTATACCTCTCCATTTACTTAGATATGTAATTTCTCTTGGCAATGTTTTATACTTTTCACTGTATAAGTCTTGCATATTTTTACATTAATTTTATCATTAAGCATTTCATATTTTAATGCTCTATAAGTAGTATTTTAAAATTTTTAATTTCTGATTGTTTACTGTATTTAGAAATGCAATTTCTTTTGTATATTGACTTTTTATCCTACAACCTTGCTGAACTCACTTGTTAGTTCTAGTAACTTTTTTGTGGCTTCCTTAGGATTATATGTATAGAAAACTATGTTGTCTGTGAACCAAGACAGTTTTATTTCTTCTTTTAAAATCTGTATGCTTTTTTTTTCTTACTTTATTGCCCTGGCAAGGACCTCCAGTATAATGTTGAGTGGAAGTGGGAAAAGCAGACACCCTTGCCTTGCTCCTCATCTTAGAATTTGTCTAATTTATTGGCATAAAATTGTTCATGATACTCCCTATTACCCTTTTAATATCTGTAGAATCTATAGAGATGTCACCTCTCTCAATCCTGATATTGGTAATTTGTATCTTTTTCTTTTTTTCCTGATCAATCTGGTTAGGAAGTCTGTCAAGTTTATTGATCTTTTCAAGGAACCAGCTTTTGGTTTCTTTGATTTTCTCTATTTTTTGTTTCTGTTTTCTATTTCATTGATTTCCTTTTTGGAGTTAATTACTTCGTTTATTTTGCTTATTTGGGGTTTGATTTTTTTCTTCTCTTTCTAGTTTCTTAAGGTGGAAGCTGAGGTCATAAGCAGTCCTTTCTTCTTGTCTAATATAAGAATTTAGGACTATAAATTTCCCCCAAATTCTTTAGTGGAATCCCACAAATTCTATTACGCGTGTTTTCATTTTTACTAAGTTAAAAATACTTTCTAGTTTCCCTTTTGATTTATTCTTTAATCCATTACTTACTTAGAAGTGTTTTGTTTCCAAATATTTTGGGATTTTCCAGGCATCTTTCTCTCATTGATTTCTAAGTTAATTCCATTGCGGTCATAGAAATACTTTATGTGGGTTGAATTCTTTTAAATTTATTGAGTCTTGTTTAATGTCCCCAAATATGTGTGTCATGGTAAATGTTTTATGTGCATTTAAGAAACACATGTATTCTGCTCTTGTTGGGTGAAGTGTTCTGTAAATATTAATCAGGTCCAGTGGTTGATAGTATTGCTCAAGTCTACTTGATCCTTGCTGATTTTCTGCCTACTTGTTGTTCTATCAATTAATGAAAGAAGATTATTAAAATCTTTGACTATTATTATGGATTTCCCTATATCTCCCTGCAATTCAATCAGTTGTTACTTGTAATTTGAAGCTCTGTTATTAGGTGCACAAATGTTTAGGATTGTTATATATCTTCTTGATTGACTGACCCCTTTATCATAATAAAATGACCTTCTTTAACACTGGTGATAGTCTTTGCTTGGAAATCTACTTCTTCTGTTCAGTGTGAGGAAAAAAGACTCAGGCCTCCATCCTTAAGCTCAGGGCCTCTGCAAGTGAGATTTAAGTCCATTGCCAATGTCAGCACGGGGTGCTAAGCCCCATGATGGGGGAAACACAAAGCATTGTGGGAACACATGGAAGGGGCCCCCATCCAGACTGAGGAGTTAAGCAATGTTTACTGTGTTGATAATTGAAGAGAAAGACAGTCTTTGGAGAAGGAAAGGCCTATACAAAAGGTGAGAGTCAGACTTCCCTGGTGGTGCAGTGGATAAAGAATCTGCCTGCCAGGGCTTCCCTGGTGGCGCACTGGTTGAGAATCCACCTGCCAATGCAGGGGACACGGGTTTGAGCCCTGGTCTGGGAAGATCCCACATGCCGTGGAGCAACTAAGCCCGTGCGCCAAAACTACCGAGCCTGTGCTCTAGAGCCTGTGAGCCACAACTACTGAGCCTGCGTGCCTCAACTACTGAAGCCCGTGTGCCTAGAACCCATGCTCTGCAACAAGAGAAGCCACCGCAATGAGAAGCCCACGCACCACAGCAACGAAGAGTAGCCCCCACTCACCGCAACTAGAGAAAGCCTGTGTGCAGCAACGAAGACCCAACGCGGCCAAAAATAAATAAATAAAGTAAATAAATTTATTAAAAAAAAAAAAAAAAAAAAGAATCCGCCTGCCAGTGCAGGGGACACACGTTCTATCCCAGGTCCGGGAAGATCCCACATGCCACAGAGCAACTAAGCCCGCGTGCCACAGCTACTGAGGCTGCATGCCACAACTACTGAAGCCCGTGCGCCTAGAGCCTGTGCTCCTCAACAAGAGAAGCCACTGCAAGGAGAAGCCTGCGTGCTGCAACGAAGAGTAGCCCCCACTCGCCACAACTAGAGAAAGCCCACGTGCAGCAATGAAGACCCAACGCAGCCCCCAAAATTTAATTATTTGCTTTTTAAAAAGTTGAGGGTCCCACTTGGGTCATGGTATGTATGGTGCATCGGGACCCCCCAGAAATGGGGCATAGGCCTGAAGGGCAGTGTTTGGGAAAGGGAGGCAAGATATGTACTGAGGTGTCAGAGGATCTTTTTTGCCACTGCTTGGACAGTTAATAGGGAGGAGAGTGTAGGAAAGGAGATCAGTTAGGTGACTGTTGCATTTGCCCAAGCACGAGATAATGCTGGTCTGAACTAGGCCTAGGAGATGAAGATGGAAGAGAAAGAATAAATTCTAGAGACACTCAGGAGATAGACTCAATAGAACTTCATATTGATAAATGGAATATTGATAAATGGACTATTTCCTGCCATATCAGTAAACAAAGGATGTCACAGCCATCAACGATTGCAGCCATCCAACGTGAGCCAGTGAGCCCTGAGGAAACTCAGGATGTGAAAACACAGGATACTGGCCCCAGATAGCTGAGGTGCATATCAAAGGAATGATTTCAGTGAGCCCAGACTCTTGCATCTTCCCATACATAGAAAAGCACTAAATTCCTTAACTTGATATATCTGGTTTTCTTTAATTAACAATAATCTTTTGATGTTCAGACTACCTGCCCTTTGTTCCAAACCTCTATATAACTGGGCTCCCCCCCTTTGTCTCCTCAGAGCAGCTTCTCAGAGCTATCTGAAATGCTGTCTCTTGGGGTGCAGTCTTTACTTTGACCCAAATAAAACTTAACTTGCAACTCTCACGTTGTGCATTTTTTTAAGCCAGTATCTTGCCTGATATACTGCAAGAGCCTCCTAATTGATCTCCTTGCTCCAAACCCTTGTCCTCCACCCCACAACGTCCCACAGCACAGGAGCTGGAGCGATCCTTTTAGACCTAGGTAGGACATGTTACACCTCTACTCAACACCCTCCAGTGGCTCATCATGTCACTCAGAGTAAAAATCAAAGTCCCTATAATGGCCAGCACCTTCTGGCCCTGCCCCCCTCTCCTACTACTCACCCTTTTGCTATTTCTACTCCAGCCACACTCACCTCCTCCAACAAACCAGGACTGGTCCACCCTTACCTAGCTGCAACTCTACCCAGACATCCACTCAGCTCCTTCAACTCTTTGCTCAAATGTCATCTTCTCGCTGATACTGCAACCTGCTTCAAGCACCCCACCACACTCCTGGTCCCCTTTGTTCTGCTCTACTTTTCCCCTACAGCACTTATTACCTTCCAACATATTGGATAATGCACTTACATTATGTATATTATCGTCCACCACATCTACTAGGGTGAAGCTTCACAAAGGCAAAGATCTTTGCTTTGTTCACTGAGTTACTAGAACAGGCAGCATGGGATACGTATTTGCAGACAACTGAATAAATAACTTAATTACCAGTTCGGATGTGGGGGGCAGATCGAGAGGGAGATGGTGTGATGCCCACGTTTCTGGAGCTGGGGTTGGGGTGGAGGACTAGGGACACTGAATTTTTTTTAAAGCAGGAGAGAGCCCAGCTGAAGACCTCACATGGGAGTCATCAGCAACAGGGCAGGGGTATTGAAACCACAGGAGCAGAGAGGATCATGCAGGGGGAGCAGAGAGGATCATGCAGGGAAAGCAGACAGAAGTGGCCAATGTGGACAGCATTTAAGTAAAAGGAAGGGGACAGAGACATAGCTGGGGAGAAAAGCAGAGGCATGTGGGAGGAGACAGAAGCTCAGGGAGGAGACTTTTAAGAAGGAGAGAGAGGTTGAGTCAGGCAAGAACTGAAAGCTGGCTACTGGACGTAGTCACTAGACAGTCATAGACGGCCTTATGGGGGAGCCAACTCAGTGACAGGTTACAAGCTAAACTGGTCAGGCCAATTCAGGTCAACAGGTGGTGGTAAAGGTGATTGAGGTTAACGGTACGCGAATATTGGGTCAGAGAGATCTGGTGCCAATCCCAGGACTTGTTAAATTTCTGAACCTCAATTGGTCCCACGTAAAATGAGGATAGCACCACCTAGCTTATTAACTTTGGTGACTGATGATTAAATTAGATGATGGAGGAAAACGCAAGGCACAAAGTGGGTGCATTAGCTCCATTCTGTCAATGAGCCGACTGGGTTGGCTGCGGAGACATAGACAGCCAAGACCAGGGGGAGCTGCGCTTACGGCCCAGGACTGAATGATATAAGGACAGCAAAGCTGTACGCTTGGGGAGGGGTGCGGGCATGCGACGTTGAAATCCATCCCTTTGCACAGAACACTCCCATCCCAAGATTAGCCGGAATGAAAAGTCTGCCTTCTACTCAGTCGCAGGCACAGCTCCCTTTCATAGCGCAACAAACGTCCCCTGGGGCAGAAGCGGAACACCCGCCCACAGATTGCGCCTTTTCTACTCTCTGCCCACCCGGGTTGGACCTAGCCCTAGGCAACGCTACCTTCCGCCCCTAGCAACCACTCACCTGCTTTTCTCTTTCTATAGGCCAGCGATTTTCCTTTCTTTTTCTTATTGGTCCGCGTAACTCTATTTCGAGCAATCAGTAGCAGCCACGGGGACCCAACTCACTCCCACACAATTTGGGGGTGATCTAAGAGGAGACATATGTTTCTTTCCTGCATCCAGTTCTCTTAGAAAGCATCTGATTTGTCAGACTGTTGTGAATCCCCCTGGAATGAGTCTCTAAGACACTTTATTTCTCTTAGGCCTTTAATGTCTGTCCCTTGCATACTCACCCCTCCAAATGGTACGGCCCGCACAATGCCCCCCACCCCCCGCCAATCCAGCCGCTTTGAGAGTCCTCCGCTAGGTTGAGTCCACTCAGAGGCGGAGACGATACCATCTGTGACTAATAAATAGGGAGTCTCTAATCCTCTCCGGGTTGCCCTATTCCGCTTAGACCACCTCTCCCATCTGTCGCTCGAACCGTGAGCACGAACCCCAGTTGGGTGGTGGGACTACTGTTCCCGGCACCGCGGGGAGCGCGCTGCGCGGGCAAGGAAAGGCGGCACTTGGTACGATCCATTCCCCGCCCCGCCCCGCCGGAAGTGAGGTGTCTCACCCCCGAAGTTCCGGCTCGCAGTGGGTGGGGAGTGTTGTTAACCGGGGTCGCCTCCGCAGTCGCGGGGTTTGAGCGGGCTCGCGGCGCTGGGCTCCTGGTGAGTGGGCAGGGGTCGGGCCCGGGTTGGGGTTGGAGTCAGGACCTAGATCTTTCCCCTTCAGGTCTCCGGGGTCGGCGCGCCCCCTCAGCCCCGCCGCCCGCTTTCGGCCTGTCAGCTGGCCATAGACAGGCGCCCGCGCGGCCGCTCTCAGAGGCCCGGCCCCGCCTGCGACGCTCGCAGCTCCTGGCGTTTACAGGTGCGCGACCGTGGAGGCGACCCGGGTCCCTCTCCGTCCCGCCCCTGTATCCTGACGGTCGGCCGTTTCTCCGGTACCCCGAGTTGTCACTGCCCCGGGGGTTGGGGAGCGCCAGGGTTCCAGGCTGACGTACCCCGCCCGCTCCCGCGGGGCGCGCGTCGGAGCTGCCCACCCTGGCGGAGCTGTCACCGGCGCTGTCGCCTGCCCGGCTGCGCCCCCCAGCGCCTTGGCTTCTCCCGGTCCAGGCCGCACGGTCCCGCTGCGGGAGATTTCTGCTTTTGCATCCCACTCCATCACCGTCACTTTAGGGGCACTGGGAGCAGTTCCCTCCTCCTCCGACTCTGCTGCCTTTCCTCATTCTTCCCTGGAGGCGGCGGTCTGGCAGGCGGCGTGGAAAGAGCCCTAGATTTGAAACAAGACTAACCCAGGCTGCTGGCCTTGCGTCAGTGTGATCACTTAACCCCTTTGAGTCTCAGTCTTCTAATTTGTAAAATGGGGGAGTATATGCTATTCTTGATGCGATGATGGTGAGGACGAAGTGAGGTTTCCTTTTCTTTCTCCTGTTTATTAGCACTGCGTCTCAGGCACTGTGCTAGGTGTGCACAGCATGAGCGTCACACAGTTCTTTCCCCCTGCAGGTCCCTAGGCCAGGGCAATGTTCCGCACCGCCGTGATGATGGCGGCCAGCCTGGCGCTGACCGGGGCCGTGGTGGCTCATGCCTACTACCTCAAGCACCAGTTCTACCCCACCGTGGTGTACTTGACCAAGTCTAGCCCCAGCATGGCAGTGAGTTCAGGGCTCAGGGAGGGAGGAGCTTCCTGGGAGGGAAGGAGGAGTCTGTTTGAGACAGGGGCGGGGCTAAAGGTCAGGTAAGTGGGAGACAAGTTAAGTAGCTGCCAGGCCTAACTTTGAACAAATTGTGATGGGGATGTGGAGAGGTTCCTGAATGATGAGGCCCGGAGAGAGCAAAGCAGAAAGTGACCTCAAACCATAGCCTCTCCTCCCTCCTAGGTCCTGTACATCCAGGCCTTCGTCCTTGTCTTCCTCTTGGGCAAGGTGATGGGCAAGGTGTTCTTCGGACAGCTGAGGGCAGCAGAGATGGAGGTGAGATGTTCATGGCTCCCAAGGTGAGGGGCAGGGAGCTGGGCAAGTAGAATGTCTGAGTTCCACATCATTCCTTGCCCAACCTCCAGCATCTTCTGGAACGCTCCTGGTATGCTGTCACTGAGACTTGTCTGGCCTTCACTGTTTTTCGGGATGACTTCAGCCCCCGCTTTGTTGCGCTCTTCACTCTCCTTCTCTTCCTCAAGTGTTTTCACTGGCTGGCTGAGGACCGTGTGGATTTTGTGAGTTGGGTCGGGGGGTTCTCTGGAGCAGACAGAGGGCTGGAGGGCAGGCTTGTGGAGTGGGGGCTGGGGTGGGGACATGGGGTGAGCCCCAGCCTTGCTGACGGGCCCCCTCTCTCCTCTGCCTCAGATGGAACGCAGCCCCAATATCTCCTGGCTCTTTCACTGCCGCATTGTCTGTGAGTGAGACCCATGGGAGTGGAGAGGAGGGAGCTGGAGGGAGAAGAGGCACCATGAAGGACTGGAACATGAAAAGTCACTAACCGTGGACCTATACCATAGAGCACAGGCTGCCCTCGGCCCTCAGCTGTACAGGAAAGATAATTTAGGAAGTTAATTTGCATCATCTCTGCCTGTTCCACTCCAGGGCTTCTCAGCTGCCTAGCCCCTTAGCTCTTTGCCTCCTCACCTGGAGCCTGGGCCACCCCTAGGCAGAACTGGAGTTCCCAGGGGGCCGGGTTCAATGGAGTGTGCCCACCTGACTAGATGGCTGGGGCCATGGTGGGCTTGAGGGTGGGAGCTGTCTTAGAGCAGGAAGTGGCTGTCAGGCCCTGGGCTGACCCCACCAACCTCCCATTTGGGGGGTCCCCACAGCCCTTATGTTCCTCCTGGGTATCCTGGACTTCCTCTTCGTCAGCCATGCCTATCACAGCATCCTGACCCGTGGGGCCTCTGTGCAGCTGGTGTTTGGCTTTGAGGTAAAACTGGCTTGGGAGGTTGGGAGGACAAGCCCAAGGTGGCACTGTTGTGCCCTGACAAACCTTTATCGAGCACCTGCTCTGTGGCCAGCCCGTGTGGGCCACCAAGGAGCAGCCATCAGTCAGTCCCAGCCCCTGCCCTCTACACACTCCTAGGAGAGTGGGGACGGCACAGAAAAGGCGCGTGTGGAGGAGGAGCCCTGACCTGGCGCTCAGGGAAGGCTTCCTGGAAGTTGATGCCAGAGGAGCTGGCTGTTGATGGACAGAAGGAATTAGCTTGATGGACAGCTGGGGAGGTGTGTCCCCAGCAGAGGAAGAACGTGTCCAGTGACAACAGTTCACGTCTGTTGAGTGCTTACTGTATGCCAGGCCCTGTGCTGAGCACTTGACCTGCATCTCTTTTAATCAGCAAAACAACGTTGTTATAAAGGAACAGTTAATTCTGTCATTTACGGACAAGCAAACTGAGGTTCAGAGAGGTCTACGAGTTGCTGAAAGTCACACTAGCTAGTGAGTGGAGAAGCTAGGAGGCCCCCGGCTGTGTCCAAGCCTGTGCTTGTACCGTGGCACTCCGCTGTGCACAGGCCTGGGGACAGCAGTTCAGCTGGAGCACGGGGCCTGTGTTCTTATGTCCGTCCCCCGCCCCCAGTATGCCATCCTGATGACTATGGTGCTCACCATCTTCATCAAGTACGTGCTGCACTCTGTGGACCTCCAGAGCGAGAATCCCTGGGACAATAAGGCCGTGTACATGCTCTACACGGAGCTGTTTACAGGTGAGACGAGCCTGGACCTCCCCTGACCTGCACCAGTGTCCCCAGCCCTGCCTACCAGGTCCTGTGACCTGCCGCTCTCTGCACCCCTTGCCCCCAGGCTTTATCAAGGTTCTGCTGTACATGGCTTTCATGACCATCATGATCAAGGTGCACACTTTCCCTCTCTTTGCCATCCGGCCTATGTACCTGGCCATGAGGTGAGCCTAGCCCTGCCCTGCCACAGCTCTGACCCCTCCCCTCCGTCTCCCTCCTTCTACTGAAACTGTCTTTTCAGGCAGTTCAAGAAAGCTGTGACAGATGCCATCATGTCTCGCCGAGCTATCCGCAACATGAACACACTGTAAGTGGGCCTGTCCTAGCTGCTCGCCCAAGCTCTGCCCAGGTGCCCCTGCCTCCAGCTCTGGTCTTGACGTGTCCTCGGTCTGTCCTAACCAGGTATCCAGACGCCACCCCAGAGGAACTCCAGGCGATGGACAACGTCTGCATCATCTGCCGAGAAGAGATGGTGACTGGTGCCAAGAGACTGCCCTGCAACCACATTTTCCACACCAGGTGGAGATGCCCTGAGCAGCCTGCACATCAGGGAGCGGCTTTGGAAGGCAGACCCCTAGGCGCCTGCTAACTGTTGCCTGGTCTTGACCCCCAGCTGCCTGCGCTCCTGGTTCCAGCGGCAGCAGACCTGCCCCACCTGCCGTATGGATGTCCTTCGGGCGTCACTGCCGACCCAGTCACCACCGCCCCCTGAGCCTGCGGATCAGGGGCCACCACCTGCCCCCCACCCCCCGCCACTCCTGCCCCAGCCCCCCAACTGTGAGTGGCCCTCATCTGGCCATCCAGCACACTGCTGGGTTCTCTCCCCAGACTGGGAGTGGGAAATGCGGAGGTGAATCAGAGTCCCTGCCCTCGAAGCTCAGTCTGGGGCCAGGGGGCTGGTCACGGGAAGAGACACAGATGATTGTGGTCATGTATGATCTGTGCTGGGCTCAGAGGGAGCCTGTGGGAGCAGAGGACAGAGCCCCAACACCCGGCCCCTTGCGTGCGATCTGGCTCTA
The DNA here is from genome assembly GCF_028021215.1 of Eschrichtius robustus. NCBI lineage: Eukaryota > Metazoa > Chordata > Mammalia > Artiodactyla > Eschrichtiidae > Eschrichtius > Eschrichtius robustus. The sequence goes on along the minus strand of NC_090834.1, from coordinate 107,149,496 downwards.
TCTCAGTTTGGACCTTTTCTCACCACCCCGTCCTCTCTCTGCAGTCGCCCAGGGCCTCCTGCCTCCCTTCCCTCCAGGCATGTTCCCGCTGTGGCCCCCCATGGGCCCCTTTCCTCCTGTCCCACCTCCCCCCAGCTCCGGAGACGCTGTGGCCCCTCCGTCCACCAGTGCAGGTGAGTCTTTTGGGTAGCGCACCAGCCAGGTAGCGCGGTGGAAGGAAGGGAAGCAGAGCCCCTTCAGCACAAACTAACTTCCTGTTCTTGCTCTTCCGCAGCCCTTTCTCGGCCCAGTGGAGCAGCCACAACCACAGCTGGTTCTGCTGCCTCTGCCCCAGCACCTGGCTCGGCCTCCGCCCCTGACGCTGGCCCCGCCCCAGGCTTCCCCTTCCCTCCCCCCTGGATGGGCATGCCACTGCCTCCACCCTTTGGTAAGCTGGGCCGCTCTTGGGGTTGTTTTGGGAGGTGGGGAGGTGTCAGGCCCAGGCAGCCCAGGCTGAGCCTCTCTCTCTCTCCAGCCTTCCCCCCGATGCCTGTGCCTCCTGCCGGCTTTGCTGGGCTGACCCCAGAGGAGCTGCGGGCTCTGGAAGGCCACGAGCGGCAGCACCTGGAGGCCCGGCTACAGAGCCTGCGCAACATCCACACGCTGCTGGATGCCGCCATGCTGCAGATCAACCAGTACCTCACCGTGCTCGCCTCCCTCGGGTGCGTCTACACGGGGGCCAGGGTGGGCAGCAGGGGTGTGCGGCTGCCGAGAGAAGGCCCCCAGCAGTGGTTCTGGGCCTTTTTCTCCCCTGCCACCCTGTGATACCTGTCGATTCAGGCATTCTATCTGTAGGCACACCCAAGGTGTCGGGGTTCTTGGTGCCTTTTTATCCTCCCACTGCAGAAGGCCTGTCTGGATCTAAGGAGGAGTGGTGTTTATTAGAGAGCTCTCCTTGAGTCTTGTCCTTTTATATAATTCCCAGTACTTTAGTTAATCATGTATACTCTCTTGACACAGGGTGACACTTTGACTGGGAATCACCGCCCCTGATCTGAGACAGCAAATACAAAGTCACTTGGAGCCAGCTTGGCCCGAGTTCAAGTCCTGATCTTATTACTCACTTGCTCTGTGACCTTCATTACCTTATTTGAATAGAGTTCTAATTCCTATTCGCAGGGGACATATACAAAGTGCCTGGCACCCAGCAGTGTCGGTACAGACTTGGAGGGGAGCTTGACCCTGAGACTTGTGTGCTTTTTGTTATTCAGTGCACTGTCTTAGTTGGTACTCTAGAAGGTGCCTGGCATCTCAGAGTGGCAACTCTGCAGTGTAACAGTGAACAAGGCCAGCGGTCCCTCCCTGCAAGTGGTTTACAATCAATCAGTGGTATAGAATTCCAAGAATTCATTCAACATGTGTTCAGTCATGTCTGCCGGTCACTGGGGCTGCAAGGCACATCAGCGCTGGAGTGCACCCTGCAAGGCTCACGGAGGGCAGAATCTGTCCAGTCGTGCCAGGATGCCAAGGCCCTCCTCTTGTCCCTTCTCTTCCTAGGCCCCCCCGGCCTGCCACCTCAGCCAACCCCACTGAGGAGACTGCCCCTACAGCTGTCGCTGCCGCCTTCTCCACCAGCACCCCCAGCTCTGAGGCCACCACCCCATCCCTGGGAGCCTCCCCACCAGCCCCTGAACCTGAAAAGCCTCCAGGTAGTTGCGGTCAGCCTACAGCGGGGTGGGGCGGGGGACTTCTCTGGGTTCCGCTCCTGGACCTCTCTGTCCCCAGCTCCTGAGTCCGCGGGCACCGAGGAGCTGCCTGAGGATGGGGAGCCTGACGCAGCAGAGCTCCGCCGCCGTCGCCTGCAGAAGTTGGAGTCCCCTGTTGCCCACTGACACTGCCCCAGTCCTGGCCCCGCCCCCACTCTTGAGCAGTCCTCGCTGGAACACGTCCTGCCACCAAGTGCCAGCTCCCTCTCTATCTGCACCAGGGAGTAGTAACCCCCAGCTCTGAGACAGAGGAGGTGGCATCTGACCAAGTGGAAAGAGGCCTGAGGCCCCAGTTGACTCCAGCCCTTACAGTCCCGGGCAGCCATGGGGATCTTGGGTCAGTTCCAGCCTTCCTCTCCAACCCTTCAGCCCTGTGTTCTGCTGGGGCCACGAAGGCAGAAAGGTGCAGTGTCTGAGAAGCCCTCTGACCCCCCCCAACCCCCTGTCTGGGAGAAGGGGAGCCCCTTCAAGCCCCCCTTGTGTGTGGAGTCACGCTGCAGTGCCGAACAGTATTAGCTCCCGTTCCCAAGTGTGGACTCAAGGGGCTGGAGGTAGGCCAGGAACTTGCTCCTGGGCCCACCCACCAAGACTGCTACTGATGTCCTTTTCTTACCTGAACTCCCCAGGAGCCCTTTGTGGTGGTGGCTGTGCCCCTTGTGCCCTGTGGCATTTCCATGTCTTACTGGCAACCACACAACTCAGGGAAAGGAGTGTCTGGGGTGGAGGAGCAGGCCGGCAGCACTGAAGGGCCCTGCTCTGCCCCTCCCCCCCAGGCCCTTTTCTCCCTGCAGTTTGTCTAAGGTGAGACTGTCCCTGGTCTCACCCAGCAGCCACTGTGCAGCCTCACTCTAGGCTGAGGGCTCTTGTGTCTGCTTCTGAACCACTGCAAGCCCCAGAACCTACAGAAGGCAACTTCTTAACTTACAGAATTTTTCTTGAGTTTAGAAGAATTGGAATTACTTCCTTGCTATTGTCTTTTGGCTTAAATTTTGTCTTTGAATTTGAATGCTTGACCCCAGGAAAGGGGAGCAGGAGTGCCAAGCTCCCTGTCTTTCCAGTTTAGAAAAGGCTCTGGGCCAGGTGGGGATGACAGGAGCCAAGGCGTTGCCTGCCCCTGTCTTTTGCCCCTCGGTGTTGTGTTACAGGAGTTGCTGGAGACAGTTTCAGATGATTATTTAATTTGTAAATATTGTACAAATTTTAATAGCTTAAATTGTATATACAGCCAAATAAAAACTTGCATTAATGACTGGTGGAACTGGTGTGATAGGATCAGTGTGCCACGCTCCTTTTTCTTAACTCAGGCCGTAGACTCGAGAGTGGCCTGGAATCTCCAGGAGTGAGGGTTTACTTACATAAGCCAGCACTGTTCTTGGGCACAATGTTGAATATTAAGGTATTAGGACGATATACCCATTTTACATATGAAGAAACTGAACCCCAGAAAGGTTAAGTACCCTGCCTTAGGTCAGAGCAAGTAGGGGAGCCAGGCTCTGAACACTGTCTTAAGCCAGCTTGCTGCTGAGGTGGGGTGGGAACTCGGGCCTTTGGCCCTTTTGACTCCCAAGGATGAGGCAAGTGTGAAGGTTCCTTGGCTGGGGTGGGATGGGATGGCAGGGACAAAAGGTCACATCTTCCTGCCTGCAAACCCCCCTGTCCAGCCTTGATACTAGGTCAGCAACCCGGGAAGGATGGCCCTGTGCTGGGCTGCTAGGAGCGCTCGAGGAGCCCCTTGTGGGCAGACTAGCTAAAGCTAATCAATTAATTTGCTGGAGCTGGAAACCCAGTCAGACCCAACTCTTAATATGGAATGGAATAGAGGTAACTGGCCTTTTTGCCTCTCCATGGGTAAAAGGAATGAGCCGAGGGGCTGACGTGCACTACACTTGGAACTGAAGACCTCCAGGACCCACGTCTGAGTCGTGTTGTGTTCTCTGTAGCCTCTACCAAGTCAGGTCTGACCTAGAGCAAGGGCTCAGGGATTTTTTGCCGCAGTGAGGGTCTGCGGGCCAAGGAAGGAATGTACCCAATGGGTCTGCCCTGTGCTACCCTCCTGTAAACTGGGCTGGGCTACTGCTTCCAACAGAGGGGCAATCAACAACCTCTACAGCTTGAATAGCTGAGTCCAAGGAGCTCCAATGAAGGGAAAGCAGGAACACGCCAAAGTGGGGGGGGGGGGCGGGGGAATTAATGCTCCCCCCTAGTTTGGCTGTTCCTGGTGGGTCTCCAATATTAGACAGCCCTCCCCCAGTGCTGGCACCTATACAGAATCCCATTTCCTCCTTTATGCAAACAAGGCGTGCTCCACGGCCCTCACCCTGGTCTCTGTGCCCCTTTCCCCTAGCTGCCTCAATAGCCACTTCCCTCCTGAGATCCCCGGCACTCCAGTCGCAGGGGAACACTGGTCGTGCAGGCTGCTCAGCTGGGCTTCAGAAGCCCTTCTCCAGAAGCCAGGCTTTGAGCTGCTGGTCAAAGTAGCCCTTGACCCGAAGGGTACCTGTCACCTCATTGACCTGGGTGATAGGTGTCTTCCCCAGCAGCGGGCTCAGGAAATCTTCCACATCCTTCTGCAGGGCCTGGGGGAAGATGATGAGTCAGGCCTGGTCAGACCTTTCCCTCTAGAGGGTTCCCATCCCTTCAGCCCTGAAAGGTCAGAATCGGACCCTGACCCACCCACCCACTTACCCAAATGTCCCCCTCCACCTTCCGGATCACAGTCATCTGACGGTTTCCATGCGTGATGTCCTTGTAGACTGGGATGTTGTGCATACGAGAGCGTCGCACAAAGTAGGGCTGGTTGGGTGGGGGGTCTATGACAGAGAGAGACAGTGATAAGTCAAATGTTCCCAGACTTCATCTCACCTCAGCCAAGACCTTTCTCCTCAGAGTGTGCAGGGGGTCGGTGAACCTAACCGCAAAGCCACCTCCAGACTTCAGATCAGGAGACCTGCTCTTTCCCTAAGTTTAGAGCCAGGACCAGCTTGTTCACCCTGGTACCTCAAGGCCGAGCACAGGCCTGGCACCAGAAGGCGCTCAAGACGAAATGAGGTCAGGGCTATGCCTCCCGGGATCTTTGAGTCCCCCTCTGAAGCCAATCCTTGCCCTTCTCCACTGGGTCAGGGAGGCTAAAATCAATCTCTGTCACAAAGGGATGGGGGTTTATAAGAACTGAACACCTACCACAGGCTGGGCTCTGCATGACATGCTTTATGTGCTGAGCAGATGATCTCTACTTTGCTGAAACTGAGGTTGGGAGAAGCTAAGTGACTAACTCAACCATACTGGCAATGGATAGCAAAGCCAAATTTGGACCCAGAACTGCCCACCTCCCAAGCTGTGTTCTCAATTATGGCCGGGGGTGGAGGTGGGGGTCCAAATTCTTGGGTCTTCTCTCTATGCTTCACTTTTCCCACATGGGAAGACCTCACCCCAGTAGCGTGGATGGATGGGTACTAGCAAAACAGGTCTCCAATCCTGGGCCCTTTGTTGAACGTAAGACAGATGCTAGCTCTGAGAGATCTCAACACAAGTCCTGAACCCTCTGGGGAGTCCAGAGCCTCAGCCAGGGCAGATAGACCTCTAGGGAGGGGGATGTTTCCCTGCAGCCTTCAAGCCATCCCCATCACCCAGCTCACCTCTGGGGGGCTGCCAGCCACTAGGAGTGGGATAATGTTCATGCTTTGGGGGCTTTGGGATGCTGGTGGGGGGTAACAGGCGCTCCACAAAACGGTATTCATCCACAGACTCCACGAAGCTGGGGTAATCAGGAGGCCCCTGGGTCTGGCTCCGAGGGGGGAAAAAAAAAATCTCTCCATCAGCCTACCCATCCCCCACGCCCCATCCACCACCCCAGAACAGGGAGAACTTCAGTTAAGTAGAAAAAGGAAACATGACAAGCAGAGAGAATAGTATAAACAAAAGGTTGGAGGTAGGAAAGCACCAGACTTCAGTTTGCCAGGGTGCAGGGTACAAGTGGGACTGAAAATGAAGTTCAGGAACTCGGAAGGGCCTGCCTCTCTTAGGATTTCTGTGGGACTCAGAAGTGTGTGTATACATCTGAAAAGCTGAGTAACCGTAAGTGTGACCAATACGGCATTTTTCAGTATTTTAAAGTTTCCTGTGAAGATTCTACTTAAATATTCTAGTTCTGGGTTATGCTCTTTCAGCAATCGTGATAATTTCCCACTCACACTCATCCGACGTGACCCTTCCTCACCTGGAATGTTTCAGCCTCATATGGACACCACCAGGCACTAAGTGCTTACACGCACTGTTTTCACTTAATTCGTTTAATTCGACAAATTAGGTATTTTATTACCCCCCTGTGTACATCCAAGAAAGATTAAGACATTAGCAAACAATCTACCTAAGGTCACATTCCGGAGTCTGTCCTCCCATACTTCTCCCAGCAGATACCCTGGACTCCTGATAGGCCCCAGGGTTACAATGAGAATGAGAAGATGAAGTGGCCTATATATCGTGAGTCCCAGGTTCTCAGAAGTGTCGCCAACGAGCTGGGGCCAATTCCCACACTCTGGTACGGTTTCCCCTTCAAAACACTAGGCAGCGAGAGTCTATGTGCAGCACCCCCAGTTCTAACTAAAGTTGTACTCCAATCATATTTCAAGCCCCGCACTCCGAAACGCGCTCCAGGCCCTGCCACCTTCCCTGTCAATCTTTCATCTGAGCTCCAGAAAAGTGCCCCCTAAGTAGGGACGCGGTTTTAAGACTACAAGAAATACAGTGAGCCTCCACCCCGCCCTCTGCCCCCAGCTTCACGTTCAGCGTTCTCACCATTCGCCGCAGCCCGCAGCCCGGCGGGACACCGGTTCTCCAGCCCCGCTGCACAGCCCGAAACATGGTCGCTGCCATCTTGAACTCCCCCGTACACTCGCTTTCTGCGCGCGCAACCAGCCTGGCCCCACCCCTTCCGGCTCGCCCGGCCCCCGGGACCGAGAGAACGCCTGCGCAAAGCACAAAGAGGCGGAGCCAGGCGGCCTAGGGCGGTACAAAAGTCAGAGGCCTTGGCGGTCGCTCAACAGTGACGTGACACGCAGCAGGCGGTGAGGTCGTGCGCGTCCTCGCTCCTTCCTCTTTCTCGACTCCATCTTCGCGGTAGCGGCAGCGGTATCCGCGGTTCAGGTAAGGTTTGTGCCACGGATGGAGCCGAAGGGCTCGCAGGTTGGCTGCGAGGTTAGAGGAGGCGGGAAAAACAGGGGAAGAAGGGCTGCTCTGGGGCCCGGGCCAGTCCCTGTCGGACCTCCCTGGCAGGCCCGGCCTTACCCACGTGAGACCCCGAGACCACCTACTTCTTGGCGCCGTCGTCCCCGGCTCGCCACCCATTTCCTGATCCTCCTCTCGCCCAGAGTATTTCTTCTCTTAAAAGCACCCCCCCCCTTTTTTTTTCAGTCGCCAACATGCAGCTCTTTGTCCGCGCCCAGAAGCTACACACTCTCGAGGTGACCGGCCAGGAGACGGTCGCCCAGATCAAGGTAAGGCTCCGTGGTACTTCCTGGGGTCTTTCGTGTTTTTCATCCTCGCCCGCCGCGGGAACGCTGAGTCTCGTTTTTCCCTGTAGGCTCATGTAGCCTCGTTGGAGGGCATCGCTCCAGAAGATCAAGTCCTGCTCATGGCAGGCACGCCCCTAGAGGATGAGGCTTCCCTGGGCCAGTGTGGGGTGGAGGCTCTGAGCACTCTGGAAGTAGCCGGCCGCATGCTTGGAGGTGAGTTGGGGAGGTCTGTGTTGTGAACTGCTTTGTAAGCTCATGGGTGTAGGGTGTGTTCTCAGTCCAGGGTGGTTCTTCCTGTTTACCTCTCTCAGAACGAACTTTTGAGAGGTCCATGGGAGACTGAGCCAGAGTGTCATTCTATTTCAGTCACTTACTAGATAAGATCCTTGTCTGTGTCCCAATTTACTCCCTAAAATTAGGAGGTAGGACCAGATTTCCACAGTGCTCTTTAGGTTTTAAGGTCAGTAGCTGGAAAATTCTGAAGTGACACCCCAGAATGTACCAGACTAGACATTCTTAGAATTCAAATCTCTGACTTTGTTTTCATTCCCTGTTGGGCCCATCTTGCCTTTAAGCTTGAGTTGAGGGAGAAAGGGTTCTGCTGGGTGGGGCCTTCTTGTTCTAACTGCTTGCTGTCCTCCTTTCCTATCACAGGTAAAGTCCATGGTTCCCTGGCCCGAGCCGGGAAAGTAAGAGGTCAGACACCGAAGGTAAGTGAGAGTATTAGTGGTGTTGTTTGGACTTTGTTTTCTTTTGGCACAGCTAAGCCAAAACCCTTGGCTCTTGCCCTGTTTGCTTTCTCCCTTCCTGGCGATGAACCTGAGGGAAGGCATGGAAGAGACAACCCAGGTTTGATCATCCCTCCCTTTTCCCAGGTGGCCAAACAAGAGAAAAAGAAGAAGAAGACGGGCCGGGCCAAGAGGCGTATGCAGTACAACCGGCGCTTTGTCAATGTTGTGCCTACCTTTGGCAAGAAGAAGGGCCCCAATGCCAACTCTTAAGTCTGTTGTCATCTTGGCTTTCTCTAATAAAGTCGTTTAGCCCAGTCATCTCATGGTTTCATCTTCATGTGCAGAACCTCAGGGAGAGATGTGGCTTCTAAGGCTGGTGGTATGAAGAACAGTGAGGCCTCATTTTGGTTTTCTTGGCGGTGTCAGGAGTCAGCAGCTTGGCAGGGATTTGTGGGTGGAGGTGGAGGAGTGGTAAACTACAAAAAAAAGATTCCTGTGAAGACTGGTAACCATAAATGCCAGCCCTTCAGGTGGAGAGTTGAGGAAAATTCCAATCCCAATGCCAAATAACTTGATAATTAACTTCCAAATACTTTCTTATTTTCGGTCTTTTTCTTTTAAACAGAAGATAGCAGGAACCATCGTGGTGGGAGAGGTTTTATAGCGGCAGCAATGGAGAGGAGGAGATTGATTTGAGTAGAAGATGTATCAGGGAACACCAGTTTAGCATTTCCCTGCACTTGGAACCAGCTGTGGCTTTAGTAGAATCCAGACCAGGAATCCGGTCTGCCCCAGCTTCAGAAAATATTGCCTGATTACATTAGTACTGCAGTGATCGTGTTTGTTCTGATTACCTGATGGGCCTTGCTAACCTAATCACAGGTGAGGTGGCTCAGTTGATTGTTTCAGTGTTCTCAGAATTGGAGTTCTCTGGGGCTGATTCAAGTTTCCTCCTAGCGACACATGCATACCCATTTGTTCATTCTGCTAAGCTTTTTGAACCTGCTGGTTCTTGGAATACAGCATACTATGGGGTAAAGACCTTGGGCTCTAGACTTGGACTGCCTTGAGTTTGGATCCTTGTTCCATTTATTCACTAGCTGGCTGACTTTTTGGGCTGCGCCACACAGCATGTGAAATCTTAGTTCCCCGACTAGGGATCAACCCCGGGCCCCAGCAGTGAAAGCGCCAAGTCCTAACTACTGGACCACCAACCAGGGAAGTCCACTGCCATCATCTCTTGAGAGTTGCTTTGAGAATTTTACGTAAAGTGCTTAGATCAGCACCTGCATTCTAGAAAGTGCACAAATATATTGGCTATTTTTGAGTTCTACAGTGAGCTTCCTAGAAAGACATTGGCCCCCATCCCTTTTAGGAGTTTAGATTCTTGTGAGGAAAGCAAGGAAACTAGTTACAAGTGTTAATGGCCTCAGAAAGTAAGCAGGGTGCTGTAATAAAAGGGAGTGTGACAGGTGGACAGATAACCTAGGGGAGGTCTCTGACGATGGGATGTGTGAGACCTGAAACAGGAGCTGATGAGATGAGAGTGCCAGCCAAGAAACCTGTGTGCAAAGGTGTGTGGCAGATCCTGCAGGGTCTTGTCAGATGTGGAGAGGAGTTTGGTTTGAGTCCAAGTGCAGGTCAGGGTTTTAAGCAAGGGCCTGATGTGATCTGACTTGGGATCTAGTATTTTCTCTGGCTGACTTTTCTGGAGGGCTGGCAAGAAAAAGGGAAACCAGTTAAGCTGGTGTCATCCAGTTGAGCAAGTAGCTTAGACCACCAGTGGTGAAGGGGCTGCAAAAATGAGCAGACTCTTCAAATCCATCCAGATCTTGGTAGGGAAACATGATCCAAATTGAGATAGAGACAAGGTATTTCGAAGGCAGAGCTGACTAGAGGTGGGGCTGGATATGAGTGAGGTGAGGGACCAAAGAACCAGAGCGAGCTTTTAGGGGTGCCATGGATCAGGCTTCGCAGTGCTTAGCACAGGTTGTGAGTCGTCACCGCACTCTACCACAAACTGTGAGCTCCATTAGGGCAGGCACCTCATCTCATTTTGCTCTTCAGTGTGTTTTCGCCGCCTAGTGTGAAGTTTGCACTTTAAAGTTGGATGAGGAAGTCAAGCAGGAGCTCAAATATTTGTTAATGCTTCTTCTCAAGAGGGGAAATGCCCCCAACACACCCAGTCTAGGCTAGGTACCCCACCTTGGCCTTCTTCCACTCTCCCCTTTGTCTGTGTTCCCTAGTAGAATGGCTGCCCCTTCAGCGCAGGGACGCCTCATCTCCCATGGGCTTGGCACAATTAGTGGCCCAGAGTAGATTAAGGTTAGCAAAGATTGGGTTTTGCCGCAGCGCTTTATAGTGCTAAAAAGGCAACCACTAGGGGGCGAGCTGGTACCGACGAAGCGTCCGCCGGACGCACTTTCCCTACGCTCCCACCGCGCAGGGCCGGGCTGCGCCGAAGCCCGGGACTGAGCGCGTACCTCCCCACCGGTTCCGGCGCGTGCCCAAGCGCGGCTCAAGAGAGGGGTGGGGCTTGGCTTCCGAGTGCGGGCGGAAACTGGACGAGAGTCCTCGAAGAGCTTTGACTAAGCGCTCCGTCGGCCCCGCAAAGAGGCGGAAGTAACCGAGAAGCGCCGGAAGTTTCCGATCTGCTGCCCTTGTGCGTTCCCGGGTGGTGTGCGGCGCCAGTTGCCATGGAGCCGGCCGGGCCTTGTGGTTTCTGCCCCGCCGGGGAGGCCCAGCCAGCGCGCTACACCTGCCCTCGCTGTAACGTGCCCTACTGCTCGCTGCGCTGCTACCGGGCGCATGGCACCTGCGCCGAAGACTTCTACCGTGACCAGGTGCTGGGAGAGCTGCGCGGCCGCAGCGCCTCTCCCAGCCGCCTGGCCAGCGCCCTACTCCGGCTGCGTCAGCAACGTGAGACCGAGGACGAGCCCGAGGACGCAGGCCTCAGGCCTGGTCCGGCGCCCGGCGGCCTCTCAGGACTCTGGGAGCGGCTGGCCCCGGCCGAGAAGGCGGCCTTCGAGCGGCTGCTGAGCCGAGGCGAGGCCGGGCGGCTGCTGCCCCCGTGGCGGCCTTGGTGGTGGGGTCGCGGCGCCGGGCCGCGGCTTCTGGAGGAGCTGGGTGATGCCCCGGGCTGTGACGCCGAGGAGCTGGAGCCCTCCCCTGCGAGGACGCCACCGGAACCCGAGAAGGATGAGCCTGCGGCTGCCGAGCCAGTTCTCGGAGACGTCCCCGGGGCCTGCCCTCCCGCCGTGCCCACCCGGATCCCGACGCTGGCCAGCCTGAGCAGGGGCCGGGCGTCGCCGCTTGTGCGCTTCCAGCTGACCAACGTGCTGTTCGCCTACGCACACACTCTTGCCCTGTATCACGGCGGCGACGAGGCACTGCTCTCTGACTTCTGTGCCACGCTGCTCAGCGTTTCTGGAGTCCTGGGCGCCCAGCAAGTCTTCGCTTCTACCGAGGAGGCCCTGCAGGCCGCAGCCCACGTGCTGGAAGCAGGCGAGCATCCCCCCGGACCCCTGGGCACACGGGGCGCCATGCGCGAGGCCGCCCGCATCCTGCTGGGTGAGTGCCCGGCCAACCAGAAAGGCTACACGTTGGCAGCACTGGGGGACCTGGCACAGACCCTGGGCCGGGCCCGGAAACAAGCTGTGGCCCCTGAGGAACGAGATCGCCTCTACCGGGCCCGAAAGAAGTGCCAGTTCCTGCTGTCTTGGACCAACGAAAATGAGGAGGCCCTCACACCCCTGGCTCTAGACTGTGCCAGGGCCCACCGAGCCCACACTGTGGAAGCCGTGGAGGTGGCAGCCCTCACTGGGGAGCTGGAGCAGCTTTGGGGAGGCCCCCTGCCACCTGCCCGGAGGACTCTCATTGAGGAGCTCCTTGGCTGAACTGGACGCTCTTTGTCATTAATAAAGCTGTGACTGGTCTGCCCTATCGCCAGTGCCCATTTCTGAGTGACAGCTGTTGTGCCACCCACCCCCAAACGCTTGGGCCCACAGACCACCTGTCAGCTTCTCCCTGATGGGGGCTGACCCAGCCAGTTTTTAAACAACCTGGCCCCAGAAAGGGAGAGAAGCAGCACCAAACGTTCCAGATGTTTATCCAAGGAGGAAGAGCAGCCCCTCCACTCCATTTTGGCTTCGTTTTCCCCTTTTGCTCCAACCACCTATCAGGCTGTTCACCACTGCCTGTCGGAGCTCAGAGCAGGGTAGGGTGCAGGCCCTTGAGTGCCAGGTGAGTCCAGGCTCCTGGTGCTGGGTGTGCTGGCAGCTGGGTGGGCACGTGGCCCGACGTGGGACACGTGGAGCTGCTTCAGTAGATGTAGGGCACGATTCGATAGGGCACACGCCGGCAGTATGCGTGCCAGGCCAGGCCATACTTCTGCAGACACTGCTGCTCATCCCGGGCCTCACGGTGTACCAACAGCGCAGTGAAGTAAAGGAGGTAGAAGTAGGGCAACAGGTGGGACACCCCTGTGGGGAAAGGGGTCTCTCTTGACCACTCAGCCAGCCCCCCAGTTCACAAAGTTTTCCAAAGCTAATGGCTCACGGGGCCATCAGGGCTCCATGGTGAAAGGTCCAAGGTCTGCAGGGAGTGCTGGCGTGCTAGGCTGTCACAGAGGTCTGGCCCAGCCACACCTTGAGTCCATCCCCAGCTCCCTGACTACTCCCTCCACTGGGGTGCAGCCCTGTTCTCCATTCCACACCCAGACTGGGCATCCTGTGCTCACCACTCCACCTCTGCCCCTCACACACTTAACGGCCCCTGCCGTGCGCCAACTCAAACCACTCACCGCAGGGCAAGGACCAGGCCAGAGCCATGATGAGGTCTCCAAGGTAGTTGGGATGGCGGACCATACCCCACCACCCAGACACCAGCAGCCGTCGCCCTGTGGCTGTAGAGATGGTCTCAAGGTCTGGGGAAAGACACGTAGTGGGATGGGGGACCCCCTGGAAGTCCAGCTGCCCGACCTCGCTTCATGGCACCCCAGAAACCCAGCTCACCAGCCACTCTGGGATCAGAAGGATTCTTCCGGAAGGTGTTTTTCTGAGAATTGGCTCCACGGAAGATGTAGTAACCAACAGCTGGGAGAAAGCGTGAGCAGGCAGTCAGGGGCCTTCTGTCTGACCCTGACCAACTACCCACAGCCTAGACTCAGTCTGCCAGGAGACCCAGGACCCAGCCCTTGGCTTTAAAGAAGGGTGTGAGGCTTAGCACCTACCTAGTGGGTGCTGAATAAATAGTGAACGAATGACAGGGGGAGGGAGAACGCTGCCCCTTCGTGACTGACCATTGATGAGGCAGATGACCGAGGCCAGGGGCAACCCCAGGGGCTCTGGGTGGTACAGCAGGAACTGGGCCTGCAGGCTGTAGGTGAAGGGTACCCAGGCGAGGTCCCCAAAGGCCAGCATGAAGCCAAACCCGTCGTGTATGATGTCCATGGTGGTGAGGACCGCCTCCTGCAGGGACAGGACCCAGACACACTGGCTTAGTCCCCACGAGGTCCTCAGGCACCCTCTCCCTCCCTAGCCCAGTCCTGCCTCACCTCGTGCCAAAGGGCGTCACCCACATATAGTAGCTGGAAGCCATTGACCAGCCACATGGCCAGTGAGGGACTCCCCCGAAGTTCTGCTTCCTGCATCAGCAAAGCCAGGTTGATGAGGACCTGGGGGTTGCACAGCGGGTGAGACAGGGCAGTCTGTTCCCAGTCCGTCTCCACAGAGGTGAGGTGCAGCGCCTGGAAAGGCAGTGGCCCGCCTGTGCCCTTCTCTCAGCTGTCCGTCACTAACTCTCCAGGCCTTTGTGCCCAGGGGCACAGAGACTGCACTGGACCACCTCCTGACCTGTTTTCTCTTGCCGTGTCCTGTAGTGTTCCCTTTGGGAGAGCACTGTTGGGAGAAACTGCACACTTCAGGCTTGAGAGTTAAAACAGACCTGGTTTTGGGCTTCCCTGGTGGCGCAGTGGTTGAGAATCTGCCTGCCAATGCAGGGGACACGGGTTTGAGCCCTGGTCTGGGAAGATCCCACATGCCGCGGAGCAACTGGGCCCGTGAGCCACAACTACTGAGCCTGCACGTCTGGAGCCTGTGCTCCGCAACAAGAGAGGCCGCGATAGTGAGAGGCCCGCGCACCGCGATGAAGAGTGGCCCCCACTTGCCGCAACTAGAGAGAAAGCCCTCGCAAAGAAACGAAGACCCAACACAGCCATAAATAAATAAATAAATAAAATTAAAAAAAAAAAACAAAACAGACCTGGTTTTGAACCTCAGCTTCGCCACCTGGGCAAGCTGCTTACCCTCTCTAAAGCCTATTTTCCCCACCTCCATGTAGAAAAGGGAGATCATCATGGACCATAATGTGTGTGAAGCACTAAGCACCTAGTAAGTGCTCGATAATGATGAGCTGGCAGCCAGCCTATACTGAGCACCCCCATTCTGGTAGCACTGGGCTTGAGGCTGCCAATCAGGTTACCACCTCTAATCCTCACAACAATCTTGGGAGGAAGCTCTTACTTTATCCCATTTCACACATGATGAGGAAACAGCCTTGAAGACCAGATCTGTGACGGGCGCCCAGCACTCCTCCCGTCTCTGGATGAGGTAGTTTCCAGGGTGACAGGGACCTTGCTCAAGAAACCCTTCAGGAAATCTTGACCACAGTCCAGTATGGGTGATTATAACCAAAAAAACACAGTTGGCCTGTTTTCAAGGCTACCAGTGACAGGTTGCTAAACCCAGTGACCAGTTTGAAGTTCTGCACCGCTTTGACCAGCAAGCAGCACAGGATCACTCTCTCTTCTCCTCGAAATAGATTTTGCGCTTGACCGCTTTATTTATAATTGCACCTGCTCTCCTAACTCCCTCACTTTTTCCCCATAGCACTTAGCGTCCCCTGACATGCGATACATATTTTACTTATTTTTTGTCTGTCTTTCCCACTAGAATGTAGGCTTCATGAAGACAGAGATTTTTTTCTTTCTTTCCTGTAACTTTTCTTTCTTTTGTCTCCCAGTACTTAGAGCAGTGCTTGGGCACATGATGGACTCAACAAATATTTGTGGAATGAATGATTAATGATTTATGTCAGCACAATATTGGCCCTGCGCAGCCCAGGCACTGCTCACCCATCCCACCCCTCCTCCTGGCTGGAGGCCCACTTAGCCATGCCCAGCATACCCAGCCGATGAGGCCAGGCCGCAGTTCGCAGAAATATTTGAAGTCAAAGGAACAGATGCGCGGGTTGAGCTCCCGTCCCAGGAAAAAGTCGTAAATGGGATTGCCTGGAGAATAATGGGAGGGTGAGGTGCAAGCAAGCACCCCCATCTGCCTGCATCCACACCCTACTGGGACTCCTCTCACCTGAGTTCCCCCCGGGTGCCAGGGCAGAGGCAGGGGCTACCAGAGCCTTCAGATAGAGAAGGAGGCTGAAGATGAAGGCGGTGAGGGTGGCCGCAAAGGCCAAGGGCAGGAGCATTTCCGGGAGCGCGCTCAGGGGCAGCCCGGCTGACACCCCCAGGCCCACCAACAGGGCTGTCAGCACCAGGGCCTGGAAGCCTGAACCACAGCACACAGTGAGACCTGGGGATTGCGCCCCTCCCCCTCCGCCCCACCCCCAAATACACACGCGCACACACACACACAGCCTAAAGCCCAGGGAGGTCGCAGACCTTGTCCCAAGCCGTTAGGGTCACCCCAGCCACTTCTCTGGTGCATAGAGTGGCAGCAATGCTGGGAGTGGAGGGAGGAGGGGTGTGGAGGGAGCCAGTGGAACCCCCTACGTCTGTCCTGGGCGTACAAGAGGCACAAAATAGAAATTGGGGTCGCGGGCTCATCTCCATAGACCTCCCCACCGGGCCTGGGGCTCCACCCCCATCCCCACAACTTCGCGCAAGAACCCAGCCCCCAAGCACCGTTAATGGGGTAGCGCAGTCGACTCTTGTCCTTCAGTTCCTGCCCCTCGGCCACCTGTGGGCACAAAAGGGTGCTAAGGGTTGAGGGTGTCTTTCTTCTCGCCAAGCGCCTCTCTCCGCCCGCCTCCCCCGCGCGTCCGCGAGCCGCGTCCGCACCTTGCGCGCCGGCAAGAGGTAGAGCGCCGCCTGCAGGCCGAGCCAGGTGAGACACAGCAACAGCGCCCACGGGCTCCACAGCTCCTCGAGTTCCGGCAGGTAAGGGGGGGGACCCAGGAGGCGCGCCGGGCCCGAGCGGGCTACCAGCAGCAGGTGGAACATGGTGGCGGGAAGCAGCAGCAGCAGCGCCGCAGCGCCTGGGGAAGGGGGCAGTCGCGGCGGGGGTCCGCTCTCCAACTCTCCCGGACCCCCGCAGGCGGCCCCCTCAGCATTCCCGTCGCCGTCTTCCACATCCCGGCCTCCGCCCTCGGCCCCCTTCTCTGACTTCTGTCTTGGTCCCCTCGAGGATCCTGCTCCTCTTCCCCCTAGTCCGCCCGGTCCTCCATGCCACAAACCCCCTGCTCTGCAGCCGCCGGACCTGGTTCCTCCTCAGCCCCCTCTCCAGACGCTCCCCCGCAAACTCCTAGATCCTCTGACTCCCGATACCCCTCAAAGCCTTTCATCCTCAGATCCTGCCCCCACCCCCGCTCATAGCTCAACCCTCCAGTTCTCCCTCGCATAGCTCTGGCCCCAAGTACCCCCTCTCTCTGCCCCATTACCCAGGGGTCCTCCGAATTCCAGCTCGGCCTGGGAGCCCTGAGGGGCCATGGTCTCCTCCGCTCCGCCGGGGCTTGGGGGCACTCAAAAATCCGTCAAGGAAACACAGCCCACCCCATCCCCCAGCAGATGGGCTCGGTGACGCGGAGGATCCAGCCCAGCTGGGCTTGCACCTGTCTGCACGGAGCACAGACAGCGACCGCTTTTGTCCCGAGGTCTTTAAATGGACCCGCCCCCGGCCCATCCTGGGCCCAGCAGGTCAGCCAATCGTCTCTCAGGGGCGAGACCAAAAGGAACGCCTCCAAAGCCGCCTCTGTAGTCTCAGGCTCACAGCTCCACCTCCCTCCTCCCCCCCAAGCCCCGCCCAGGCAGGCGACAAGGAGCAGGAGACAACACGTCTTTATTAGGCAGGTCTTGAGGCCCCGAGGGGAAGGGCCACGAGGGCGGGCCACGAGGGCGGGACACCAGGTCGGGACACCAGGGGATGAGCGGATTGGGGTGACCGGGCCTAGCCACGCTCACAGATGACCTCGACGACACTGGGTTCCATGGGCACTGGGTCCGGGCAGCGCAGGGCAGCTGAGGCCACCACTTCGTCCAGCAGCAGGTGCACAAGCTCCTCATCAGCCACAAAGCGCCACAGGTAGAGCTGCAAGAAGTGGCAGTCCACCTGCACCTGCTGCAGCCCGAAGCGCCCAAAGGTGCGCAGTCGCACACACTCCAGCAGTGTCTTCAGGCTGATTTTGATGATGCCGGTCAGCACTGACACCTGCAGGTAGGGACACAGGGGTGCAGATCCATTACAGCAGGTGTTGGGGAGGGGTACTAGATCCCCGAGGAAGGGCACCCACGTTCTGTGCAGGGGCCAAGGAGACAGCAAAATGCCAGTAGCTGTGATGGGGTGGAAAGTCCCAGGACCCAGGTAAGAGGGAGGGACAATACAAGGTTGGCCCCATCATCTGGAGGGGAGCAGACAGGGAGGGCCCAGCAACCTGAGGCAGAGATGGGGGTCAGCATTGACATGGGGAGGGGAAAAGCTTACTAAGTTGGAGGGAGAGTATCAGGTCCCTGAGCACGGGCTGGGTTGGGGCAGGGCCCACGGTGTGACTAGGAATCCCTGGGGAGGACCCAGGGCTATGGTGGGGATAAGGACAAGGGCCAAGAGGTATACTAGATTATCACCCAGACGCGGGCTGAGGGCACACCAAGATCAGGGCAGAGGGCTATGAGATGGTGATGGTGGGGCTCTGGATGACCACTCACTCCTAGAAACATCCCTCAGAAACAGAGACTGCGGGGGGGGAGTCAGAGTCCTAGGGCTC
Organism: Eschrichtius robustus; assembly: GCF_028021215.1. Taxonomy (NCBI): domain Eukaryota; kingdom Metazoa; phylum Chordata; class Mammalia; order Artiodactyla; family Eschrichtiidae; genus Eschrichtius; species Eschrichtius robustus. The sequence goes on along the minus strand of NC_090834.1, from coordinate 107,131,517 downwards.
CCTGGGCCAATGCGGGGCTGCTTCAGCCAACCTTCCCAAGGGGCCCTGGGAAGGCAGGGTCACTGTGGACTTCGGACCTTATTGAACTCCACAGGACTGAACACGTCAATACGCTCAGAGAACAGCTTCTGGATGTTGCTCAAGAGGTTGGTGTCCATTGGGGCACTGAATGGGAGGAGACAAGCAATCAGAGCCCACCCCTGCACCCCGATCCTCCTTTTTCCATTCTCCCTGCGCCTACCCTGACCAGCCAGACCTGGGTGTGTAGCTGGGTGCATAACGGCCCTGCTGCCGAGAGCTGCTGTAAACGGAGAAGGTCCTCTTGCTAGAGTCGCTGCTCTGGGCCTTGCGAACACCCTCCTCATACAGGAGCCCCACCTGGTGGTGGAAGGAGGAACTGCAAGGAGGCCAGGGCATGGGGAACATCCAGCCCACCAGGTGCCTTGGGCAAGGGCCAAGGATGCCCTAAGTTACACACTCATTTGTTATAAGAATCACAACCGTTATAAAAACCACAGGGTAGTTAGGGCCTGTACCTAGTTGGTACCCAGTCACTATTTACAGAACCAGTGCAGTGGGGCAAAAGTGGAACATAAGAGTTGGTACTGAGGCCAAATCTTCAGGGCCAACCCTGACCTGATTTCCTGGGTGACTCTGCGCCTCAGCTTCCTCCTCCGAGGTGAAATGGGGGTGAGGATGCCACCACGGCTGGAGGAAGGCCGTAGATGCAGGCACTGCCTGGCCCCTCCTGTCATGATCCTCAGAGGGCTGTTCCCCCAGCACCCCCAGCCCACATCAGAGTTCCCCTGGCCAGCCCAGGGCAGCACCTGCACGTCGATAGCTGTCGTGTCCTCCACCACCCGCTTCATGACAGCACGCACGTTCCGAGGCTCCAGGGTACTGAGCCAGTCCCGTGTCTCCACACTCTTGCGCAGCATCTGCGATATGACCAGGCCCTGCACCTTCACATAGTGGGTTAGCAGCCGCCGTGCCGTCTCCCTGGCCTCCGCACACAGTGTGCTCACAGGTGTCACTGGAGACTGGTCCTGAGCCAGGGATGCAGAGGACAGACAGGCAGTGGGTACTGGGGGCAGCTCTGCAGCCACTGCCCACCAGGAGCTGAGCACAGGTTGGGCAAGGGGCAGGCTGAGTTGGGCACAGGCAGCCCTGACCATGAGGGCACTGCCCAGCCTCCTGTGTTCCTAGCATCACCCCCCCACCCTGCTATGAGCTAGCAGTTCACCTGCACCAGAAACTGTTCATCGGTGAGGGTGAGGATGTAGGAGATGGTGGCGGTCTCGTAGTCCAGGCAGAGGCGGGAGAGCAGGAGGAGCAGGGCAGGTGGCGTGGCACCCCCCTTCTCCCCGGGGCTATCACAGAAGTTCTGAGCTGTCTGGCACATGGAGCGGATGAAGCCCACGATGAGGCTCTCACGGACACCCTGGCTGCAGAACTCGCCCTGTGAGGAGGAGCGCCCCAGATACACAGCAGGTCCAACCTCCCAGGCAGAGGCTGCTAGTGACCTTCTACTGGGACTCAAGTGCCCTGGCCTCTCTCCAAGGGACAGTTTCACCCCGCATTCCAGAACCCCCGAGCAGCTCCCCTGCTGTGGGAAGGGAGTGCAGGGGGGCAAAGCCAGCACTGGGGACCCTGCTTGCAGATGCCCTCAGAGCCTGCCCCACCCCTCCAGGCTGTGCCAGCCTTCCTCAAGGCAGCCTGAAACCACATCCAGACTGCCTGGGGCAAGGACTGTGTGCCCTGGTAGCTGCCAACCTGCATGCAAGATAAACAAAAGAATGCCCTGAAAAGGAAAGAAAAAGGATGCCCAGGGAAAGATCATACCCGGAAGTAGGGCTTGTTGGAGAAAGACACCTCCTTGGCAGTGAAGAGGTGCACAGAGGCCAGCGAGGCCTTAATGTGGCTCAGGGTGGAGCTGGCCACGTTGGCCAGCAGCTCGGCCAGGCCGGGGCCTTCCTTCCCAGCAACTCGAGGGGCGGCCAGCGCCTGCCGCACGTCCGTCAGGCAGCCCAGGAAGGCCGACTGCAGGCCCTGCAGGTGCTGGCCCAGGCGCTCGCGGGCCACTCGCTCCACGATCCCCGTGGCGGCCTCTGCCAGCCCGGCAGCGGCCAGCAGGGCCCCGGGCGCCCGCAGGCGCCGGTGGAAGCGGTCCAGCGCCCGCACGAGCAGCGAGTTGTCACTGCCACCCTGCTCCTGAGCCAGCCGCCGCTCCACCAGCGCGAAGTAGCGGCTGCCCAGCTCCCGCGCAAAGGCTGCCAGCTTCTCGGCACCCGCCGGGCCCTGGGCCGCAAACAGCTCCTGGTAGGCCGCCGCCACCTGGCAGAGGCCCCCGACGAAGCCGCTGCCGCCGCGGTCAGTGAACTCTAGCACGTCGGGAGCCGGAGGGGAGGGCCCCAGCTCCGCCTCCAGGCTCCTCAGCTCCTCCTCCAGCCGCCCTCGGCCGTGAGCCAGGAACTCCTCGCACAGCTCCTCCGCAGGCTCGCCCAGGGCCAGCAGCAGCTCCACGCACTCGGCTTGCTCCGGGGCGCCGGAGCCGCCCTCCCTGCGGGAAGGGAGAGGGAGGTGAAGGGCAAGAAGACAGAATTCGGGGCGTGGGGGGGCAGACCCAGGAGACCAGCGGGTGTGGCATGAGGGCCCAGAGCCCACACCTGAAGCGCTGCCGTAGCTGCTGGGCCAGGCGGGCCGTGATGACCTGGCAGTCGTCCTGGATGGCGCGGAATGAGGGCAGGTGCTGGTACTGCTGCAGCACGGCCCGCGCGCGGCCTTGGTAGCGCACCGCCTGCCCGTAGGCGCCCAGCTCCACGCACTTGGTGAGGCGCGAGGGCAGCTCGAAGAGGAACTGCAGCTTTCGTAGCAGCGCGTGGACCCCTGGGGGACAGGGGGAGGTGGTGTTAGCGCCAACGCCCTGGGGGTGGCCCACTTTAGCACCAGCTCTGGGGCGGGCCGCACCTGCCAGCTTGGTGATGCGCTCGTGGCGGTCCTGCAGCGTGGCGCTGATGCGCGCGCTGAAGTCCGTGATCACTGCCATGTTGGTGGCCAACCGGTCCATCTCATCCTCCATCTTCCGGAAATCGTTCTTCATCTTCCGGATGGTGTCTAGGAGGACAAGGGCGCAGGAGAGGGAAAGGCGGATGACTAGGGGTGCAGACAGAACACTCAGCTTGAGAGGTAGTCCAAATGCCCTCACACACACGTGCCCCCTTCCCAAACGCGCCTGAGCTCACTCCTCGAGGGTCACATTGATGATTAGGTGCTTGAAAAGGACTGCAGTGGTGCTTGGTCACTATAAATGGGGGTGAGGTGTCATTATGTCAGTGCAGCAGACGTTTTCTGAGCACCCCGTGTGTGCCCCTAGCCCCGGTGCAGTGGGGAGATGCCCATGAAGCCGCAGTCCTTGATCTCAGAAGATGCCCAGATCCAAAGGAGGGCACAGGGCACTTGGCAGGGACCTGCTGCTCGTTCCCAAGGGCATCCTCCATGCCCAGCACCCTGCCTGCCATGGGGCAGACAGTAAATACTTGTTCAATCTTACCTCTTTCCCAGACCTCCCTAACCCTTTCACTCTGCCTTCTGGAACATGGTTGACCTCCTCTGAAGGGTTCTTTCCCTTTTGTCCTGACAGAAACCTGCCTAAGGAGGCTGTTCTTCCTTTCAACCCAGGTGCCTCAGGGCCTGGCCCCTTAACACTTCTAGATAGCTTCTACTCCCCCTCCCTTTGAGACCCCAGCTTCTTTGAAGACCATGACATCAAACTACACCCCTTCCTGTTGCCATCCCTACTGTCCTCTTTGCCACGCCCCTCAGTTCCAGATCACGGCCACACCTCCGTGTGGACATCAACATACACAAGGATGAGCCTTTGGACATTCTTGACTCTCCGTTTGCTGACCTCCTCAACTCCATCCATTCTTTTTTTTTTTTTAAATAAATTTATTTATTTTATGTATTTATTTTTGGCTGCGTTGGGTCTACGTTGCTGTGCACGGGCTTTCTCTAGTTGCAGCGAGCGGGGGCTACTCTTCGTTGCAGTGTGCGGGCTTCTCAATGCAGTGGCTTCTCTTGTTGCCGAGCATGGGCTCTAGGCGCGCGGGCTTCAGTAGTTGTGGCGCATGGGCTCAGTAGTTGTGGCTCGCGGGCTCTAGAGCGCAGGCTCAGTAGCTGTGGCGCATGGGCTTAGTTGCTCCGCAGCATGTGGGATCTTCCCAGACCAGGGATTGAACCCGTGTCCCCTGCATTAGCAGGCGGATTCCCAACCACTTCGCCACCAGGGGAGTCCCTACTCCATGCATTCTTGCATCTGCCTCATCTGTGCCACCCTGTCCCTGCCCTTGCTAAGAACTGCATCCTCTAAAACCTTAGCTTCAAGCCTCACCACCTTCTGTAATTCTGATCATTCACCCTGTTGACCCCACTCTAACAATCCCTTGGCCTTTTCAGTAACTCCAGACCCAGTGGCCCTACCACTTGGTCACTGTTTGCAATACCTCTCATGGCTGCACTTCCTTCCTCACTCCTCTTAGAATCTGTGGTCCTCCACGAGCATCAGCACCCATTTGCAAGCCCCCTTGCATCTCTTGCCCCCCGGCCCCCATTATTTGTCGGCAGAACCCTACCACAGGTTAAGCCCAATTACCAACCCACTCCCCAAGAATGACAGCTGAAAATGAGCCACAAAATCATACCAACGGGCCTCCCTTTAAAGTTAGGACTTTAAGTCCCAAAGCAACACTGCATACTGGTCAGCTGTCCTTCCAAACTTTCTAGTGAGTCTGTGTTTCCATTTTCCAAAATAACATTTTGTCCTCAGTCCTCAAAACGCCAATACGTACCCCCATTTCTCAAATGGTGACCTTGATTCACACTTCACAGAGAAAATACAGGCAAACATCAACTCCTTCCAAACCTGCAGAGTGAATAGATCCCTGAGGGAGTCTCATCCTGTCCCACGGCTGTGCTGACTTGGACATTTCTGCCTCCAGTCCTGACCAAAGCCCTGCCTAACAACTTACTTAATACCCTGATGTGGATGGCAAAGAGGCACCTCAAATATGATATGTCGAAAACAGAATTTTTTTGAATTTTTGAATTTCATTTTATTTATTTTTATACAGCAGGTTCTTATTAGTTATCTATTTTATACCTATTAGTGTATATATGTCAATCCCAACCTCCCAGTTCGTCCCACCACCACCCCTCCCCACCACTTTCCCCCCTTGGTGTCCATACGCAAAACAGAATTCTTGACTTTCCCCAAACCTGTTCCTCCACTAACCTTTTCCATTTTGGCTCCTGTTCATTTATTTCTTTACTTATTTTTTAAAATTAATTTTATTTATTTATTTTTGGCTGCGTTGGGTCTTCGTTGCTGCGCGTGGGCTTTTCTCTAGTTGCGGCGAGCGGGGGTCACTCTTGGTTGCGGTGCGCAGGCCTCTCATTGCAGTGGCTTCTCTTGTGCGGAGCATGGGCTCCAGGCATGCGGGCTTCAGTAGTTGTGGCACACGGGCTCAGTAGTTGTGGCTCACAGGCTCTAGAGCTCAGGCTCAGTAATTGTGGCTTGAGGGCTTAGTTGCTCCGTGGCATGTGGGATCTTCCCGGACCAGGGCTCGAACCCGTGTCCCCTGCATTGGCAGGCGGATTCTTAACCACTGTGCCACCAGGGAAGCCCTCCTGGCCATTTCTTAAGAGTCATCTTTGATTCTAATCTCTCCCTTACCTTACATTCGGTCCATTGGCAAGTTGCATAAGGTTTAACTCCAACATTTTCTTTCCAAGCCACCATCATCTCTTGTCCAACTACTACTAACATTTCCCAACTAATTTCCCTAATTCCACTCTGGAACTCACCATCAATATGCATAAAGGAAAGCAATGAGGATGAAGCAGAAACATATCTATTGTAGGAGACTTTAATCTACTTTTGTCAATCCGTGACAGACCAAAAGGACAAAAACCAAATGAAGCTACAGAAGTCCTAAATAATATCATTAATACGGAAGACCTATTTGATTTTTATTCTTTTCAAGATTCCATAAAATACACCAAAACCTTACCACATATTAGGTCATAAAGAAAATCTCAATAAATTTACAGAAGAAAAGAAACTAAATGGTACAGAAAGCATTCCCTGATCACAATGCAATGAAATTAGAGATTAATAACAAAACTAGAAAATAAAGAGATACCATTATTTAGAGAAAACCTCATTATTATCAACTACTGGATCAAAAAGGAAATCAAAACTGAAATTTCTGTATATGTAAAAAATAACAACAATGAAAACACTATAAGAACCTATAGGATATAGCTGAAGCAATGTTCAGAGGAAATCAGTCTTAAATTCTTATCGTACTAATTAGAATAAACATTCAACTCAAGAAGTTAGAAAAAGCATTACAAAAGAAACCAGAAAAAGAAAGCAGAAAAATAAAAAAGGAAGCAGAAAGAAGGAATTAATAAAGCTAAAAGCAGAAATTAATTTATTTTTTTAAATGGGAGAACTAATAAATAAATCAAAGATCAGGGTCACTGAAAAAAAATGAAAAACAAAATATATAAAATGCAAGCTACCCTAATCTTTAAATGGGAAAAGAACATACACAAAATAAGAAATAAGGGGAGAAACAATCACAAATACACAGATATTTTAAAAATCACAAGATACAACTTAGCTCAATTCCGTGTAAAGAAACTGAAAACCTAGATGAAATGGATAATTTGCCACAAAAAACCAGAATTTACCTAAATGGATTCCAGAAGAGCAAGAATACATGAACAGAGAGAATTGAGAATTTTGTCAAAGAAAGATTCTCCAGGACTTCCCTGGTGGTGCAGTGGTTAAGAATCTGCCTGCCAATGCAGGGGACACGGGTTCGAGCCCTGGTCCGGAAAGATCCCAGATGCCATGGAGCAACTAAGCCCGTGCGCCACAACTACTGAGCCTGTGCTCTAGAGCCGTGAGCCACAACTACTGAGCCCACATGCTGCAACTACTGAAGCCCGCACACCTAGAGCCCATGCTCCGCAACAAGAGAAGCCACCGCAATGAGAAGCCCGCGCACCGCAACAGAGTAGCCCCCGCTCACCGCAACTAGAGAAAGCCCGCATGCAGCAATGAAGACCCAATGCAGCCAAAAATTTAAAAATTAAAAAAAAAAAACAAAAAGAAAGATTCTCCTTCCCCCCCACACAAAGGTGCCAGAGGATGTCATGGGGGTGCTGCCATAGCTCTGAAGGACAGCTCATTCCAAAGCTCTGTGTAAGCAGTACTCAAGCAGAGAAAATTAGAAAAGCGTTCACATTAACTTTGTGGAAGAAACATAACACTGATACAAAAATGTGACAAAAATAGCTCAAAAATGAAAGTGACACATTCATATCTTATGAATTGAGATGCATAGATACATTAATTACATAAATTAAATAAATGGAGATACACATATAAATTAACAAACAGAATCCAGCAATGTATTAAAAGAATAATTGAAAAATATGTCCAAATGGTTTTTATTTCAGGAATGCAAGGACAGCTCAATATGAGAGGATCTTGATAATAATTCACCACATTAAGAGATGAAAGAAAGACAATTCAACATCTATTCTTGATTTTTTTAAAAACTCTCAATAAAATATGAACAGCTGAATATTTCCCTAACCTCCAAACACCAGCATCGTGTTTAATGAGGCAATGCTAGAAGCAATTCCCACTAAAATCAGAAACATGGCAAGGAGGGTCACGATCACCACTGCTGTCTAACGTTGCTCTGGGGTACTAGCCACCACAATTAGACTCAGGTAATATATTACAGAGATACAAAACTTGTAAAGGAGGTAAAATTATCACTATTTGCAGATGATATAATTGCATAAATTGAAAACTCTAAAAAAAATCACTGAAAATACTACTACAAACAAAAGAGAATTTAGTAAGGTGACTGAACATGAAATTAATATAAAAAATCTATAGAATTAAGCAACAACATTCACACATACTAATAAGAAGATACAGTAGAAAATGACCCATTTAAAATAGCAATTTTAAAAGATCAAAGTATCTAGAAATAAATTTAAGAAATGTTCAACATTTACATAAAGAAACCTTTATAAGCTAACTGAGGAACATACTAGAAGGCCTGAAGAAGTGTAAAGACATACCACATTCTTGGACAGGGAGCCCCAAAACCTAAGATGTTGATTCTCCCTACAAATTTAACTTGATCCAGTAATATTTTAAGAGACCCCCCTCCTTTTTTTTTAAAGTATAATTTGATGAACAGGTGGAAAAATAAGAAGGGGGAACTAAAATTTGGAAGCGAAAAAGAGTAAGAAGGAACTAGCCTTACTAGAATTTAAAACGTGCAGTTTTATAGCTACAGTAACTTAAAGTGTGTGGCACTGGTACATGGACAATTAGAGATAAATTGAACAAAACAGAAGGTTTTTCAAAAATCCAGAAACATAAAGAAATTTACTATTATGATAAAGGTAACATTTCAAGTCAGTGGGGAAAAGATGAATTATTAAATAGTGTTGGGACAACTGGAAAGCCATTTGAAATAAAAATATAGTTGGACTCAGACCTCACACCTTATACACACACAGAGCAGAGGGATCAAAGTTTGAATGTGATTTTAAAATGTAATCACAAAAGTACATGAAGAAAGTCAGGGAGAATTTCAAAATAATATTAGGAATGGAAAAGGTCTTGCTTAGAAACACCTCAAACTCAGAAGCTATCAAAGAAGAGATTAATAAAATTGTTTGATCAACAAAAACCACCATGAGCTAAATGAAAACAAACTTTAAAAGAACTGTAAATCATACCATACAGGGCTACTTTTCCCTAATATGTGAAGAACTCTTACAAATCATTATGAAAAAGAACAACTCAGGAGTTCCTTGGAGGTCTAGTGGTTAGGACTTGGCACGTTCACTGCCGGGGCCCTGGGTTCAACCCCCGGTTGGGGAACTAAGATCCCGCAAACTGCCCAGTGTGGCCAAAAAAAAAAAAAAAGAAGAAAAGAACAAGTCTATAGAAAAATAGGAAAAGGACATCACAGACAAGGATATCAAACAGCTCTTAAGTATACAAAGAATGTTTAACCTCACAAGAGAAATTAAATTAAAACTACACAGAGGGACTTCCCTGGTGGCACAGTGGATAAGACTCTGCACTCCCAATGCAAGGGGCCCAGGTTCAATTCCTGATCAGCGAACTAGATCCCACATGCATGCTGCAACTAAGAGTTCACATGCCACAACTAAGAAGCCCGCATGCCACAACTAAGGAGCTGATGAGCTGCAACTAAGGAGACTGCCTGCCGCAACTAAGGAGCCCACGTGCAGCAACTAACACCTGGTGCAACCAAATAAATAAATAAATATGTAAAAAAATAATCTTATTTAAAAAAACTACAGAGATACTACTTTTCAGATTGTCAAAGATTGAAAATTTTGGTAACTTAGTGTTGGCCAGGGTGTATGGAAAGAGCTGTTCTCCTATTTGCTGGTGGTTGTGCAAACAGGTCATTTTTCGTTGAAAAGAATATGGCAATATCTAACAGCAGTCACTTGTGAGCCTTCGCACACCCACACCTGGCCTGTGTGTGGCTCCTGGACTGTGGGAATGTTCTCTGAGCAGGATTGGGGCAGCAACCCAACTTGGGCAAAGTGAGGAGAAAAACATCAATGACAATGACAATAAAAAGGAACAGACACAAAATATGCAGGGAAAAAATAGCTGAAAAAAATCAAACAAAAAAATGCACAAGAAGAACTCACAGAGCTAACACCTACAGAACAATTAAGAGATTTAAAAAAAAATTACATGAAGAGGTAGACCAAGAATCACAAAATGAACTTCTGATGTTAGCAACACAGTCTATGAGACAAGACCATTCACCCTTCTTAGATCCCACAGAGAGGAAGGTAACTAAAAAAATAAAGTCCCAGAATATGAAACATCTGTACTACTCTTTGGGGCTACTGGTTGGAGTTGCTTATATTTTTTTGGAAAATGGTGACTGGGTTGCCAATTCACAAACAATGAATTAATGGACATAGCACGGACAGTGCCTGCAGTTAAAAACTGAATAAAAGGGACTTCCCTGGTGGCGCAGTGGTTAAGAATCTGCCTGCCAACACGGGGGACACAGGTTCGATCCCTGGTCTGGGAAGATCCCACATGCCTTGGAGCAACTAAGCCCGTGCACCACAACTACTGAGCCTGCGCTCAAGAGCTCTCGAGCCACAACTACTGAAGCCCGTGCGCCTAGAGCCCGTGCTCCACAACAAAAGAAGACACCGCAACTAAGAGTAGCCCCCACTTGCTGCCAACTAGAGAAAGCCCGGGCGCAGCAACGAAGACCCAACGCAGCCAAAAAAACAAAACAAAAAAAACAACTGAATAAAAGCAGAGCAAAGGCAGAAGATGGAAGCTCAGGTACCAGAAGGCTCACGGGCTGACGATCATGAAGAGGCTTGGAAGTTCATGAGGCGTTTCGTCTTCCCCCAGTGAATTCTTGCTTTTGCTTACAAACCATTTAACCTATGACACAACCTCCTTCCAGGTCTGTCAAATGCTACCATCAGAGGAGCAGATTCGTTTTGGAGTGGGTGTTTGGGACCATGACATTTAGGTACTACATCAGAAAGGAAACTTGAATCTGACTTTCAAAGGGGAAAAAAAAATCCAAAAGCTAAGTTGTCATTAAAACAGAATAAAAGAAAACCTAGTACTGGTGGCATTGCTGTTGAATGCACAGCCACAGAGCCATTGAAATGGAAATAAAAGTTGCAGCACGGCAAAACAAAAAACATCCACACCACTGAGTAATAAAGACTACACTGTACGTCCCTGAACTCTTTCAAGCTTGCTAAGATAAGCAGTTTGCAACTAGGGCAAACTCTCCTTGGGAGGAGCGTGGGTGGTAACTGGTAGGCGGCTGGAGGGGGACTTGTTGGTCATGCTGTTGACTGACCTGGGTGCTGACTGCACAGAAGTGTTCCATCTGTGAAATTCCAGGAGCTGGCCACTATGACCTGTGCACTTTTCTGTTAATCTTCAATAAAGTGTACCATTAAAGATTGTTTTGTCTTTACCTGGGGAAAGGAATGGGAAGAGGCTTTTCACTACACAACCTTTGGGACCTTTCCAGTTTTGGAACAGATAAATGCATTGTTACATAAACAAACGCAGTGTCTAGGCCAAAGGTTGGCAAACTATATACCCTGCGGGTCAAACCTGGCTTGATAGCTGTTTGGCTTTTTGATTTTCAACTGGGCTATAATTGACATAGCATAAAATTCAGTGGTTCTTAGTATATTTATTATATTCACAAGATTGCACAACCAATATTACTATCCAATTCAATAATATTTCATCACCCCAAAAAGAAACCTTGTATCCCTTAGTAGTCACTCCCTGTTTCTCACCTCTGTCCCTGGCAACCATTCATCTGTTTTCTGTCTCCATGGATTTGCCTATTCTGTACATTTAAAATACATGGAATTAGGGACTTCCCTGGTGGTCCAATGGTAAAGGATCTGCCTTACAATGCAAGGGAGGTGGGTTCGATCCCTGGTCAGGGAACTAAGATCCCACATGCCGTGGGGCAACTAAGCCCACGTGCCACAAACTACAGAGCCCACGTGCTCTGGAACCCATGCACCACAACTACAGAGCCCACCCGCCCTGGAGTCTGCGCACCACAACTAGAGAAGAGAAAAGTCGCACGCCACAACTAGAGAGAAGCCCACGCACCATAAGGAAGAGCCCGCATGCCATGACGAAAAATCGTGCACGCCTCAACAAAAATCCCACATGCCACAACTAAGACCCGACGAAGTCAAAAATAAGTTAAATAAATAAATAATAATACCAAAAAATAAAATAAATGGAATTACATACAGTATGCGGCCTTTTGTGTCTGGCTTCTTTCACTTAGCATGTTTTCAAGGCTCATCTAAGTTGTAGCATGTATCAGTACATCATACTTTTTTTTTTTTTTTTTTTAAAGAGATATGCTCCCTGTACATTCACAGTAATTATTCTGGAATCTAGTCTTTTGTTTTCAGATTCCTGGGGGATATTTTTCTTTTTTTCTTTTTAATTTTTATTTATTTATTTATTTATGGCTGCGCTGGGTCTTCGTTTCTGTGTGAGGGCCCTCTCTTGTTGCGGCAAGTGGGGGCCACTCTTAATCGCGGTGCGCGGGCCTCTCACTATCGCGGCCTCTCTTGTTGTGGAGCACAGGCTCCAGACGTGCAGGCTCAGCAGTTGTGGCTCACGGGCCCAGCCGCTCCGCGGCATGTGGGATCCTCCCAGACCAGGGCTCGAACCCGTGTCCCCTGCACTGGCAGGCAGACTCTCAATCACTGCGCCACCAGGGAAGCCCACATCATACTTTTTTATGGCAGAGTAATATTTCCTTGTATGGATAGACCACACCTGTTTTCCATTCATCAACTGGTGGCCATTTGGACTGCTTTCACTCTTTGGCTGTTATGAATAAAGCTGCTATGAACAATTGCGTATGTGTTTTTGTAAACATATGTTTTCAGTTCTCTTTGGTATATTCCTAGGAGTGGAACTGCTGGGCCTCATGATAACTCCATGCTTAGCCTTTTGAAGAATGGCCAAACTGTTTTCGGGTACACCATTTTGCATTCCCACCAGGAATGTAGAGGGTTCCAAATACTCCACATCTTCACCAACATTTGTTTTATTCCGTTTTCTGGAAAACCTAGCGGGTGTGCAGTGGTATCTCATTGTGGTTTTGATTTGCATTTCCCTAATAACTAATGATGTTGAGCACCTCTACATGTGCTCGTTGGTCATCTGTATATCTTCTTTGGAGAAATGTCTATTCAAATCTTTTGCCCATTTTTAAAAAAATTTATTTATTTAATTTACTTATTTTCGGCTGCATTGAGTCTTCATTGCTGCGTGCGGGCTTTCTCTAGTTGCGGTGAGCGGGGACTACTCTTTGTTGTGGTGCACAGGCTTCTCATTGCGGTGGCTTCTCTTGTTGCGAAGCACGGGCTCTAGGCGTGTGGGCTTCAGTAGTTGTAGCATGTGGGCTCAGTAGTTGCGGCTCGCGAGCTCTAGAGCGCAGGCTCAGTGGTTGTGGCGCATGGGCTTAGTTGCTCTGAGGCATGTGGGATCTTCCCAGACCAGGGCTCAAACCCATGTCCCCTGCATTGGCAGGCAGACTCTTAACAACTGCGCCACCAGGGAAGCCCATGCCCATTTTTAAACAGGGTTATTTGTCTTTTTAGTGCTGACTTAAAGTTCTTTACATATTCTGGACATTAGACCCTTATTTGCTATATGATTTGCAAATATTTTCTCCCGTTCTGTGAGCTGTCCTTTCACTTTCTCTATAGTGTCCTTTGAAGCACAAGATTTTAATTTTGATTAAGTTCAATTTATCCGATTTTTTTCCTTTGATTACTTGTGCTTTTGGTGTCTATAAAGTAAAAACCCACTCCTGTGTGTCTCTACTCTCAACACTACTTCACATCCTTCACCAGATGTGTGGGTTTTCCACTTATCAAGGAATTCTGTGACATCAGCTGGGCATCCTATGACTTAACTTAATTCTGACACCATCTACCGGGAGTTAGCGTCAGATCTCATAGGTTAAGGACTCAGTCCCACAAAACTATCCTCCCTCACTTTAGATTTCAATCACAAGTCCAGGTTGTCAGCTATGATTCTGACTGATTGGCTCTAAATTGGAGGTTCCCATGACCCCCTCCTCAGGTTCAATTAATTTGTTAGAGCAGCTCAGCAAACTCAGGAAAAGAGTTTACTTACTAGATTACTGGTTTATTACAAAAGGAAACAACTCAGGAACAGCTAGATGGGAGAGATGTATAGGGCAAGGTATGTGGGAAGGGGTATAGAGTTTCCATGTCCTCTCTGGGCATGCTACTTTCCCAACACCTCCACATGGTTCACCAACCCATCCTTTTGGGTGTTTATGGAGACTTCACTACATAGACATAATTGATTAAACCATGAGCCATTGGTGACTGAATTCAATCCCCAGCCCCTCTCCCCTTCCTGGAGGTCTGGGGGGTGGGGCTGAAAGTTCCAACCCTCTAATCACATGGTTGGTTCTGCTGGCAACCTGCCCCCATCCTTGGGTTATCCAGGAGTTTTCCAAAGATCACCTCATTAACGTAAACTCAGGTGCGGTTGAAAAGGGCTTGTTATATAAATACCAAAAGACATCCATGTCACTTTATTTCACTAGAGCTATTTCAGCAACTGGGAACAAAACTAAATGTTGTTAACAAGGCTCTTATATAGGAAATTACAAGGGGTTAGGAGCTATGCCAGGGATGGTGGACAAAGACCAAATGTATATTTCTTATTATAAATCACAAATCACAGTGTCATATCTAACAAACTCTTGTCTAATCCAAGGACATGAAGATTTACACCCGTGTTTTCTTCTAAGAGTGTTTAGTTTTAGCTGTTATATTTAGGTCTATGATCCATTTTGAGTCAATTTTTGTATAGTGTGTGAGGTAGGGATCCAATTTCAATCTTTTGATATGGCTATCCAGGTATCCCAACCATGTGTTGAAAAACCTATTCTCTCTGTTGAATAACTGTGGCACCCTTATAAAAAAATTAACTGACCACAGATGTACAGGTTTATTTATGGACTCGAGTCTACTCAATTGACAGAAGCCTACAGGCTGTTATGTGGGGCCAGATATTGGTGAGAAAATGGCAGCCTTCACGAGGGCTCACGCCAGTAAGAACTGCCACTGCCAGTGTCCTTGTCCCTACAGTGAGCCAAAGCCGGCTCCCACCTTAGCAGGAGACCCTCCAATACTAGCAAGTGTCAAAGCACTGTTACCTGCCCCGGCCATATTCCAATTCCTGATCCACAAGTCTCTCTTCTGCAATAGAAAGGTTTTATACCATAAAGTCATCGACTGCCACCTCTTCACTCCCAGCCACAACTAATGGGACTAGAGGGCAAAATCTGACCTATCATCTAGCCACCTCACTGTCACTTGACATTAAAGAAATAAAGACACAGACACAGGAGAAGGCCATGTGGAGACAGAGGCAGAGATTAGAGTGGTGCAACTGCAAGAAATGTTTTAAGTCAACCAGAACCTGGAAAAGGCATGAAAGATTCTCCCCTAGAGCCTTTGAAGGGAGTGCAGCCCTGCTGACAACTTGATTTTGAACTTTTGGCCTCCAGAACTATGAGACCATAATTTCTGTTATTTTTTTTTAATTTCTGTTATTTTAAGCCACCAAAATTGTGACAGTTTGTTATAGCAACCATAGGACACTCACACAAATACTAAGGTTTTTTTTCCCCTGTAGGAAGTGAGTGGCAGGGGTTTTCATTAAATATGTTTTGAATATATAAACCTTGCCTCTATTTTCTTAAATATAATATTGTGGATGTAATTTAGACTGTTTTCTTAACTCTGGATAAACTTTATAAACTTTTTGCAAAGATAATGATTTGCCAGTGACTGTAGATGTTGATAGAGCTGTTGGTTCCTATACCAAGTGGTCCCAGGTTATTAGATTTTCTTGAATTATTATTTCTCCTTTATGGCAGTATAGTCTATTTGTCTACTCTCTGATTGTTATGATTTTATTTTAGTCTATTTGTCTACTCTCTGATTGTTATGATTTTATTTTTCACTTGTTAAACAATAGTCTAACATAAAAATTATTCATTTAGGGATTTATTTATTATGCATAATATGTGTCTTTTATAGAAATGCAGTTCTTTCAAAAGCTACTACAGGTACTAGAACAAAAAAATCTGACTTTTTAAAGTTATTTTTGGACTTGTTTTGCGTTTGAAACAAGGCATTAAACATTATGTCTTATCTATAAAATTTTGACCAAGTTATTTAGCATCTCATTACCTCAGTTTCCCTATCTGTAAAATGGAGATATAGTTAACTACTTCATAGATGTGTAAGAATTAAATTAATTAATATATGTAAGCAGTTTGATCAGTGTAGTTTTATATTAAACACTCAATAAATATTGCCTAGTATTAACCAGTTAAACTTGCTATTATATATAATTATTAATAAATTAGTTTTACTTGTAAAGATCTGCTAATAATGAACTCTCTCGGTTTTTACTTATCTGCGAATGTCTTAATTTCTTTCTTTTTTTTAAAAATATTTATTTATTGTTAGTTAGTTAGTTGCACCGGGTCTTAGTTGCAGCACGTGGGCTCCTTAGTTGCGGCAGGTGGGCTCCTTAGTTGCGGCTCCAGGGCTCCTTTAGTTGCGGCTCACCAGCTCCTTTGTTGAGGCACATGGGCTCCTTAGTGTGGCATGCAAACTCTTAGTTGTGGCATGCATGTGGGATCTAGTTCCCTGACCAGGGATCGAACCGGGGCCCCCTGCATTGGGAGCGCAGAGTCTTATCCACTGTGCCACCAAGGAAGTCCCTCTCTTTCTTTTTTACAGGATATTTTTACTGGGTATAGAATTCTTGGTTGACACTTTTTTCATTCAGCACTTTGAAATGTGAATCCACTGTCTTCTGACCTCCACGGTTTCTGACGGGAAATCAGCTGTTAATCTTATTGAGTATCACTTGTATGTGATGAGTCACTTTTCTCTTGATGCTTTCAAGTTTCTGTCTGTCTTTTTTTTTTTTGACAGTTTCAATGTGATATGCCTAGGTGTGAATCTCCCTGCATTTATCCCACTTGGAGTTTGCTGTGCTTCTTGGATGTGTAGATTAATGTTTTTCAGTAAATTTGGGTAGGTTTGGGCCATTATTTCTTCATATATTCCTTCTGCTATTTTTCTTTCTCCTTGCACTCTTCCCATTAGGCATATGTAGGTACACTTGGTGTCCCACATGTCTCTAAGGCTCTGTTCAATTTTCTTCATCCTTTTTTCTTTCTATTCTTCACACTGAATAATTTCAACTGACCTATCTTGAAGTTTGCTGATTCTTTCTCTGCTTGTTCAAATCTGTTATAGAGACCCTCTAGTGAATTTTTCATTTTCATTGTGGTACTTCATCATTTCTAGTTGGTTCTTTTGTTAAATAATTTCTTCTCTTTGATATTCTGTATTTGGTGAAACATTCTTATGCCTTCCTTTAGTTCTTTAGATACAGCTTCCTGTAGGTCTTTGAACATATTTAAAATAGTGGATTTAAATCTTTACGTAGTAAATTCAATGTCTGGGCTTCTTCAGGGACAGTTTCTACTGCTTTTTCTTGTGTATGGGTCAGATTTTCTACTTTATTTGCATGTCTCATAAATTTTTATTGAAAAAACAGACATGTTAGATAATACTGATATAACATGGCAACTCTAGAAATCAGATCCTCTCTCCTCCCCAGGGTTTGTTGTTGCTGCTTGTTGCTACTGTTTGTCTAATTATTTTTCAGAGTTACTAAACCTGTACTAATTAGTTTCTGAACCAACTCTGTAAAGTTTGTATTCTTTGTTGTGTATAGCCACTGAAACCTTTACTCGGTTAGCTCAGTGATTAGCTAAGGACTGGACAAGGATCTCCTTAAATATCTAGAACTAATAAATCTCCTAGTATTTACTGAGGAGCTGTGTGTGTGTGTGTGTGTGTGTGTGTGTGTGTGTGTTGGGGCATACCTTAAACACTCAGCCAGGAGGTTTACAACTCTCCCTTAACCTTCACTTCCTGCTTGCACTGAGCCTGAAGTAAGCCGGAAGTGAGAGCTTAGGACATCCTCAGGTCTTTCTTTCTTTCTTTTCTTTTTTTTTTTTTTTTAATAAATTTATTTTATTTATTTATTTATTTTTGGCTGTGTTGGGTCTTCATTGCTGTGCACAGGCTTTCTCTAGTTGCAGCGAGCGGGAGCTACTCTTTGTTGTGGTGTGCGGGCTTCTCATTGAGGTTGCTTCTCTTTGTTGCTGAGCACAGGCTCCAGGGTGTGCGGGCACAGTAGCTGTGGCTCGCAGGCTCTAGAGCACAGGCTCAGTAGTTGGGGTGCACTGGCTTAGTTGCCGTGGCATGTGGGATCTTCCCAGACCAGGGCTCAAACCCGTGTCCCCTGCACTGGCAGGTGGTTTTTTTGTTTGTTTGTTTGTTTTTTCGGCTGTGTTGGGTCTTTGTTGCTGTATGAGGGCTTTTCTCTGGTTGTGGCGAGCGGGGGCTACTCTTCGTTGTGGTGCACAGGCTTCTCATTGTGGTGGCTTTTCTTGTTGGGAGCACGGGCTCTAGGCATGTGGGCTTCAGTAGTGGTGGCACGCGGGCTCAGTAGTTGTGGCTCGTGGGCTCTAGAGCGCAGGCTCAGTAGTTGTGGCACACGGGCTTAGTTGCTCTGCAGCATGTGGGATCTTCCTGGATCAGGGCTCAAACCTGTGTCTCCTGCATTGGCAGGCGGATTCTTAACCACTGCGCTGCCAGGGAAGCCCTGACAGGTGGATTCTTAACCACTGCGCCACCAGGGAAGTCCCTCAGGTCTTTCTTAAGTATGTGTACTACCCTACACATTTGTGGCCTTCAAGATTCCTAATAATGTGTCAGAGCTTGTCAAAGCCCCTAGGGACATCTCATTCCTCAGCTTTTCCTTTTAAGCTTTTGGGTTAGTACTATTGTTTGCCCAAGTGTTATCTATCACTTCAGACAGACACAACATTTGCCTGTAATTGTTTTTGACAAACAACTCTGGTGAGAGACTTTTAGCACTGGGTGACCTCCAGGTCAAGACAAACCTATGGGGTGGACTGTTTTAGGAAACCACCAGACAGGTTAAATAATGACAATTCTTTGGGCATGAGGCTTTGAAAGAACTCCAGCTTTGTTCTGCTCCCTCTACTATTAGGAGTATGGGCTATTTTTCAAGGCTACTGCTAAGCTGGAGAGGAAATGGTGGGGCTAGGACAAGCTAAAATACCATAGGATTCATTATTTTTACCACTATTCAGCTCTTTTTCTTGAATAAATGCTCCTCTGATTGCTGCACACCTTTGGTTACTTTCCAGAGTTCTAAGAAAGCTTATTCTAACCACTGTGGCCAGTTTTCGGGTTGCTTTTATGGAGGGGATATTTTCAAATGCACTTACTCCACTATTTTTACTGATGTCACTCTGGATGCCAGGGCTGTTTTTGTAAATGAGTTTTGCTGGAATACAGCCATGCTCATTCATTTATACTGTCTGTAGTTGCTTTCATGATAATGGCAGAAATGAGTAGTTGTGACAGAAACCAGATGGCCCACAAAGCCTAAAATATTTACTTTTTGGTCTTTTCAGAAAAACCTAAAAAAAAAAAAAAGAAAACAAAAGAAAAGAAAAACCTCACCACCCCTGTTGTATATCCTATACAGTCAGACCCTGCTCCCTTCACCCCCACACTCTTGCTTTCCCTGCTCTGGTCGTAGAGTTTCCAGGGCCTTTGCACAAGTTGTTTCCTCAGCCTGGGCCACTCTGCCCTCAAATCCTCCCATCGTCAACTTTTCATCATTCACCTTAACTGTGACTCTTTAGAAAAGCCTTTCTCTGCCACTCTCTCTATATCAGTCCCAACCACCCACTCTCTAATATATTATCCTGTTTCATTTTCTCCAGAGCTCTTGTTGAAGTGAACTGATCTAATTTTCTTTCTTCATTATCTGTCTCTTTCTCTAGAACGTATGTTCTGTGACAGCTGAGAAACTGTCTTATTTACTGCTATATCCCTGGTGCCCAGAATAGTAATTGGCACACAGGCAAATATTTGACAAGCGACTGAATAAATGAATGAATCAGTTGAATTAACGTATATTCATACTGACACCACTCTCCCTCTATAACCACTCCTGTCTCCATCGCAGGCTCACCCTCCTCCTCCCCATGGCCGTCAAACGGAGGCGTTCCTCCAAGCTCTGTCCTGGGCTCTCTCCTTTTCTCAGGCTCTATCCCATTCTGGAGCAACCCTGCCCACACTTCCCTTTAAACTCTCCTCCTCTTCACAGCTGCCTCCAAGGCTTATTCCTCCAGCTCAGATCTCTCTTCTGAGCTCCAGAGCCACATATGCATCTGCCTTCTTGTTAGCTCCTTATGCACAGCTCCAAAACCTCAAAACCTAGCTCCCTTAGCCTCAGAGGTATGAGTTCTCACCACTAGGTAAAGGTTCCCCACTTCTAGCATGAGTCAGAAGGCTACTCCTTAGAGATACTCTGAGGAAAGAAGAGGTGGATTGGACTAGACCCCCTCAAGCTTCCTTCCATACTGAGATGCTGTGATTATCTGACATGGATCTCTAGAGTTCTTATGATTAAGACCAAAATCCTTCTTATTTTGTCTACAAAGGCCTTCATGATCTGGCCCCACAGGCTCATCCAGGTTTATTTCATGCCTTGCTCCCCTTAAAAAAACAAAACAAAACAAAACCTAGCTCATTATGTTCCTTTTCCTACACCTGATCTTCTTGCAGTTTCTTGGGCACCATATCCACCATCCAGTGTTCAAGTTGAAACTTGGGTCATTCTGTACACCCAAAGCTCCTCAACACCATGTCCTGTCAGTGCTGCCCCCTAACACTTCTTAATTTACTCCTCAGTGTCCATCTCTACCATTATCGTCCTGGTGTTAGCGCCCAGAATCTCTGGTCTGGACTACTGAAATGGCCTCACTCCAGCCACCTCTCCAATCTATTCCTTTCAATGTAGGTAGGGACAAGAGGGATCTTTTCAAAACACAAATCACATCACTCATTTGTCTAAACACTTTGATTAGCTAAGTACTCTTTAGATAAATGGAAAATTCCTTAATGCGTTCTGAAAGGTCTCTAGTTAAACTCCACCACACCTATCCGCCTGACTGGCTCTGCCCACAGTCTGCTTTCCCTCCTGCTACAGTAGATGAGCTCTTGACCTTCTGTTAAGGCCAGCCTCTCCAATGTGCACTGCTCAATCCCCTCCCTCTTTCCTGAGGACTTTGCTTCTGCAGTTTTTCCCTCTCTTGTACCACTGATGAGCACTCCATGAGCTAATGTATTGGTCAAGCTCATCAATTCCATTTCTTGGAATGCCTTCTTCATTTATCTTCTAAGACACCCATGGTCTGGGTTGTTCTCAAACTTTCCCAAATGTTTGTTTCTTTGAGAAAGAAGATTTGTGAGATTTTCCTTCTTTTCATGACTTCTGAAATGTTAGGATGCCCCAGGCTTCTGTCCTCAGACCTCTTCTCTCTGTACACTCCCCCCAGGAGATCTCATCTTGTTCCATGTACCTCAAGTTCCAGCCTTCTCTGAATTCCAGATCCCTCAACTAACAAATTTTTAAGAATATTGAGCCATTCTACTTTTCCACGGTTACCACCCTGGTCCATACAACCAGCATCTTGCCTGGACTGTTATAATAGCCTCCTAATGGGTGTCTCTGCCATCCTTGCCTCCCTATAGTCCACTCTCAACAAAGTGGACAGAGGGGTCCTTTTAAAACAACAGTCAGGTCACCCCATTCTTCTGTTCATTTCATTTCACTCAGAGTACAGACATTCCCATAGACTGCAGGTAGACCTGCAGGATCTGCCTCTAGGACTAAGTACATGTCGGTCCCAAAAATCTGAACAGTGCATTTCACCAACACAGGACAGAAGCTAGTGTGGATGATACTGAACATTGTCTAGTACCATCTTGAATAGAGAATAAAGACGACAGAAGGGGAAAAAAAACACCTTTATATGATGTTTGTCCCTTAATGTCATACATTTTCTCTATCTCTGCTTCATTTAAAAAGAGAGAAAGGAAAGGAAGGGGAGAAGGGGAAAGGGGAAAAGGGGAAAGGGGAAGGAAGGAAGGAAAGAAGGAGAGAGAAAGGAAGAAAAGAAAGAAAAAAAAAGAGAGAGTGAAAGAGAGAGAGAGAAGCCCATTCTCGAGATAGACCTGAACCAGAGAAGAAAGCTACCACTAATGAGAGAAACTAACCATTACTGAGGCATCCTTAGTGTCAGAGATTCTAAGTGCTTCAGGTAAATTCATTTCTTTTTAAAATTTCATTTTGTCCTTTTCTCCCCTTTGGTCCTCAAAACAACCCTCTGGGAACACTTATCACCTCAGTAGTCATCAAACCATGAAAGCTCTGAGAGAGAAAGATGAGAGTGGATTAGTGTCAGGGCAGGACTAGAATCTGGGTCTGCTCTGTCTAAATCCTCTGCTGGCTTCCCCAACACAGGAGAAACTGGGGGATGTGGGACTGTGAGGAGTGTTCCCCAGTAGGAATCACCTGTGGCTGAGATGAACTTGTTGTAGTTCTCATAGACCAGGGTCTGCATGTCGCTGTCTAGAGCCCGGATCTGCCGCACCATGTCCGTCTCACTGTCCATCAGCTGGGCCAGTGGGCACTCTCTTCGCAGCTGGAGGAAATTAGGTGGTTAGTATCCAGGACAGGGGGCACTCATGTCCCCCAGCCTTGCCCCTAACTGGTAGGCTTTTGGTGCAAGAAAACCCTGATCCCACCCCTGTCAGGAATCTCAAAGAACCTATAAGTGGCATAGCTCAGGAGTTACCAGGTCAGACCCTATTTGGGGTTTGTCGGCATTTGAAATCCTCAGATTCAACCAAGGCCCAGTCCTATGCCTGTCAGCGCCTGGGCCACGCCCCCTACATCGGGTCTATCAGAACATCAGCCCAGGAGACCTCAGACTTCGCACCATCTCAGGCCAGTCCAAGTCTGCCCACGACCCCTTATCTTCCAGCTCTGCCCCTATTGCCCGGCCCAGGGTCATCCTGCTTTTATGAACCCCTCTTCCCTCGCCCCACCCTCCCCCGCAACAAAGTCGCAGGCGTGATGTGGGGTACAATATATCGGGGGCCTGTTCCCCCTCCCGATACACACACCTTGTCCAGATACACTTCCGGGTCGAAGTGCGCCCCATTAAGATCTATAGGGTCCAAGGGGTCCGGCCCCGCGGGGCGCCCCGCCGCCTCCACCTCCGAGAGGCCGTAGTAAAGCTTCAGCATCCCGTGCGCCTTCCGCCGACGCTCCGGAGCCTCCGCTTCGGGTCCCTCTGGGGAGTCCCCAGGTCCAGAGACCGGGCCACGTCCTGCGACTGCCGCCGCCATGGCTCCAAGTGCAGCCCACGGGGCGTGAGGCTGGGCAGGGGCTAGGGAGGAGGTACTTCCGGGAGCCATAAAGTTGTTGTTGAAACAAGGCAGTCCTTCAGGTGAAACGTCCCCCTGAAGCCCTGGGTCCTTCGAGACTGGAGTTCCCCCGCACCTTTCCTCCCTGAGCGAAGAGGTTCCGCCAGAGCCCTGGGTTCCCCCAGCTTCGCAGGAAGGATTTTGTGGAACTGGTCGAGTCGCTGTCCTCCCAGAAGGAGGACGACTCGTGGCTTCCAGCCCTGCACCCCCGCAGACAAGGGCCTGCGGAATATGTCCCTAGATGCAGTGGACGGAGCGCGGGCCGTGGAGCCAGAGAGGGTATGTCTGGCATCCTGCCACTGCCTTGTTACAGGGGTAGCAGCTCAGTTTCCCCCATTCCTAATATTGGGGTACATCTTTCACAAGGGGGCTGTGAGGATTAAATGCATGTACAGTGCTGCACACTGCCTCTAGCGCAGTGTTTCTCAAGGCCTGGTCCTCTGACGTGCATCAGAATTGCCTTCAGAATTACTTGAGGTGCATTGCAAAGACTCTGGGCTCCCCTCAGACCTAGCTTATTTTTTTTAAGTCAAGTAGTTCTGGTGCACTTGAACTTGAGAACTCCTATTATACGCTGCTTAGAAGACACAGTTGGGACATCTTAAGTGACTGATGGGATGTGCTGACTGAGGGGTTAGGTGGAGATGTTGAGGATAATTCTCAGGTTTCCGATTGGGACAAAGGTACAGCTGTTCACCCAGGTGAAGAGCTGAAGATAGGGAAAGACTTGCAGTTCAAATTGAGACACGCTGAGTTTGAATGGATGAAAAGGAGAAAAAGACTGTGTCAGTGTGGTCCTTGAAACATCACTTATGATGGGCTGGGGGGCCAGGGATGGAATGGAAACCACTTTATTCTTTGGCAGGGGTCCTGCCAGCCAAACACAGCCCACCACCTGTTTTCATATGGCCTGTAAGCTTTTTTTTTTTTCATTTTTAAATGGTTGAAAAAAAATAATGGCATTTCATGATGTGAAAATCATATGAAATTCATATTTCAGTGTCCATGGGAACACGTCCATGCCCACGCATTTACATATTATCTATGCCTACTTTTTGTTTTTTAATTTATTTATTTTTGGCTGCCTTGGGTCTTCATTGCTGCGCACGGGCTTTCTCTAGTTGCGGTGAGTGGGGGCTACTCTTCATTGTGGTGCGCGGGCTTCTCATTGTGGTGGCTTCTCTTGTTGCGGAGCACAGGCTCTAGGCATGCGGGCTTCAGTAGTTGTGGCACGTGGGCTGCAGTAGTTGTGGCACGCAGGCTCCAGTAGTTGTGGCATGTGGGCTCAGTAGTTGTAGCTCGCGGGCTCTAGAGCGCACGCTCAGTAGTTGTGGCACACGGGTGTAGCTGCTCCGCGGCATGTGGGATCTTCCCAGACCAGGGCTCAAACACGTCCCCTGCATTGGCAGGCAGATTCTTAACCACTGCACCACCAGGGAAGCCCTATGCCTACTTTTAACTACAACAGCAGAGTTGAGTCATTGCAACAGAGACGTATGGCTGGCAAAACCTGTAACGTTTACCATCTTGTTTTTCACAGAAGAAGTTTGCTGACCCCTGACTCTATGGGATACTCAGAGGCTGTATAAAAAATATACATGAAGATTTAAGCTTATCAAGCTATAATCTTAAGAAAAATGAAGAAAAGAGTATAAAGATTTAGGGGCTTCCCTGGTGGTCCAGTGGGTGGGATTCTGCGCTCCCAATGCAGGGGGCCCGGGTTCGATCCCTGGTCAGGGAACTAGATCCCACATGCCTGCTGCAACTAAGAGTTCTCATGCCGCAACTAAGAAGTCCGCGTGCCACAACTAAAGATCCCACATGCCGAAACTAAACATGCTGCAACGAAGATCCCGCATGCCGCAACTAAGCCCCAGCGCAGCCTGAATAAATAAATATATTCTTTAAAAAGAGTATAAAGATGTAGATCTACTCCAAGAAATCTATAAACTTCAAAAAAAAAAAGTTGCAGAATACTGTTAAGAAAAATTATCCAAAATTTGGAATACAGACAGTAGCACGACCTTCCAATATCATACTGGGGCATTGTTTCACAAGCCTGCCCAAGGATTATTTAATTACCTATAGGAGTGTACATTTGTTTGATCTTGCTATTTAGATATTGTCCCAAAGAGTGCAAAACATCTACATCCAATGGAAAAACCACCTCAAAATTTGGTTTGTTTGCCCTGTAGGACACCTGCCAATTTTGTATCTAACCTAGTAATCATGTTCTAATATTCCTCTTTAAATGCCTATCAATATCCAGCTCCTCAAGATGCATTACTACCTTACTGAGGGGGAACCCCTTCACCGATGAGTTAATACATCTTAGTTACATGCTTATTCTTTATTTAGATATCATGTTTTTAACTTTCTGAAAATTATACTTTGACAGTACATATGGTGTGATTTTGTTTTTTAAATTATGCATGTAGATGTACACGTAGGTGTATGAATTTCCATCAAGAAGGGACTCAGGGCTTCACCGGTGGCACAGTGGTTAAGAATCCGCCTGCCAATGCAGGGGACACGGGTTCAAGTCCCGGTACAGGAAGATCCCACATGCTGCAGAGCAACTAAGCCCGTGCGCCACAACTCCTGAGCCTGCGCTCTAGAGCCCGCGTGCCACAACTACTGAAGCCCATGTGCCTGGAGCCCGTGCTCTGCAACAAGAGAAGCCACTACAATGAGAAGCCTGCACACCGCAACGAGTAGCCCCCGCTCGCGGCAGCTAGAGAAAGCCCGCCCGCAGCAACGAAGATCCAACGCAGCCAAAAATAAATAAATAAAACAAATAAATTAAAAATAATAATAATAATAAACTTATAAAACTTTTTTTTAAAAAAGAAGGCACTCAAAAGATGCCCACTCACCGAACTGTTGAAGGGGTTACCTCTGTAGGTGTGGGGGTGGAGGGGGGAGAGTGGTACATTCTCCTCTGTATGCCTGTGTATGATGCAAATCTTTTACAAGAACATATTAATACACTACGGGGGTAATTTTTTTAAATGACATTGAGGTAGGAGCCCTAACATAAAAACGTTCGTTTGGGGCTTCCCTGGTGGCGCAGTGGTTGAGAATCTCCCTGCCAATGCAGGGGACACAGGTTCGAGCCCTGGTCTGGGAAGATCCCACATGCCGCGGAGCAACTAGGCCCGTGAGCCACAACTACTGAGCCTGCACGTCTGGAGCCTGTGCTCCGCAACAAGAGAGGCCGCGATAGTGAGAGGCCCACGCACCGCGATGAAGAGTGGCCCCCACTTGCCACAACTAGAGAAAGCCCTCGCACAGAAACGAAGACCCAACACAGCCAAAAATAAATAAATAAATAAGTTAATTAATTAATTTAAAAAAAAAAGAAAGCTCCCTCTACAGGCCTTCCCAGACTCCAAAAAAAAAAAAAAAAAAAAAACTGTTCGTTTGTATTCAAATGAGAACTAAAGTGCAAACAATTGTTTCAATAGTGTGAACACAGCTGGGCATCGGGCATCACCCCTTCAATGTGTTAAGATGGGGGTCTGAGGGCCTCTTGTGATTAATGACACTGGGTAGCAGTAATGGATGGTGGTGTCAGGCTTTATTTAACCTTACTGCTTCCAGGCAGGAGACTTCCGGTCTTGACCTGACCTGGGACCTGACTTCTGGGGCAGACAGTCAGGCAGGAGGCAATGGGGCTGGCCAAGTTCAACATCAACTCTTCTTCTACAATACTTTAGTTCCTGGGAGTTTGCTTGTCCCTCCACACCATTTCTGGCCAGTTTTCTGACTTATTTTGTTGACAGTCCTGGAGTTCTCACCTCTCACATGTACAGAGGAAATGTTTTTTCTTGGCATCTAATTGTCCCTGCCCATTCCACAGCCTCGGGTACAAGTGGATATTAGTCTTAGTACTGACTCCCTCACTCACTGGCTGGGAAAACTTGAGCTGACGATCCCTCTCTGTGCCCCAGGCTTGTGTGTAAAATAGGATTTGTGCCACCAGTCCCAGCTTTCTCATGGGACTCTTGGAATGGTAGAGACAATGAGTGTTAAGATGCTGAGTGCTGGAAGGCAGCAGAGGGGAGAGCTGGTCAGCATCATGTGTTGGAAGAACATCTGGGGAGAAGATGGAAAAGCCAGTTGCTCTCCAGGGCCCACCTGGGGAGGATGTGGGACGGTCCTGGGACAGCTATGGAGAATCTGTTGTCCCTTCCCTTACTTCCTCCCCATTAGGGGTTGGAACAAATACTTGGAGCTTGTGATCCAGCCCAGGCCTGCCCTCACCTGGTTATATCCTCCAGTTCTACTGGAGAGATCTCATTAGGAGAGATTACACCTGACCTCTCATCTGCCTAAGACTTGCTGAGGACCTACATGCCCCTTCACTTTTTTTTTTTTTTTTTTTTTTGGCTGCGTCGGGTCTTCGTTGTTGTGCGCGGGCCTTCTCTAGTTGCGGCGAGCGGGGGCTACTCTTCGTTGTGGTGCGCGTGCTTCTCATTGTGATGGCGTCTCTTGTTGTGGAGCATGGGCTCTAGGCACGCGGGCTTCAATAGCTGTGGCTCACGGGCTGTAGAGCGCAGGCTCAGTAGTTGTGGCACACGGGCTTAGTTGCTCCATGGCATGTGGGATCTCCCTGGACCAGGGCTCAAACCTGTGTCCCCTGCATTGGCAGGCGGATTCTAAACCACTGCGCCACCAGGGAAGTCCCCCCTTCGCTTTTCTGAGCCCCAGTTCTTCATCTGCAGAATGTGCCCACACTACCTCCTGCGTGGAACTGTTGAGGACTTAGTGAGAAGATTCGCCCAGGAGCACAAAGTGTGTGGGCTGGGATGGTGAGGTACGCTGTCCCTCCCTCAACATGCTAGGGCCCCGCTGCTCTGTACCTTTAGCCCAGCCCCCCTCGACAATTCAGAGCTGCCCTGGCCACCCATGAAACACTCTTGTATTGGCTGGAAACAGCCTGTGCTCTAGAATCTTGTTCTCTACGTCCTCCTGATTCTAGAATCCTACGGCTATCCCAGACTGTGCGCTTCAGAACCGGAGGGGTCGGCTGCTCCTCCTGGGCAGTGTCCGCTTGTTCAAGCTGTACCATCTGCCTTGAGTCTGTGCTGCCGCCAGGATGCGGTGGCGGGACCGCGTGGCCGTGCTCTTCTTCCCACAAGGCATGATTCTCACCATGGCTGCACTGATGCTCTTCTTCATACACCTGGCCGTCTTCGCCAGCGACGTGCACAACTTCTGTGTCACCCACCACTATGACCGCATGAGCTTCCGCTACACAGTTGTCCTGATGGTAGGCCAGGGCAGGGGCTCGAGGGCTGGTCAGGGGAGGCCCAGGGGCTGATGGAAACCCCCCTGTTGTGTCAGGGGGCCACTCTCCCACGGGATGGGGCCTACAGTTCTCCCAGGTGATCGGCATCTGCTGGGCCGCCGTGGGGTCACTCTACGCTGAGATGGCACAGGACAAGTTTCGTCGATGCTTTTCACTGACCATCCTGAGTGAGTAGGGCGTACGCAGGGGGAGGGGGGAGCTCTGGAACCCTGAGATGCAGCAAGGAGGGGGCAGGGAAGGCTGATGGGGGCTCCCTCCTCTGCCCAGTGCTCAACGGAGCCATGTTCTTCAACCGCCTGTCCCTGGAGTTTCTGGCCATTCAGTACCGGGAAGAGAACCACTGAGGCCTGGGGCCCAGGCTGAGAAGGGGGAAGGAAAAGGCTGCTTCGGGCGTTTTAATAAAGTCTGTCATTTATTTCCACCTGTCAGCTCCTTTGGGGGAGGGAGAGGGAAAGCTGGAGACCCAGGAGGAGCAGGTCAAGACAAATGTTTAGTCTGCAGGAACCCCAGGCCTAGTCTGCAGCCACTCTGGTGGACTTGGCTTTGGGCCTGGGATCTTAGTGTCTCAGGCTTGAGGAAGAGCAGCAGAGACGGGCCCCCGGACCTCCTCCCCTACCCACCCTCAGGCCCCCCCAGCTCCTAGGCTGGCCCAGCCGTAAGCAGGGGCTCAGGAGGGACCCACACGGATGTGAGGGTTCATGAGCGGGTCCAGGTTGGGATCGCTGTCGGCCGCAGCCCGGCCCAGGCGAGACATGAGCACGAGGAGGGCCAGGAAGCCCAGCAGCCCCAGGAGCAGCAGCAGCCCAGCCCGCTGGAGCAGGGTCAGCGGCCGCTTACGAGACCCAGCCCGGCTCCTGGGGGGACGAGGGGGAAGTCAGGTCAGGCCTCCAGTCCCTGGCGGCCCCTGCAGCCGGGAGAGGAGCCCCAGCCGTGACGCTCGTCTTCCAGCCCCAGCGCCACCATCCCTGAGCCTGGTTTCCTCAAGGGTGGTCATCCCTGCGCCTGCCCACTACCAACCAGGCTGACTGTGCAGCTCAAACCAGCTGAGGCAACAACTGTGTTCTGAAACTGGAACGTGTCGGGCATAAGGAGAGTCACCAAGGTCGGGGGGTGTCAGAGCAGGAAGGGGCCTCAAAGAGCCCGAGTCCGAATCTCATACGTAGCGCGCAAGGGAACACCCTGAGGGGGGCAGACCCAAGCCCGGGCTTCGGTGCACAGCCCCCATACCAGGTCCCATTATTACCCAGAACAAGCCCCTTTTGTCATGAAATCGTCCTGCCAGGGTCTCTGGCTCTCACTTCCCCTCCTCCCCCTTCCTGGCATCCTGCCCCACCTGACCCCATGTACCTGAGCAGCTGGGCCAGCCAGCCCAGGGCAGGCCGGCGACGGTACTTGTCATCGTCACAATCCCCACGGAGGCCTGGCGCCCGGTCATCATCCCGCGTGTCATACACCTTCCTTGGGGCTGAGGCTGCAGGGGCAGAGCCACCGGCATCCACAGGCTCAGGAAAACGGGCCCATAGCGTGGTGGGGAGAGGGGAGGGCAGGAGATCTCGGCCCTTCTCAGCCTAACAGAGCATCTCGGAATTGTGGGGAGGTAACGTCTGTGATGGAGTGAGGAAGGGTCCCTGTGGGTGGGTGTCCAGACCCCCGAGCTCCCCCCACGCAAAGCACCCCACTCCCGTTCTCTCCTCCTCTGGCCTGGACAATTCCCCGGCTCACCGTGAGTCAAAGACTCGGGATTGCTCATGTGGATCACCGTGTGCTGCTCGGGTCGGCTCGGGGAAGCGGGGGGCCGGGGGACTTGGCTGTAGAAGGCTGGGGCAGCAGAAGCGCTGCCTATCTCCTCTTGTTTGGCGCTACCACTGGCTATGGGCAGGAAGAGAGCTGTCAGCAGAACAGGGAGGCAAGGGCCCCAATAGCAGGTGGAGACCACCACTTACCATTAAAGCTGGACCAGTCAGAGAAGTCCGAAGTGTTGAGGGGCTCAGGCTCTGGGCTCACCACCTCGTCAATCTGGAGGAAAGAACAGATGTCACCAGCCTGCCCAGTGCTGTCCCCACCCACCCACCTGGCCCAGGTGGGACCCAGGGGAGACAGGCTCTCACCAGAGGAAGACCCAGTCCTGCCCGGGCCCAGTTGACTGTGGCCAGCTTCTCTCTCAGTGCGGAGGCCACGGGGCCGGCCAGGTTGTTTGGAGGGAAGATGGGGCCACTGCAGCTGGGGCACTGGTAGCCAGCAGGTGCTGTGTTTCGGGGTAGCTGGGCAGCACGTTCATTGAGGCAGGCCCAGTGGAAGAGATCTGAGGGCCCATGAAGTAGTGGAGGAAAGATATGAAGAAGAAGACACTTAGGACCCCTAGCCCAGCAAGAGCCCCCAGCCTGCTGCAGAGATAACATGCACACATAAGTGTAAGCCCAGGGCCTTCTCCTGCCCATCCCCACCCCAAGTCCACTTCATCAGTATTCCCTAAGACTTTGGCCTTCCTGGCCACCACTATCTGACTAAGTCAAGGCAGATGCTACCAAACTTCCCAGCCCACTAGGGGGTGGGGGTGGGGGGGGGGTGGGGAGAAGATGCCACCGACCCTTTCCATGAGTCCTCTCTGGACTTGCACTCATCACAAGCTCACTGGGCTAACAGCTCATCAAGAACAGTTTCAGAAAAGGTTACTAGACATACACACAGGCACACGTATGGGTGTACACATCCATGGGCACAGATATACACGTGTTTATATACATGTAGTCAAACACAGGTGCCATCCCCTACATCCACACATACGGGCACACTAACTCTCACACATCTATACACTCACGTTTGCTAACACTCAAGCACCCTCACCCAGGAATTCTCCTGCAACCCCACAACACACCTGTGCTTATATGTTCACATACAACAGTTACCCATTCATTCACCCATAGTACTAATGAATACGCTAAAACTTACGTAAAGACACAATGCACGTTCAATTCATGCACATATAAACACACTCACAGTGAGAAACACATAGATGGAGCGCACTCTTTTACACTAGTTCCTTCAAAAAGTGGAGCTAAGGCTCTTAACACCAGAGTCAGGTCAAGGTCATGACACATGCCCCTGCTGACTTCTTTTAGCTGACCTTACTGTGAGGAATGCAGTTCCTCTCTGTTTAATCTTGGAATCAGAAATGGATCCTGAATGTCTGAAAGCCCCATGCTTTCAGCTCACTGCTGGTATGCTACCGCTCACAGCTACAACCACACCCACAAGTTTGACTGGCTCTCGCTCAACCCTAGAGATTGGCAGGGAAGAAGCTAGGAGCTTTAATTTTTAGGGAAAAACACTAAGGCCTCGAAAGGGGAAATGACTTGCCTGAGCTCACACAGCAGGTAAGTAACCTAGCTGGACCAGAATCTGGGGCTCCAGCCTCCCAGGCTTGAGAGGTCACTGTCCTGCTGCTTGGGGAGTGCCTGGAAACTGGTCACGCTGGGCCTGTCCTGATCCCCCCATAAGGTGCCCAGGCCTCACCATAACAGACCAGGCGGGTCGTCTCCCGGGCGGCCAGGGGTATGTTGCAGAGGCGGCAATTGGGGTTGTAATCGCTATCTTGGAGCCACTGCAGGTAGGACTGGACGATGCACTGAAGTGGGAGAAAGAGGTCACAACTGGAGCAAGAACTCCACAGCCCATCTCCCCAAAGCCCAGATGCCTTTTTTTCTCTCATCACAGAGGAGATTGATCCTTCTGTTTGACCAATCAATAAACATTTATTGAGCACACACCGTGTGCCAGACTCTGACTTAAGCACTGGGGATACAACAGTGAACAAAATAAACTAAGTCCTTGTCCTTGTGGAGCTTCCATTCTAGGGCCAGGCCCTCCATGGATTTGGAGGAAGTCAATACTACCTGCCCAGCTAGTGCCCTGCTCAGCCGCTCCCCTGAACACCCACCTTGGCGTGATTGGCTACCAGGCAGTGCTCGCAGACGTTGACCCGGTGTTCGAAGCAGAATAGGTTGGTCACCTTCCTCTTGGGGCACTTGCAAAGCCCCATAGTCGACCCTGAGGAAGGGGTCTGAGTTGGCAGGGAGCCAGGTTCTGGTGGCCGCCGCAACGCACTCACCAGCCCAGTTGTTTCCACTCTTACCTGCCCTAGACACCTCTCGTACTCGCCCCAACCCCAAACTCCTGCCCACCGTCCCTCTCAATTCCGGCCACGCCCCCTGCATAAATCCCGCCTCCGGAGACCCCAGATTCCTCCCGCATCCCAACCCTGGCCAGGCCCCTCCATCAGTCTCTCCGACACCACCGGCCCCGCCCCCAGGGGCCCCTCCCGAGCCCCACCCCCTCCAAGCCCCGCCCCCACCTTCCCCACAGACCCCACTCTCTGTGTTACTAATCGGCTGCGGCACCCGTCCCCACGGGCGCGAGCGCCGGTCCGAGGCGCGAAAGGTCACACAGCACTCAGCCGAGTTCTCGCTCAGCTCCCTCCAGCTCAGAACCCTCCGATTATCCCTCCACTGCCACGTCTCTTCCGGGTGCGGCGCGCGCTGATGACACTGCGCGCCTCTGGCCCCGCCCCTGCAGACGCTTGACGTAGAGGCGGGTGGAAAAGGGGTGACCAGAGCTCCGCGGCCCTCCCGCCTTACGTCACTTCCGCTTCCTCCCGGGTGAGGCGGGTAATTCGAACGTTTGCACTTCGCGTTGGCGCGAGCCCTGGCGGCGGCGGCGGCGGCGGCGGCGGCGGCGGCGGCGGCGGCGGCGGCGGCGGCAGTAGATATCGAGACCAAGGCTAGACATGTCTGAGAGGCGAACCCGGTCCGGAGGGGCCGCCCAGTGCTCCGGTGAGCGGAGGGCGCGCGGGAGAGATGGGGCTGAGCCGTTTGTGGGACGCAGTTCCGTGAGGAAGGCCCTCCCTCCGCCGCCCTAGGAGGCTCGTCCCCCGCCCGAGAAGGCGCCCCCAAGGGGCCTGTTTGGGAACCTTCTCTCGCTCTCTTCAGCACCTGTTCTCTAGACTCTGGGGTCTAGAGTCCTCTCCTACCTGCTAAATTTTTCTCTTTCCAGGGCCCAGCGCCCCAACTCCCACTCAGTCTCTGCGGAGGTCCCAGCGGAAATCAGGCTCTGATCTCCCAAGCATCCTCCCGGAAATCTGGCCTAAGGTGAGCCCCGGGTTCCTCAGTTCCTCCTGCCCCGGAGGCCCCTGGGCTAATGTAGAGCTCAAGTTCACCCCTCTTCTCCAGGCACCCCAGGAGGCTCCAGTCAGAAAGCCCATCGTCTTGAAGAAGATCGTGGCCCACACTGTAGAGGTGAGGGCAGAGAGAGGGATTGTAGGTGGGGAGCCAGAATTGGGATCAGCTAGTGTTGATGTGATCAACTAGTGTTGTCTCCACAGATCCCGTCTGTTCACTCGCCTCGAAGGAGCCCCCGGGTAAGTTCATTTTCATTTTCTTAGTTAAGGGGAATCCAGGACAGACAGTCTAGAGCTGGGGCGGAATATAATGGCTGCTCACGTCTGCCCAGGGAGCTATTTGCTGTATTTTGAAACAATTTGCCTTTGGACACCTACACGTATCACCAGTCTTGCTTACTTCCTGCACACTTGGTGCGTTTAGCTATTGATGCCCTGTATTCTCTACCATTTTCCTTTAAAAGTTGAGCTGTGTCTTAACTACTTTCTTCTTCCTCGTCTGTTGTTCTCAGTGTAGTATGATGTCCTTAACTGTTTTAGCAGAAGTTATTGTTAAGGATGTCTCATTAAAAGAAGATCTGTACCTGAAGGTATAATGAATGAGAAATACCAACTGCCTTTGAGTGGCTCACGGGGCTTACAGTCAAGTGGGGAGAAAGACAAATAAGTGATAACACAGTGTGCTGAGGACCGCAATAAAGAAAGTACTAGATGCTGTAAAGGCACCTAACCCAGACCAGGTAGCTCAGGGAATGTTTCACAGAAGAAGTGTTTAAACTGAGTCTTTGAAGACAAGTTAGGAGTGTTCTAGGCAATGGAAGCTGTGTTTGCAGATGCCTGGAGTCCACAAGGAAAAGCATGAGGTTTGGGGAACAGCAGCTTTGGTGTGTCTGCCCCAGACCTTGTCAGGGGAGGGAGTGTGCCAAGCCAGAGCAGATCCTGATGAGGCATGAGGATGAGCTTCGACTTCATCCTTTGTTCTGTGGGCAGCTTTGGAGAGTCTTAAGGTAGTGACTGAGGCAGGCTTGGGTGTTTTAGAAAGATCTCTTTAGGGTCTGGGTGGAGAATGGATTGCAGAAAGCCTTCTGGGGACCCCCAGACCAGGTGGGCAGGCATGAAAGGAATCCCGAAGTGAGACGGTGGGAGCCTGAAGTTAGGTAAGGGCAGAGTGCTCCTCCTTCCCCTGGCTCACCGCGTGACCACCCCATCACACAGGACTCAGCTCACAGGACACTTCCTCCCCGAAGCCTTCCTGATGTATTCCTCCATAGGCTTTATGAATAGCCGAGAGTATTTTGTTTGCATGTTTGTTGTCTTAGGGGCAGGGACTTCTGTCTCCCCTGTGGTGGCCACTCTTTCTTGTTGGTTGAATGATAGATTCATGAGATACTGAACAAAGAATGCGCCAGGACTTCGATGACTGCTTGGCTGTAGGGATTGAAGAAGAAGTCGTCTGGGTGACTCCCATTTTGTTCAGCATCCCTTTTACTAAGACTCATGGGGCAGATTCCCCAGAATCTGTAGCCAGGAAATGTCTCTCTTGATAATCAATATAATTCTATTAAACCACAAGGGTCCCTAAATTTGTCTTGTTTCTCACCTTGTCTTGGCTGTCACAAAGCTCAGTGTCAAGTTTTGTGAAAGTTAATTCAGTGATTATTTATGGAACACCGGCTCCACGCAGGGCTCTGCTGCAGGTGTTGGGCACAGGCAAGGTCGACCAGACAGATGAAGACGCTCACACGTGACGCGCACATTCTAGTTGGCGTCACAGTCACCCAGCGAACAGCCACAAGCAGATAGTGAGGCTCACTGTGCGGGAAAGAGGTCACTGTGACAGAGGGTGACTAGCAGAGGTCAGGAGGGGCTGGTCTCCCTGAGGAGGCAGCATTTCAGCCGAGATTGGAACTATGAGAAGCCAGTGTGTGAACCTCTTAATACACATGTCAGATTAAGTGCTTTCCTGTTCAGAACCTTGCCATGGCTCCCTGGGTCTCGGAGCAAGGGTCTCCATGGGTCTCCCCTGACAGTGGCCTGCAAAATGCCCTGTAACACCCCCATTACCTCTCGAACCCCATGCTCAGTTCCTCGCCTCACTCCCTCTCACTTCAGCCACACTAGCCCTGTTGTTCCTTGACCCTGACTGGCACACTTTCACCTCAGGACTTTTGCACCTTCTGTTCTCTCTGCCTAGAACATTTCTCCTCCAGATGACTTACTCCCTCATCTCCTTCAAGTCATAGCTCAAATGCTGCCTCAGTGAGGCCTACACTGACCTACACCTACTTAAAACTCCAAACCCCTCCCCCACCCAGTATGCTCAATCCTGTTGTTTTTTTCCAAAGTGCTTAGCATGAGACATGATTCTCCCTATCCTCTATTTCCCCACCAGAGTGGAAGCACTGTGGAGACGGGGGTCTTCTTTGTTTTCTTCCCTGCTGTACTGCCGGTGCCTGGCAGGTGACCAATAAGGACGTATTGACTGGATGGACATTTTAGGTCCTGTGGGTCTTTCTTTCTGCCCTAAATCTCCTTGGGCCTTTCTTGAAGTAAGTAACACAGCCAAGTAACAGGGAGGCGTTCTCTCTTCTGTCCGGGTACAGATCGCTGTTTTTTTGGAGAAAGAAAACAACCCTCCTAGCAAGGAGCCTACTCGGGAGGACCTCTTCCAGACATGCAGTGTCCCTGTCACCTCCGCCTCCACTCCTGTGCTGTGCTCCCTGAATGTTGAGTCCGACTCCGGGGAAGGAGACCTGGACGCTAGAGACTTGGAAATGTCAAAAAAAGTCAGGCGATCCTACAGCCGCCTGGAGACTCTTGGCTCTGCCTCCACCTCCACCCCAGGCCGCCGGTCCTGCTTTGGCTTTGAGGGGCTGCTGGCGACAGAAGACTTGGCTGGAGTCTCACCTGTGGTGGGTTCAAAGTTAACTGAGGTCCCCAGGGTCCCTGTGAAGCCCTGGGCCCCAGACACAACTCTCCCTGGAATCTCTCCCCCGGCCGTGAAAGAAAAACGAAAGAAGAGGAAGGTGCCGGAGATCTTGGTGAGTGAGGGGCAGGGGGCCTTCCTCTGCCATCACGCCAGACACACGGGGAGACGCACTGGGACACGTGCAGGGCCGGGGCTCGGCCCTGGCTGTCACGGGAGAAAGGCGGCGCCTGCAGGGTATGGGTGGAAATGCTCCAGCCAACGTGCCCGCTTCTCCACTCACCTGCCCCCATTTCTCTTCCCCCAGAAATCGGAGCTGGATGAGTGGGCCGCGGCCATGAATGCTGAGTTTGAAGCTGCTGAGCAGTTTGATCTCCTGGTTGAATGAGATGAAGTGGGGGTGTCCCTGGCCAGACTCCCCTTTTCCCCCTGTACATAGTCCCCTCTCCCTGTGGAGAAGACACTTGGGGTCCCCTCCCCTGGTCTTGTTACCTGTGCACGCGCTGTTGCTGCACATGAGGCCTGTCCTCTGAGGGCTGGCACAGCGGCAGCATCCGTTTCAGCTTGAGGAAACGGGGCCCGCCTGGCCCAGCCCCGCACTGGTGTCCTGTCTGTAGTCAGTCACCTACCATCCTTTCCCCACTACGTCCCAGAGTATCCCAGCCAGTTTCCAGTCGGGCCTCAGACTAGGGAGTAGGAATCACTGGCCCAGCCAGAAGAGGTTAAAGGGCTGGGGGCTGGGGGTGAGAGAGAGCACCTCTGCTCTTGTGGGGAAATGTGGCCGCTCTGCAGCAGCCCCAGCAGAGATGGATGCCGAGGGCCACAGCCAGCCTCGGGCTTTCTCTACTGAGTTGCCTCTGCTGGGGCTTGGTTCCCAGCCATGAGCGCATCTAGGTAACGAGGCTTGGGTTTCCTCTTAGATTCTGTAGATGGTCCGGGAGGACTGTCGCCATGGATTGGAGACAATTCTATCTGTGAGGAAGAGGCAGAATATTCAGCCTATAGTCTTAAGTTTTGAAGGAGGGAGGGAAGCCTTGGTTGGGTCTCAGATCGTAAATGTCTGCTGCACAGAAGCTGTGTTTTATAGTTCCGTGTGCTGTTGCTGAGATGTTCGGTTAAATGCAGGCTGATGGAGCAGTGGCTGCTTGGGGAGAGGAGGTGTCCCCAGACCCCCCAGAACCTGAGGCTCAGGGCATCTGGGCTGATAACTGCAGAGGGCAGGAAGGGGCCCATGGCAGGAGGCGCCCCCTCTTATCACTCATACCTGTTTTATACAAAACAAAGTGTACAGCGTCTACTTAGCTCTAGAAGAAGAACTTAGGAGTTGAATGGTCCTGGTGACATTAGCATTTCGTAAAGTTCTAGGAAGCTTTTCTCATGTGCCAGAAAGGGGCCAGGGTTGATAGCAGTTTTAACTTTCAGCTTCCTTAGTGTGCTCTCACAGGAGGACACTGCCTGAGGTAGGTGCTAGGAGTTGAACTAGGGGGAGGGTGGGGTCATCTCATTGTCTCTGGGGATCCCCACTCCCCTAGCCCCTGTTTCTCTTTTCTCAATATTGTTAAAAGGTGAGCTTTCAAAGGCTGCCCAACCACAACTTCCGCCATAGCCCAGGCCTTTGTGCCTTTTGATGTTTACAGGTTCACGGAAGTAGGGGATAAGAGGAGTGTGGAGAGGCTAGTGGACAGCAGAGAATATCAGGGAAGATGAGCGCTTGCTTGGTTAGGGTCCTGAAATGGCACAGGCCTGGTGGGTGCTAGTTAAACTCTTTGCAAGGCCTAGGAGTCCTGAAGAGTCTTGTCCTCGCTGGCTGGCGGGACAACTCCTGGGAAATGTCTTAGTCCTGCAGAATCGGGAGTAGCCAAATGATGTTGAGTTGATGTCATGACTGCAAACTTCTCTCTGTCCCTGAAAAAGTAAGAATGGAGTTTAAGGAAAAACTGGGGTTTGTTTTTTAAAGAAAACAACAATTAAAGAGTTTCTGCCTGTTCATAGACTGTTTCTTTTGTTGGGTCAAAGGCAGAGCTGAAGGTGTGGGGCCCAGGAAGCCATGCCTTCTTTGGGCTGTGTCACCAGGGTTGTCCCTTTGTATGGGGGGCCGCCAGCCTGGCCTCCAGTAGCCTGTGGTAGATCACTCCCACCCCCACCCCACCCCCAGGTCTGTTTTTTCTGTCCAGTCACTCACCCACTCCTCTAAGAAGGGGAGCCCCGTACCCTCCTGTCCCAGGAGGAAAGAAGTCGGTCTGGGGTGAGGCTGCTAAGAGCTTCGCTTAGTGCCTGGGAACCAACCCGCCAGCCCACCCCGAGTCCGGCTCTTATTCCCCGCCCCCTCTCCCTGACAGACTCCCGTGAAGGAGCCAGTTCCTCACACACTGGCCCAACTGGGGTGCTCTACAGCAGTGGGTGCGGAACCCCCTGGGGAGCTAGTCAAAGGTGCGAGTCCCAGGAATTACCGCACTCGGCCAGAGGAGGCCCAGGGACATATGTGCACCTTGATGCAGGTGTCACAACCACTGTCCTTCCCCTCATCCTTCCTACGCTTGTCCTTGCCTCCTAGTCCTTAGAACAAATTAAAGCCTTTAAATTCTTTAATTCTCCCTAAACCTCCCCACTTCTACCTCCTTCCCTTACCCAGAGGAGAGCAGGCTTCTCTTTTCAAGGCCAAGCTTCGCATTTTGGCTTTTGATCCAATTCCCTCATCTCTGAGACCTTGTTCCTCTTTCTCCTACAAGTCTTAAACAGGCTTATGTTCATTTTATTGTTAAAAACAACCACCCTAATCCTAACCAAAAAGTTTTGTCCAGCATCTGTTTTCAGCTACTATTATGCCTTTCAAGGTTAAGCTCCTTGAAAAATGTTCAAAAGTTGCTTTCTGCTTCTGTTTCATTTACTTTGGGTGCCCTCATCACTCCATTTACTGCTTGGGCAGAAGTAACCAGTGACCCCCTAATGCCCAGTGCTAAAGACTCGGGCCTCTGTAGCCTTGGCGGAGAACACCTTCTTGGGGCCATGGCACTGCTGGCCCCTCTTCCTTGGATTCCCCTGAAATATCAGGACACCCAGGTCCAGTCCTGGACCCTCTTTCCAATCTGCTTGCTCTCTCTGGGCCGCCTCCTTGCTCAAGACTTGCTAGTCTATCTCCAAACCATACCTCTCTCCTGGGCTTCAAACTGGAATCTAGAACTGTCTTCTAAAACTATCTCAAAAGATGTTAAAAAAACAAACAAACAAAAAATTGTATCTCAACTCAGAAGTCATCGCAAATTCAGCTCATCCACCAGCTTGCCTTTTCCTGTGCTCCCCCTGATGTTAGCAACACCACCAGCTGACCTGAGTCGCACAAGCCAGGAAACTGGGGGGCCTCTGCAGCTCTACCCTCTCCTTTACCCCATCCCATCAGCCCCACTCTCAACATCCCTCCATCCCCATGGCCACTGGACAGTTGCTCTGGCCTAGTGGGTTTTCTTCCCTTTACTCTCACCTCTCCAAACTGTCCACACTGCGGCCAGAATGAGTTTTCTAGGAGACAAAAATATGATGCTGTTTCTCCCCTACTTAAAACCCTTTGATACAATTCATTTCTGGGTACGATACCCAAAAGAATTGAAAGCAGGGTCTTAAGATGTTTGTACACCCGTGTTCATAGCAGCATTATTTACAATTGCCAAAAGGTGGAATTAACACAAATATCCATCAATGGATGAATGGATAAACAAAATGCAATATAGAGGTACAATAGAATATTCAGCCTTCAAAAGGAATGATGTTCTGCCACGTGCTACAACATGGATGAACCTTGAAAACATGCTAAGTGAAATGAGACACAAAAGGCCAAATATTGTATGACTCCATTTATATGAGATACCTAAAACAGTCAAATTCATAAAGACAGAAAGTAGGATGGTAGGTGCCAGGGACTGGGGCAGGGGGGAATGGGGAGTTCTTGTTTAACAGGGACAGAGTTTCACTTTGGGAAGATGAAAAAGTTCTGGAGGTGGATGATGGTGATGGTTGCACAGCAATGCGAGTGTGCTTAATGCTACTGAGCTGTACACTTAAAATGCTTAAAATAGTAAATTTTATGTACTTTGCCGCAATAAATTAAAAAAAAAAAACAACCCTTTGGTGACTTTGCATTGTCCATGCAGTCATGTAATGGATGGTTATTGGGTTTTGGCTGCCCAGTCTCAACCTCTACAAATGCGCTGACTGCAAGACGCCACTTCCCTCCATGGGCATGAAGAGGCCAGACACTTGCTCCCCCTGATCCCAGCAACCAGGACATAGGCATCTCACCTGAGCTCAGCCAATCAGATTTTTCATGAGGACCTGGAACGAGGACCAGGAAGACAGGGAAGGATAATTGAGGATTCAGCGAGGTGGTGGCCTCACGTGTCCAGCGGCAGCCCTGGGCCTCCGCCGTCCAGTGTGGAGGTGGCAGAACACTACAGTTGGCTCCTATGGCAGGGTCCTCACGTGGTCCTGGCAGCCAGCATCCCATACTTCCTGCCCTTTGAGTCTGTTCTATGAGTTCCGCGACTCCCTAGTGTCCTTCCAATAAAGTCCTTTTTTGCTCAAATTAACCAATGTTGTTTTCTCTTGTTTGCAACCCAGAGCCCTGTTGCTCCAGACTGCTTGGCAGGGCTCATGAGGACTCCAGGGTGAGGCTGGTGGCCACGTCTCCAGTCTAAGGCCCACAGAACCAGTGCAGACCCTGAGCTGCTGTAAGGTCCTCGCCTCCCAGCCTTTGCTCAGACTGCTGTCTGCCTCACCTACTCTTCCCAATCCTGTCTCACCTGCTGAGTCCTGACTTGATTAGGTTTGGCTTTGGCTCAAGCGTCACCTCTGCTCAGTCTTTCCTACCTGCCTGTCCCTTCTGCAGTGACAGCATGATGGGTAACAGCACAGATTCCAGAGTTCAATGGAGTTTGGATCCTGGCGCTGCCAGTTTCTAGATGTGAGACCCCAGACAATTTAATTAATTTCTCTCTGCCTCAGTTTCCTTATCTGTAAAATGGGAACAATAATAGTACAGGTTTCCCCGCTATCTGAAAGTAGAGCATTCCTGTGAACCTTTTGTAAGCCGAAATGGCGTAAGCAAAGACGCAATTTACCTTAGGTCACAACAGCTTGCTATCGGATACACAAAATAAATCGAGGTTAAAGCACAGATGTTCACAATGCTGAGATGTCAAGTGCAGTTCCCGGTGGAAGAGCTTGGCGGGGCCACTCTGGCTGCTCAGGGTGTGAGCTGCCTCTGTACTGGCACGCTGCAAAACTGATGCTGGATGCTATTTTCGCTTTTTTCCTAAAAATGAAAATTGTCTTCAGATTTCTTTCGATTAGCAAAAACAGGTGCTAATGTTAGGTCTTTTGTAAAAGTGACTGGCATAAAGTGAACTTTGGAAAAGTGGGGGATACCTGTCCCCACCTCATGGGGTTTCGGTGAGAGAGGGAACGATACAGGTAAAGTGCTTAGTACGTGATACGTGCTCAGTGGACAGTAGTTGTTTTCAGGGAAACCTGACCACTCCCTCCTTTCTAGCTCCCAGACCTCTCTCACAGCTCCTGTAAGCTTGAGTCTGTCTGTTGGGCACACACATTTACACGGTAGTCTTAGCTCCGAGGGTGGAGGCAGAATTGTATTTGTCTCTGTCCCCCCAGCATCCGGGCGCGTCATGGATGAATAGGGATGGTGGTTTCCCTCCAGCCTGGTCCACAGCAGCTCACACCCTCCTGTAGGAGCTGGGGGCTGAGAGCTTCTGGGTGCCCTGGAGGAGAGAGAGGTGCAGGTGGAGTCAGGAGCAGTGGCCCCTGGGTGGCCTGCGCTCGGGTATGGGGCCTCTGCCTCCCCCAGCATGAATCCTGGCTCCAGCCCCAGGGCTCACACTAACCCCCATGGCCCTGGGAGTGGGCTGCACCCTCCCTCTTCCACAGGACAGCTCCCTACCCAGCCCATGGCCCTCACCTCCTCACCCTGAGTCCTGAGCCTCTGCAACCGCCAACCTTCAGGTGAGGCCTTGGCCCAAGGCCCGGGTGGTCCTCCCAACATATGGGCTTCAAGCAGGCTGCCTTCCCCTCAAGTATTTCCATCTCCTGGCTGGCAAGTTGTCAAACTCTCTGACAGCCATCAGGTTGAGACTCGGGTAGCCCTGGGTCTGAACCCTGGCTTTGAGTCTTCTGAGATTATAGGCAAGTCACTTAGCTTCTTCAAGCCTCACTTTTCTCTTATGAAAAGTGGGGCTAATTTTCTTTCTTTCTTTCTTTCGTTTTGGCTGCATTGGGTCTTCCTTGTGGTGCGTGGGCTTCTCATTGCGGTGGCTTCTCTTGTTCCAGAGCACGGGCCCTAGGCGCGTGGGCTTCAGTAGTTGTGGCGCGTGGGCTCAGTAGTTGTGGCTCGCAGGCTCTAGAACGCAGGCTCAGCAGCTGTGGCGCACGGGATTAGTTGCTCCGCGGCATGTGGGATCTTCCTGGACAAGGGATCAAACCCATGTCCCCTGCATTGACAGGTGGATTCTTAATCACTGCGCCACCAGGGAAGTCCCAAGTGGGGCTAATTCTACCTCTATTACAGAATTGCTCTGGGGATTGTTTTCCAGGTTGGTGGTCACATGCATAGCACCTGGTAGAGTGTAATAACTGACTGCTAGTATTCTTGTACTCAGTCCATGACTGACTCCTTAAAGGAGGAAATTCCTTTTTGTATCCTCCCCACATTCAGAGCAGGGCCTTGAACAAAATCAGGGCTCTGTAAATATTTGTGGAGTTGAATACCCATTTTACAGGCTAGGAAACTGAGCCTGAGTGTCTGGGGCTGCCCCACCTTTGAACGGCAGAGCAGGACTTGAACCCGGGTTTATGGATTTTCAGCTCCGAGCTGTCTTCTCTCTAAATCTGAATTAAGCACCTGTCTGAGCTTGGCCAGTGGGACCCTGAGGGGGCACCAAGGGAACCCCAGGCATTCTCTGGGGAAGAGCTCCATGGACTGCGGGGAGAGAGCTTGCGTACAGTCAGCTGGTAGACAGCCAGGCTGAAGGCCGGTGGGGGCACAGAGGGAAGTCAAAGAACTAGTGACCCTCGACTCCCTATCTTATTACAACTTCCTGTATCTCTAATTGTTCAGATACACACCTAGATCTCCAGTCATCCGCCTCTCCAATCCTTCCTGGTTACTAACTGGTAACCAGGAAGCTGTTCGTGCCTCCCAGTTTCCTCTGATGGGTACCAACAGGTGGGCATGGTGTTAGAGTTGCCAGATGTAACAAATAAAAATATACAGGACGCCTGGTTAAATTTGAATGTCAGATAAACGATGAATTTTCGTTTAGCATAAGCAAAACTCCGATAAACAAGGAGTAATTTTGCAGTACAAGTGCGTGCCATGCGATGTTTGGGACATGATCATACTAAAATAAATCTCACTGTTCATATGGCACTCAGATTTAACCAGGCATCCTGTATTTTATTTGGCAACCCTGTGTGGTGCATTGGTACGTAGCACGTACAGACCATGCTCGCCATCCCTGGTACTAACACAGTGTAGACACTTGTCATGGGCAGCAGTTGTGCGTGCCCCTCTCCTTCACCCCCAGGGCCCTGGGCTTCCGCCCCCAGGGTCTCCTCCTCCCATCCATCCTCTCAGCTACGGCCCAAACAACCCACACAGACAAACACTCAAAGGCCTCCCATGCCTCCTTGTCACCTGGGGGGCCACAGCCCAGGCCTGCTCACCCTGGGAGTTAGCGGGAGCACCCCATGCCTGGACGCACCATGCCTGTTGGCACCGTCCTGCCCAAACCATTCCCTCTTCTGACTTGCCCTTCTTCCTTCTCCGGCCAAGATACCGACTCGACTCGTAGATCAAGCAGATCAAAGACTCCCTCGGTGGAGCCTTTCTGGTGCTCCTAAGCCAAGTGGCTCCCTCCTCTCTTGGTCAAGGTTTTCTGTACAGGCCTCTGGATGGCACATGTCCTTGCCCTGTGGTCACCTAGGAGCCTGGGCCACCCCTTCATCCCTGGGGGCTTCTCCTGGGCAGAACCGGGTCACAATCATCTATCAGTGTGTTCTCAGGGCCCAGCCCGAGTCTTGTCCCACAGACAGTGGTTGGTCCACCAATGTTTACTGGGGACCATTAACTTCAGAGTGGATTGTATTCTATCATGTTCATAAGTCATCGTTTACTTCACTTTTCTTACATTTGGGCCCTTTAGGCAGGTTCCAGTTTTTCTTCATGGTGTAAATCGGCTACCGTGGACCTCCATGTGAATTATTTTTATTTCCTTTGGAGTTGTTTCTTTAGGCCTAGTTTCCAAAGCAAAGTTACCAGGGCAAGGGTCTGGCTAGTTTTG
The DNA here is from genome assembly GCF_028021215.1 of Eschrichtius robustus. Classification (NCBI taxonomy): domain Eukaryota; kingdom Metazoa; phylum Chordata; class Mammalia; order Artiodactyla; family Eschrichtiidae; genus Eschrichtius; species Eschrichtius robustus. Next base: position 107,086,611 of record NC_090834.1, on the reverse strand, counting down.
TAGATCTTGTACGTTGCCGGCATCCCTTTGGGAAAGATCAAACCCGGTGGCAGAGCTCCCTGCTTCCAAGAATCGGTCTACCCTGAGGCACAGCGAGTCCCCAGGGTAACAGGCCCTCTGCGGGCACTGCCAGCCAATGAGATTCTGTTTACATCACATGCACAGGACTGTGGTATTTCAGGCGCCATCTGGAAAGGTTCGACGTAATGCAGAGAGCACATGGCATAGAATTCCTGCCACAACCCACAGGACCTTCCGAAGCCCAGGTGGAGCTCAGTGTAAAGAAAGACGCGTCTGAGGTCACTATTTGTTCTCCAATTGGATTGTCCTTCACCTTTTGGCCAGCAAGTGTACAAGATTCTGAAAAATTGGAGAGCGAAAAATGGTGACGATTCCATTTGTTGACTTAACGGCTTTCTGTGACTTGGGGAGAAGCTGCTATTTCAAGCCTGCTTGGTGGGACATCTTACACCACCTCGTGGAGACAGAAGCATCCTCAGGCTCAGCCCAGCTCTGGCTCCACCACGGATCTAAGGGGGTCCCGGGGGAGGTGCCATCTTTGCTCAGCAGAGAAAAGAGTGGACCAGGTTCAGACTGCCAAGGCAGGAGGGAATGGGAGGGGGGGAACAGTGTGGGTGAGAGCACGGTGGTGGGGACATTTGGGGTGGTGTTGGGAAGGGAAGCTCCTGGCCACGTCTGAGCAGAGGCTTGTTCAAGGACGGTGGAATAGTAGGTGGGTTACAAACAAGGGTGTCCATAGTTCAGGGTCTTGAATGCCACACTATTTGCTTCTCAATGCCCAACTGGTAGATGATTTCTGCAGCAAAAATGGGAGGGAGTCCCCACTTTCCTATAAGCTTCTATAGGATCCCTTTAAATAGTGCCATTCTATCCCCCACCCCCTACCCTGACACCTTGCATTTGCAGAAATTCATTTTACAAAATACTGTTAACATGTAGCTTTAGTAGGGTTGCCAGATAAGACACAGGACACCCCAGGGAATTCGCTGGTGGTCCAGTGGTTAGGACTGGACGCTTTCACTGCCAAGGGCCTGGGTTCAGTCCCTGGTCAGGGAAATAAGATCCCACAAGCTACACGGTGTGACAAAAAAAAAAAAAAAAGAAAACACAACACAGGACACCCCAGTGAAATTTTAATTTCAGATGGAAAACAAACTTTTTAAAGTATAAGTATGGTCTGTGCAATGTTTGGGATATACTTATGCTTAAAAAATTCACTCACTATTTATTCTGAAATTCACATTTCACCGGGTGTCCTATTTTTACTTGCTAAATCTGGCAACCCAAACTTTGAAGGATCTGGTTTACTGGACAGAGCTGGTGGTGGAGGTCCTCGAGGCTGGAGGCCGCCCCAAGAAAACCAGGGGAGGCTGGAAAGGGGAGGCCAGCGGGATGGTGGACATGGCTCACCAACCAAGTTTCCGTCTCCCTCAGTCTCCCGGGGGTGGACAAAGAGCCCACTCCGAGCCCGAGGAGAAGCCGCTGCCGCAGCCTGCTGGGGAGCAGAAGCCAGAAGACCCTCAGGTCTCCAGGGAGCAGGGCCCAGAGGTGACAGGACCTCCCAAGGCAGAGGGCAGGGGTGGCAGGAGGGCTAGAGAAATTCTTCTCCTGCCTGGATGGAGATCTGAACACCCAGCCATTGCACTCCACCGTCTTGCTGTTGGGTGTGGGAGGACCCCGGTTCTTGGGCTGCCAGCCTCATGCCACTTCAGTCACCAGGGCACCCTCTCTGCCAAAGCCACCTTCTTCAGATTCTTCAGAGCAGAAGCGGGGCCTGCAACAGGAAGCCACCGTCACGTTCCTGTTTACGCTCCTGAGCACAACAGAGCCCACCAAAGACCCTGCAGAGTGAGGCCGTGTGAACGTGCGTGAGGCTGCGGAGGGGAGGCGGGCAAAGTGTACTGCTCCCCCGCCATCAGCATTCAGACCTGGGCTGGGACTCAGCCCGGGGCGGGGTTCAGGGGGTGTGGCCCAGACAGGACTGAAGAAGCCTGGGCCTCGGGCTTGGTTCCCCTCTCTGCCCACCCCACTCTCCCCAGCCTCCAGATTCTGGTCCAACCCTCATTATGCACCCACCTAGGGACTTGGAGATCCAGGAGTGCCAGTTCCTGGATAAGGAAGACTGGGGCCCCCAGCGGACCTCCAAGGAAATGAGCTGTTTGCAGAATGTTTGCATGAGGTGAGCCGGGCAGAGGCAGGTGGGGACAGGAGGGTGACAGGGCCTTCCCCGATGGAGGTCAGGGCCTGGAGCTTGACAGCTGTGGGTTGGCACCTTCACTTGGCCCTCTTCCTTCCCTTGCCTTCTCTCTGTTCCACTCTGGGTGACCCCCTTGCTGGCCAATAGGTCCCTTCCCTCCCAAGCATCAGTGTCCTTGTATGTGAGCAGGACCTGCCCCACGGGAGTGGGGGCCACAGGTCTTTCCCATCAATGTGCCTACATGCCTGGTTAGTGGGCAGTCTATGAAGCTGCCTATAAGGGACGGCCATCTCTCTTTTTTGTTTTAATAGGTATTGGTTGTTTTTTTTAAAATTAATTTATTTATTTATTTATGGCTGTGTTGGGTCTTCGTTGCTGCACGCGGGCTTTCTCTAGTTGCAGCGAGCGGGGGCTACTCTTCGTTGCGGAGCACAGGCTCTAGGCGCGTGGGCTTCAGTAGTTGCAGCACATGGGCTCAGTAGTTGTGGCTCGTGGGCTCTAGAGCGCAGGCTCAGTAGTTGTGGCGCACGGGCTTAGTTGCTCCACAGCATGTGGGATCTTCCCGGACCAGGGATCGAACCCACGTCCCCTGCATTGGCAGGTGGGTTCTTAACCACTGGACCACCAGGGAAGTCCCAGGACCACCATCTTTAATTGTCCAAGGACTTGAGGGGTAGTTTGGTCTGTGGAGAAGGGGGGTGGGGGGGTCTGTTCTCTGGATGTCTGGCTCTGGAGCTTAGGTCTGCAGAGTCCCATGGCCGCTTGCCTGTCAGTGGCAATGCCAGGGTCCGATCTCCACCTGGAGACAGAGGTCTTGGAGTGGGGGGAGTGTGACGGTCCTTTCCCCAGGGCTGCATGTGGCTCCCAGAGCCATGGATCTGCGTGGTCAGCGCTTTTATTCGTACGCAGCTGACCCGGGCGCTCAGGCAGGGCTAGTTCCACACAGAGCCCTGCCACTGCCCCCACTGCAGCCCAGAGGGGTGGGCGGCTAGCCCGACGCTGCCTTAGAGGATTTGCAGCCTAGCAAACGCGATGAAGCAGCCTGGTTTTCCCTCGCTAAAGAAGAGGAAAAGCACAATTCGTCTTTGTCTGAGTCCCCTGCTGCAAGTCACACGGGGAGAACAATTCCCTCCCTGCCTGTAGCTTTGCCAGAGTGAGATGGGGCTCCTGGTGAAACCCTGGGCTCCTGGCTGTGCCAGATCACGCAGCTCATGCAAGAGCTGTGTTTTGTGGGTGTGGAGCATTGCCTAGGACAAGAGTCTGGGGCCTGACGGGGGTCTCGCTTCCAACCCTAGGCTTCGGGAGTCTCTGAGCACTATCCAGGCAGACAACCTGGCGCTGGGGGAGAAGCTGCAAGACCTGGTGAGACCTCAGCCCGGGACCCCCTTCCTTTGCTGTGCCTCCTCCCTGCCTCCCAGCCCAGCTCCCGCGCGGGCACGTGGCAGGCAGTCCTGCCTGGGGTCAGCTACCCACCTCTGGCCCCCGCAACCCTCCGTTCCAGCCCAACTCCTTGTATGAGAGCCTGAAGGAGGAAGCAAAGGCCATCCTGAAGGGAGAGAAGGCCATCCTGGAGGAAGGGAAGGCCGTCCAGGAGGGAGCCCAGGCCGCCCAAGAAGGGGCACTGTTCCAGGTACCCAGGCCTCCACCCACTCGTGGGTGGGGAGAGAGGACACATTTGCCCAGCATTGCTCACCCGGCTCCCCTTGCCTGCAGCAAGCCGGCTCCCAGAAGGCAGAACTGGTCATCCTGCAGCCTGACCCTGCCCGTGACAATGGAAACCAATGGTCAGCCCTAACCAGGCCCAAGGCTTGAGATAGGACATCTCCTTGGGAAACCATTCTGGCCGCTCCTCTCCAAGTCCCAGCAGTAAACGTTTCCGCAGCTGATCCATGGCTCCCCTGCCAGTCTGTGGGCCCTGGGTATCAGGTGGAGCAGGAGGCCACCAGCTCCCAGCTTGGGCCCTAGGCGGTCCTCTGACATCCACCACCTCCCTCAGCCCTGAGCTGCCCCCGCCCCCAGGAGGCTCCAGGTCTGGCTCTTATCAGCCTCAAGATCAATGCCCCTGTGATAAGCCCTGGGGTGGGACTGGAAGGGAGCCACACCCTCTCCTGGGGAGGACAGAAGCCCCAGGTCTAACTCCAAAGGGCAGAAGACTAGGGAGGGGTGGGAAGAGCCACTTTCCACACTGTGGCCTTGGATAAGTCTCTTCCTCCTTGTCAGTCAAGTCATGGGGGAGGGGGTAGTGAGAGCTTCCCAAGGGCCCAACACGCAACATGCTTCAGGCCTGGAGGTGCTTCTGGAATCTGAATTCCCGCTCCCACCTGCAGCTAGGGCCTCCTGGGGCCTCCCTTGAGACCTGCTTCCCTTCACCAATGGGGCTCTCCCTGTCCTGGGTCATAGATTCCCCCCCCCACCCCATCCATAGGCCCGAGTATCCAGCTGTGGTCACTGTGCCCTGGCCACCGACAGGCCCTCAAGGCTTGCGCCCATCAGCCTTGCTGCCCTCAGACTCTGTCCAGCCCCAGGGAGCCTTTCTAAGCATCCCCTGATTACTGATGTAACGAGAGAGAGAGAGAGAGAGAGAGAGAGAGAGAGAAAGAGAGACAGAGACACACAGAGAATGTATAGGTAGACTATTCAAAAACTTAGAAATAATTCCCATACAACTAGACAAGGAATGTGCTTTAGATTTTTTTTTTAACTCCCTAATGAGGGAGATGACAGAGCCAGCAAGATGACAAAGCCACTTTAAAGGAGGATACAAGAAAGTGGCACACACATATTTATATATATATATATATATTCAAGGGGGAAAAAGGGAAGGAAACCTGAAATAAGATTGCTAAATCAGATACAAAATCAGTCAATATGCTATAGGGCAATTTTTTGCAAAGCCCCATTAACCCTCAGGGTGGTATTATTTACTGGGCAGAATCCTCTAATATGACATGGAAAGAACTGTGACCATCTTTCTGCCTTATACCCACCACAGGGGGGACACTAGCCAAGAGGATGGAAATCCAGGTGTGTGGCCCCTTGTCAGACCTGGTTTGACTTACACCAGACCCGTGGGACCTTGCCCAGGCCAAAAACTGATGACACACTTTATTAGTGAAGGTTTGAGTTGGTCACAGCTTTAGGCTGAGCTGAGCTCTCCTCCTCTCCCAAGACCCTACCCTCCTCCCCTGGATGGCTCCAGGGCTCCCAGGCCTCTCCCTGATTGGTTCTTCACCAGTGGCCTAGCCAACCAGTGACCCAGCTGTACAGCCATCTTGCTATTCTCCTGAAGGGAATCATCTGATACTGAGATTGAGGGCGATAGCTGGACCAACAGCTAAATGATTAAATCAATTTAAGCACTTAAGGGCTTCTATCACCAAGATACAGTCATCAGCATGGTCCCATTTGATAGGTGGCAGGTTTTTAAATTTTTATTTTATTGAAGTATAGTTGTTTTACAATGTTGTATTAATTTCTATACAACAAAGTGATTCAGTTATACATATATATATTCTTTTTCATATTCTTTTCCATATGGTTTATTACAGGAGATATATATATATATATATATTTTTTTTTTTTTTTTCTCTAGACTGCCTATTTTATAAATATTGGATTAGGGCAGGTGAGAATCGTAAATATTTAAAAAATAAAGTAGAAGCCAGAGAAATGTCAAAGCTGCCACCATGTAGCACCAGCGACCAATTCTTGCACTTTTCTTCCCTGTCTCAGTAATCCCCTCCACAGAAGACATACATAATTGAAACAGCTCTGTCTTCCCTGTGAAGTCTCTGCTGGCACCAGGTTATAACCTGGACAGTGGGGAGTGTCTGCCTTAGGCTGGTTTTATCACAGGATATTGAATATAGTTCCTGTGCTATAGAGTAGGACCTTGTTGTTTATCCATTCTATATATAATAATAATTTGCATCTGCTAATCCCATACTCCCAATCCATCCCTTCTCCACCTGCCCCCCCCCCCAACCCTCGGCAAGATAGGTGGCAGTTTTGATAAGCAAAGGAACTTACATACAAGGCTTGTCTTGGGCTCCAAAAGATGAGTAGATCCCTGCATCCGCCTGCCAGAACCCTGAAAATTTATATAGAGGCTTTAACTGGGTTTGGTCAGGTATTCAGTCCAGATGGTCTCAACACCACCTTACTCTCTCAAGGCTGCGTCCTTAAAACAGCTCCTAGTGTGGCAACTGTGGGGCAGAGCGGACATTCTGAAGACAGGGGAGGGGCGAGGAGCCCCCAATTGCCCCGGTCCAGCTCACGGGTCAACTGGCGGTCACGTCCTCTCAATGACCTCCTCCAACAGTCTATAACTAATATACTTCATATAAATTCATATGAGTTGAATCTTCATATAAATGGAGTTCTACAATATATTATCTTTTGTGTCGGGCTTCATTTGCTCATCTTTACGTTTGTGAGATTCATCCATGTTGCTACAGGTGAGAGTAGGTAAATGTAGTTTGTTCTTTTATTGCTGTATAAATAATCCACGATTTATTTTTTTTAAAAAAAGAGTTTTTTCTGAAAGCCTCCAGCATCTCAGCCTGGAAAAGCAGGCACATGTGGCGACATCCATGCTGCTTGGCTGCAGGAAATGGAGACGGTTACAGAGCCCCCTCCCCAGTTACGTCTAAACCACAGAAGTGCTAACAGATGTCCCAAATGCATCCTGGCCACAGCCCAGCAGCCCAGGGCCCCAGCATTGCCCTGAGCTCAGTCCCTACAACCACTCTTGTTGATGCCACGTCCCTGCAATTCTGCAGCCCAGTCAGGAAGCCCTTCTCAAGGGGAAGTCCCAAGGCAAAGCTGTGTGGGCCTCAGGGCGTTACTCAGACACAAATTTCCCCCAGAACTACTAGTCAAAGCTGGCTACTGTGTCCGTCACAAGCTGTGCCAGATCTTCCAGCCTCTATGCCATCAAGGTGCTGGGGCCAGGTTGGCAAATCAGCCTCTTGTGTCCGCATGGTCCCATCTCTCTTCTGAAGCCAACCTCCAGTGGATCTACCCAAACCTCCGACTGGCTTCGGAGGCCCAGTGGAAGTGGGTTGGGGTACCTCTAGAGGCTCCCAGCAGGCTCCCCACTCCTGCCCAGCCTAAAGGTCCAGCTATTCCTGCCCGAGAAGGTGGCCCCTGTCCTGCAGCCTGGCAGCGTCACCCTCCGTCCCGGGGAATCATCCTTCAGAAAGATCCTGCCCTAGAGGTCTGTTAAATCCCACAGCCCCTGTGCTATGCAGGCTCCCACCCATGGCTGGCTCAGCAATCCCGTTGAGGCTTGTTCTGATGCGGTCTGTTTCCCAGGAGTTCTGTGCCCACCTTTTGTATCCCTTGTGGTTGCCCTGGACACTCCTTAAATATCAGACAGCTGTACGAATGCCCAGGGTGGAGGAACTGAGCTCGTTTGGGTCAGTTTTTCATCCATTCTACATGTACTTGTTGAGTGCCTCCTACGTGCCAGGCACTGCTCTTGGCTCTGGAGATTCAGCGATGAATAAAACAAAGATCCAGGCCCCAGTAGAACTTACATTCTAGGAGGGGAGATAAGGAATAATTAATGGCAGATAGTGATAGATGCAATGGAGAAAAATGAAGCGGGAGACGGAGAGGAAGCCGGAGGGAGGTGAAGGAACACAATTTAGAGAAAGTGGCACTCGTGCAGAAGTGACATTTGAGCAGAGATATGGAGGACCTGAGGGAGGGGCCACAGTGGAATTTACAGTCAGGAGATCGCTTGGGAAATGGGTGTAGCTAGAGAAGCGATCCAAGGACGCTTGATCAGCTGTGACCAGCGCTGCTGCCGGATCAAGTAAGAAGAGAGGACAGAACTGACCACTGGATCCAGCAACATGGAGCAAAGTGGACGTTTTCAAGAGTAATTTTAGTAAAGCCTGAATGGAGCAGCCTCAAGAAAGAACGGGAGGGCTTCCCCGGTGGCACAGCGGTTAAGAATCCGCCTGCCAACGCAGGGGACACAGGTTCGAGCCCTGGTCCGGGAAGATCGCACACGCCGCGGAGCAACTAAGCCCGTGCGTCACGACTACTGAGCCTGCGCTCTAGAGCCCGCGAGCCACAACTACTGAAGCCCGTGCGCCTAGAGCCCGTGCTCCGCAACAAGAGAAGCCACCGCAGTGAGAAGCCCGCGCACCGCAACGAAGAGTAGCCCGCGCTCGCCGCGACGAGAGAAAGCCCGCGCGCAGCAATGAAGACCCAACGCAGCCAAAAATAAATAAATTAATAAATAAATTTAAAAAAAAAAAAAAAAAAGAACAGGACGAGAGGATCTGGAGACCAGCATGGTCCACTCTTCCGAGGAGTTTTATCATAAAAGGGGACAGAAAAATGGGACGGTTCCTAGAGGAGCGAGTGGAATTGAGAGATTTTTTTAAAAGATGGTATTAAACACCATAAACAGGTGCTTTAGGTGGATGGAAGTGATCCACTCAAGGCAGGGAGGCTTGTGGGGCCACATCCTTGAGCAGCGAGGGTGTGGGCTCTGCACAGGGGAGAGGCTGCCTCGGACAGGCGTGTGGATCACACATCACGGTGACGTTCCCTCTGATTTTCTCAGTGAAGTAGGAAGCACGGTCATCAGCGGAGCGTGAGGGTGGAGGAGAATGTGTTGGAGGCTTGAGAAGAGAGGAGGGGATGTGCAACCACCATCTAGAAGTGCGGGAGGGAGCGTGGACCGGGGAAGGATGGCAGGACTGTCGGGCAGTACTGAGGGCCTGTTCGAGGTCTAGGATCGTAAACTTAAAGCGAGATGAGTGAGGTCATCTGACTCCACAGGCATATTCCGGGTCAAGGGTGCAGGTGCAGAGTAGGTGGAGGGGCAGATGTAACCAGGTCGGGGGTTTTGCAGTGAATGCGACCAAAACAGAGAGGATCAAGGGGGTGGAGAGGGTTTGCAAGGGACTCAGGCTGGGCGAGGAGGGAGGAAAGCACACGTGGGAGGTGAGGGAGAGTGGAAAGGAGCTAGCACCAAAGGACCGGCTGTCTGGAGGGGTGGAAGAACTCTCCAAGTCCGAGTGATGGAGGGAGCGAGGTGGGAAGACAAAAAGGAAATCAAACGCGTTAGCTCCCTGAAGGGATTTCCATCAACACTCACAGTCCCAAATGTTCAGGGAGGGGCCGTACGATCTTCCCAGCCAAGAAGGGGACAAAAGATTGATCGAGTTATTGTCTGGTGCCTACAGCAGCACAGACATCAGCTGATTCCAACAGCCTGAGCCGGAGTTCTGTGTCACCCACTCAGATGTCACACGCTCTTGTCCAGATGTCATGTCTGTGGCTTCACATGTTCCTTCCAGGAGAGGGTGGGGCAGGACCATGGAGCTGCTGCCTCATGGTGTCATCACCATGTCTGTTCCTCAGCTTATCAGCTGAGCTTGGTGTCTGGCTGGCTGCCTGGTGGTGGATGTCCTCCTGTGCCCTCGTAAGGAATGTGTGTGCTCCCCACACTGATGGCCTTCTGATAAGATTATACCCTGGGTGCTGATAATCAGCTCTGCAAGGACTGTGGCTTTCTGGTGCACCTTCCTGAAGTCCCTGATCACACTATACCCTACCCCTAGTCCTGCCACGCTAACATGCTAACCCTCCCAACCAGCACAAGGGGACGTGGGTACGGTGGTGCAGGTGAATGGGGCTGCAAGCAGTAGGAAGGGGGCTGCTCTGAGAGGGTGCTGTGAAATCACACACACACACATACACACACACACACACACACACACACACACATGCACACACAAAGTCTACCACGCCCAGCTCCCCCAGATTTCCAGGCATCTTTGGGCCAAACAATGGTTTGCAGCCTGGGGACGTCCCTGGTGGTCCAGTGGTTAAGAATCCGCTTTCTAATGCAGAGGATGCGGGTTCTATCCCTGGTTGGGGAACTAAGAGCCCACATTCTGAGGGGCAACTAAGCCCGCACGCCGCAACTACTGAGCCTGCGCACTCTGGAGCCCACGCGCCACAACTAGAGAGCCCGCGTGCCACAACTAGAGAGAAGCCGGCGTGCCGCAACTGGAGAAGCCCATGTGCCGCAACTAGGACCCAATGTAGCCAAATAAATAAATAAATAAATATTTAAACAACAAACAAACAAAAAAACTCCAATGGGTTGCAGGCTGGCTGGGCAGAATCCCAAGGCAGGATAGGCCATGGCAGGTGGAAGGAGTCACACTTGAGCCCCAGAGACCTTCCCAGCCCGGCCTGGCTGTCTATGAAGTCTGAAAGAGGCTTATACCGAGTACTTGGTGGCTCCCTCTCCCTCTCAGCCCTTATACATGCCAGGCCATCTGTAAGGATGGCCTGCCCCTTGCCTTCTCTGCATGCTGAATGCCTTCTCATCCTTGGAAGATTCCCCTCAAGTGTTCCCTTCTGGACAGAATTTGTCATTCTCTCCACTGGGAGCATGTCGGTCCTCCCTCTATAGGGGCGCTTACCACATGGTTGAACCCAAAGCCTATCTGACTCCCCTGCTAGACATGAGTTCCTGGGCACCTTGGCTTCCCCAGGGCCTGGCGTGGATGTGGCATAGGGCTGAATAAATGAAAGATGCTTTCAGGTATGAGTGAAGGAGTGAATAAATGAATGGATGGATGAATGAATGGATGGATGAATGAATAGATGGATGGATGAATAGATGGATGGATTCCTGGTAGGGTCAGGGGATGGAGGTCAGCTTGTCAAGAAAGTGTGCTTCTCCGGCTCTGTCCTCTAGAACAGTCTTCCTTTTTTTTTTTTAAATTTAATTTACTTTTTGGCTGCCTTGTGTCTTTGTGGCTGCACGCGGGCTTTCTCTAGTTGCAGCGAGTGGCGGCTACTTTTCGTTGCAGTGCGCGGGCTTCTCATTGCGGTGGCTTCTCTTGTTGCGGAGCATGGGCTCCAGGCACACGGGCTTCAGTAGTGGGGGCTCGCAAGCTTAGTCGCTCTGTGGCATGTGGGACATTCCTGGACCAGGGCTCGAACCCGTGTCCCCTGTGTTGGCAGGCGGACTCTTAACCACTGCGCCACCAGGGAAGTCCCCAGTCTCCTTTTCTAAGAGTCCCACTTCCTCCCATAAACTGGAACCCCTGCAGGATAGTTACAGAGAATTCTTCTGAGTCCCTCTTCTTCCCTTAGCTCTAGGCTTAGCATTTTAAGGGGTCAGATGAGGTAGGAGTGGCTAAAATGTACTGAGTTCCTACTATGGGCCCAACACCACGCTAGACATTTTTACAGATGTGGCCTTGTTTAATGAAAACAGCACCACAGTTTTGTGAAATAGGTTCTATTATCCCATTTTACAGCTAAGAAAACAGGCTCAGAGAAGTTAAGTGAATTGCCTAAGGTCACACAACTTACATCTAGCAAAGGATGGGATTTGAACTTAAAACCCAGTCAAGTAGCCAGGGCTGGATGTGCTGGAGATGGAATGACACCAGGGAAACAGAGGCAGGGATGGTGGGCAGCAGGCCCAGCCCCGCTCTGGAGACAGGCGCTGAGTTCTAGTCCTACCTTGGCCTCTCCTACTGGGAGACCGTGGGTGAAACTTTGTCCCTCTCCAAGCCTCAGCGTCCACGTATGGATTTGATGCCCCTTGGAGGTCTCTTCCAAGTGAATGTTGCAGAAATCGAGCTGGATGTGAAGAGCTCTTGGCCCTTCCTGCAGGACGCTCCCTTACTTTCCCTGCCAGCTAGTGGCCAAAGGGCAGGGCCACCTATTAGGTAATGGTTAACTGGACCTGACACCCCATCTATAAGGAGCCACAGCAGCTGGCCAAGACTCCGCAGGATGCAGTGCGTGAAGGTGCTAGGAGGGGTGCTGGGGGCCGCTGCCCTCTTGGGGCTGGGGATCATCCTGGGCCACTTTGCCATCCCCAAGGGGACTGACCTGCCAGCCCCCAGTGCCTCAGCCTCCCAGGACCTGGACCTGGAGATCCTTGAGGCTGTCATGGGACAGCTCGATGCCAGCAGGATCCGGGAGAACCTTAGGTGAGAGGCCTGCCCGTGTGCCCCTCCTGTTTGCCAGAGGCTCCTCCCTGACCCTGGGCCCACCCCTCCCTCTGCCCACCCTGCAGGGAACTCTCCAAGGAGCCGCACCTGGCCACCAGCCCCCGGGATGAGGCGCTGGTGCAGCTGCTACTGCGGCGCTGGCAGGACCCGGAGTCGGGCCTGGACTCAGCCGGGACCTCTGAGTACGAAGTGCTGCTGTCCTTCCCCAGCCAGGAGCAGCCCAACCGTGTGGATGTTGGTGAGGTCCTGCTCTGGCCTGGGGAGGCCTGTGGGCCGGGGGAGCTGCCGGGCCCAGCCCGGACACTGCCCTCTCTCCACAGTGGGTCCTGCTGGGGACATCCTCTTCTCCTCCCAACAAAGTGAAGAGAACCTGACTGGGGAGCAGGGGGACCCCAATGTGGTGCCACCGTATGCTGCCTATGCTCCCCCCGGGACCCCGCAGGTGGGCCTGGGACACCCCCTCCCCACTGCCATGGCCCAGCTCCCGCTGGCTCCTACCCCAGCTGCTCCCATCCTGACCCAGGGGCAGTTGAAGAAAAGCGCCTCAACTGGGGCTCAGCCCCACCCAGAATTTACTTGCTTCCACACTCCACTACGACTCCTTTTGCCCATCACTTAGTCATTCAACAAACACTAATGGGCCCTGCTCAAAGCCAGACCTGATACAGGGTACCTGGACACAGAGCAAACCAGGTGTGACTTTGTTTTGGGGAGCTTATAAGCTCTAGGCGAGGTTGGGGGACAGAATCTAAATCCTTCCTCCTGCCACTCAGCCTTTCCCCTTCTTTCCTGGGCCTGGCTCTAAGGGTCACCTTCTCTGGGGAACAGGGCCTCCTCGTCTATGCCAACCGGGGCTCGGAAGAAGACTTCATGGAGCTATACCATCAGGGCATCAAACTCCAAGATAGCATCGTCCTGACCCGCTATGGGGGTGTAGGGCGCAGGGCTAAGGTAAGCAGCAGCCCCCAGTGCAAGGGGCTGGGTGGGGAGGGGGGCTGGCAGTGGGCAGGAGGATGTGCAGGGGAAGGGGATGGAGCAGGGCTGAGGGGTAGGCCAGCCCTGGGCTCGGGGCAGGAGAGGGTGAAGGACTCCTTCCACCCACCAGTGGCCTGCTTTGGCACTCTGCCCAGCCAGGCTCTAGCCCATTGATTGGCCCAAAGAACACTTAGGTGCTGTGTGACCTTGGATATCTCCCCTAACCTCCCTGAGCCTTGGGAAATAAAGGAATTGGGCAAATATTTCAGCTGTTATATTCTGGAAGTCTAAGTCCTCCTGTGAAGTAGTTCTTCTGAACATTCGACTTAAATCCCTCCTGCTGTCCCCTCCTCAACAACTTGCTTCTTTTCAACACAAAATTTTGACTGAGGGTTACATGTCTGTGTTTTTTTAAATGTTTACTTACTTATTTATTTTAAATATAAAGAGGTATAGAGTGGGAGCAGGGACTAGGGAGTTAGTCTTTAGTGGGTCCAGAGTTTCAAATCTGCAAAATGAAGAGAGTTCTGGAGGTGAATGGAGGTGATGGTAGCACAATAGTAGGAATATACTTAATGCCACTGAACTGTATGCTTTAAAATGGTTAAGATAGTAAATTTCATGTTATGCGTACTTTATCACAATTTAAAAAGAAGTAAAATAAATACATAAATAAAAGATGTGCCCATGATAAGAGCTGGAGGTAAAAAAATGGAAAGAAAAGAGAAGAAAAGAAAGGGGAACAGGCGTGGTGGAATTATACAGATTATGAAACTTCCAGTTTAAAAAAAAAAAAAGTACAGAGTGAAAAAGTTTTCTCATAATGCCATCCTCCCAAAAGGTAGCTTGTTTGTTTGTTTATGGGATATGTATCCAGAGTTTCTTTGGGAAGAAGAACCTATGAAGATATATTCTTACTTACTTCTCCTTTTATATAAGAGTAGCATACAATACTGCTCTGAGCTATGCTTTTTTTCACCTTAATACATCCTGGAGATCATTCTCAATTGGTACATAAACTCTGTCCTTGATTTTTTTTCTTTTTAATGTACTGTTTTGTTTTTACTGTCCTAAAATATATATAACATATATTTTACCAGTTTACCAGGTTAACCATTTTTAAAATGTACAATGCAATGGCATTAAGGATATTCACAATATTGTGCAACCATCACTACTATCCATTTCCAGAATGCTTTCATGGTTCCAAATGAAACTCTGTACCCATTAAACACTAACTCCCTTATTCTCCCTCTGCAGCCCCTGGTAACCTCTATTTGACTTTCTGTCTCTATGAATTTGCCTCATCTAGGTACCTCACATAAGAGGAATCACGTGATATTTGTCCTTTTGTGTCTGGCTTATTTCACTTAGCATAATGTTTTCAAAGTTCATTGATGTATCAGAACTTCACTCCTTTTTAAGACTGAGTAATATTCCTTTGCACATTATATACTAGGTTTTTCTTATCCATTCATCAGTGATGGACAGTTGGGTTGTTTCCACCTTTTGGCTACTATGAACAGGGCTCATATGAACATGGGTTTAGGAGCACATCCTCCTTCTTTTATACAGCTGCATAGTACTCCACTGTAGGGTACCTCAGTTTATTTAATGACCTGATTGATGAGCCATTGCCTAGGCTCAACAGTCTTTTGCTGTCTCAAGCAGCACGGCAACCAATGACTTGTGTAAGTATCATCTTGCCGGTGGGAAGACAGATCTGTCCTGGCTGCCACAGTGCGGGAGGGAGGAAGAGGAACAAGATGTGCCCCCTTCTCGCCCCTCCCCTAAACACAGTCTCCTCTGCCTTCTGCAGGCTGTGAATGCTGCCAAGTATGGAGTGGCTGGGGTGCTGGTGTACACGGACCCTGCAGATATCAACGACGGGAAAAGCTTGCCGAACGAGACCTTCCCGCACTCCTGGGGCCTTCCTCCCTCGGGGGTGGAGCGAGGCTCCTACTTTGAGTATTTTGGGGACCCCCTGACTCCTTACCTTCCAGCCAACCCCTCCTCCTTCCGCCTGGACTCTGACAGTGCCTCAGGATTTCCCCCAATTCCCACTCAGCCCATTGGCTTCAAGGATGCAGAAGTCCTTCTCTGGTGAGCTTTTGCCCTGGGGTCTCCTGCCCACTCTCCAGCGGCCCCCAAACTTCAACCCCCGCACCCATATTTGCTCTGATGGGCCTCCCCCTCCTCCCCAGCAACCTCCAGGGAACCTCAGCCCCGGCTGCCTGGCAGGGAGCCCTGAGCTGTGACTACAAGCTGGGGCCCGGCTTCCGTTCTGATGGTATCTTCCCAGCAGGCAGGTGAGATGGGGCCCCCTCCTCCCCCAACGCTCCCTTTCTCTTCCCTTGTTATGCTTCCTTGCCCCTGGTTTCCTCTCTGCTCACTTCAAGGCCTGGCCTTTCCCTTTCTCCTGTCTCCCAACCCCTCCCTGATTCCAGAATATCTGTCTTGTCTTTGGGGAAGCCTGTGAAACAGCTGCGTGCCCCACAAGGCCCTGTGGGGTCCCCCCACCTCATCTTGGACCTCCATTCTCCAGCCGCCCCCTCTCTTGAACACACCAAGCTCCTTCCCACATCAGGGCCTCTGCACTTGCTGTTCCTGCTGATGGGAACATCCTTCCCCACGCTCTGTCATTCCTGGCCCACACTAACCTCCCCACCTGCCACCAGGTACCTGTCAGTGTCCTCCCGAGCCCCTTCACTGCCTGCAGTTGTTCACTTCCTCAGGAGAGGGAGGCCCCACGAGGGTGGGGTCCTTGTCTGTCTCAGTCATCGCCCAGAGCCTGGTACGCTACTGGCATACACTAGGTATCCAATAAGTGAGTGACTACAAAGGAGAATTGGAATCAGCAGAGCTGGGCTCTAGCCTCGCTGTCTCTCCCGGTATTTCTGGGCAAGTGACCTTGCCAGGTCCCTTTCCTGCTCTGGGCCTCAGTTTCTCCTACATTGGTGGAGGGGAAGACTCCTAACATCCCTACGCTCCCCAGCCAGGTGAACGTGAGTGTCTACAACCGCCTGGAGCTGCGGAACTCCTCCAACGTCCTGGGGATCATCCGCGGGGCCGTGGAGCCTGGTGAGCGCCTCCTCACTGCTGCCTGCGCCCCCAGGACCCAGTCCTGCTCTGAGCACCCCTGACCACACCCCCTCTGCCCACCCTGGCTCCTCCTCTTGGGTGTCTGACTCTGCTCCTCCCGCCAGACCGCTACGTGCTGTATGGCAACCACCGGGACAGCTGGGTTCACGGGGCCGTGGACCCCAGCAGTGGCACTGCTGTCCTCCTGGAGCTCTCCCGCGTCCTGGGGACTCTGCTGAAGAAGGGTGAGCGGATCCTGCTTCCCTGGTCCAGGGACTCTCTCCCTAGGAGGTTGCCTCCAGCCCAGTCCTCCCTGAGCTTTTGGGCGTCCTGTCCCCCCTCCTCTCTCTCATTCTCCAGTGCCCACTTGGGCGAAGCTTGAGGGCCCTGGGGGCAGACACGCATGCACACCAGCCCTGGCCTCGCTCGAGTAGCCCAGTGTGGTACAGGGAACTTGTGCAATACCTTCTGAGGGTTTCCTGGGCCTCTCCAATGAAGCGAGGCCAGATGTGGCCTCGAGCGAGGCAGTGCCCAGGCTCTGCCCTCAGGGCGTCTCAGCCCAGTTGAGGCAGGGGTGACGGACAATTGTCAACTCAACACATATGTCCCCCATGGCTACTATGTGCCAGGTCAGTTCTAGGCACTGGACGTCCCCCAGTGAACACCAGAGTTCATGCTGTAATGACAACTGTGAAACGTGCTATAAGGAAAAATATCTACCAGGCTTTCCAGGTGCAAGCCAGAGCTCAGGGAGGCGGCAGTTCTGGGAGCGGTAGGGGTGGAGATCCAGGTGGAGGGCACAGCATGTGGGAAGGAACAGCTGGACCAGGTGGCAGAGCTGTATATTTCCTAAAAATAAGGACATTTTCTTTCCTAACCACAGTGCAATGCTCAGAATCAGGAAATTAACAATTTTGCCAATTGTTCTGAAAACTTTTGTTTTATTTGTTTTTAAATGGGCAAAGTACTTTATTTATTTTATTTTGCTTTTTTGGCTGCACTGGGTCTTCGTTGCCGCGCGCGGGCTTTCTCTAGTTGCGGTGAGTGGGGGCTACTCTTTGTTGCGGTGCGCGGGCTTCTCATTGAAGTGGCTTCTCTTGTTGCAGAGCACGGACTCTACGCGTGCGGGCTTCAGTAGTTGTGGTGCATGGGCTCAGTAGTTGTGGCTCGCGGGCTCTAGAGCACAGGCTCAGTAGTCGTGGCGCATGGGCTTAGTTGCTCCGCGGCATGTGGGATCTTCCCGAACCAGGGCTCGAACCCATGTCCCCTGCATTGGCAGGCAGATTCTTAACCACTGCACCACCAGGGAAACCCAGCAGGTGGATTCTTAACCACTGCACCATCAGGGAAGCCCCTGTTCCAATAACTTTTAGAGCAAAAGAAATTTCTGGTCCAAGAACCAATCCAGGATCACACGTTGCACATGTAGTAGTTGCATGGGTCATTTGTAATAGTTTCTTAGCTGTTCTTTCTTTCATGATTCTGATATTTAATTTGTTGGCTGTCCCTCAATTTGGGTTTGTCTGATTAGATTCATCTTATGCATTTTTGGCAGAAAAAAATGGGAATTTTTCATTGCAAGCATGTATCATTTTATACTTAAAAAAAATTTTTAGGGCTTCCTTGGTGGCACAGTGGTTAAGAATCTGCCTGCCAATGCAGGGGACACAGGTTGGACCCCTGGTCCGGGAGGATCCCACAGGCCACGGAGCAACTAAGCCCGTGTGCCACAACTATTGAGCCTGCGCTCTAGAGCCCGCGAACCACAACTACTGAAGCCCACACACCTAGAGCCTGTGCTCTGCAGCAAGAGAAGTCACTTCAATGAGAAGCCTGCACACTGCAACGAAGAGTGGTCCCTGCTTGCCGCAACTAGAGAAAGCCCATGTGCAGCAACGAAGACACAACACAGCCACAAATAAATAAATAAAATAAAAAATTTTTTTAAAAATTTTATTTATTTGGCCGCACCGGGTCTTAGTTGTGGCACGCAGTATCTTTTAGTTGCGGCATGCGGGATCTAGTTCCCTGACCAGGTATCGAACCCAGGCCCCCTGCATTGGGAGCACGGAGTCTTAACCACTGGGTCACTAGGGAAGTCCCTATACTTAAAAATTTTTGGTTTAAAACAAAAAGATGAGGAATGATCAAAGGGGACTGAGTTGCATCCAGAGATGGGAGCACAGCCAGGAGCCCATAGTGCCGTGGAGGGGGAGGGGGAGTCTGAAGGAGGTGAGGGGGCAAGCAAGGACCTCGGAGGCTTCCGGGAGGTGGCTGAGGCCTGTGGCAAGAGCAGCGAGGGCACAGAGACTGGAGATGGAAGCCAGGCTGCGGGAGGCTATGAGAAGCAATGTGGGGCGTTGGTTAAGCCCCTGGACTCTGGAGCCAGGCCTTGGATTTGAACGCTGGCTCTGCTGCCTACCAGCTGTGTAATCCTGGCAAATCATTAAACTTCTCTATGGCTCAGTTTCCTCAGTGGAGACAGTCATAGTCTGTCCCTCGCGACGTGTTGTAAGGACTTGGCTCAATGTGGATAACGCTCTAAGGAGAATGTGAGTGTATCATCAGCAAGTGAGGACGATTAGGGGAGAGTTTTGCATAGGATGCATGGAGGAGAGAGTTGGGGGACCTCTAATCAGCATAGCCAGAGAGAAGAGGGGGATAGGGCATTCTGGCAGAAGGGACCACCTCACGGAGGGAGATCGGTGTTGGCGACAATGTTGGGGGGGGGTTCACAGCAGAGGAGGGGCGCTGGTAAAAGGAGGATGGAGCCTCAGGGAAGGCTTGGCCAGGGAGGTGCCAGGACCTACCTCCAGTCGCCTGTGCCCCGCCCGTTCCAGCCCTCCCTCCCCTCCACATCCCCAACCTTCCCCCTAAGCCACCCCAGGATCCGAGGGATCTTGCCCTCCAGCCCTTTATCCCCCTCCCCAGGCACCTGGCGTCCCCGAAGATCAATCGTGTTTGCGAGCTGGGGGGCAGAGGAGTTTGGGCTCATCGGCTCCACAGAGTTCACGGAGGTGAGCGAGCCCCGCAGCTCGGCGCTCGAGGGGATTTCCGGGGCAGGGCAGCGCGGGGCTGACGGGGTCCCATCCACCTGCAGGAGCTCTTCAGCAAGCTGCAGGAGCGCGCCGTAGCCTACATCAACGTGGACATCTCGGTGTTTGGTATGAGGGGCGGCTGGGCTTACTCGGGGAGGAGGGAAACGAAAGGGCGGGGCCCGAATAGAGTCTTTCTCGGATCCCCTCACAGCCAATGCCACCCTGAGGGCGCAGGGGACGCCCCCGGTCCAAAGCGTCATCTTCTCTGCAACCAAACAGGTGGAAATGGGAGGGGCTGGGAGCTGGGCCGGGAGGAGGACGGGCGGGGCGGGGCGGGGCTACACGGGGTAGGCGGAGCTGGAGCTGGTAACTTATTAGAGGGGCTGGGGGTGGGACTGAGGCTGCGGGGTGGGCCTTGTAGGACACGCAGGACTGTGCGTGGGCTGGAAACTCGGGTGGGCAGAGCGGAGGACCAGCCTGGTCGTTGGGCCTGGGGAGGTGCCAGCCCCGAGACTGGATCCTCCTCCGCTCAGATCCGCGCACCAGGCCCCAGCAGTCTCAGCATCTATGACAACTGGATCCGATATTCCAACCGTAGCAGCCCGGTGTACGGCCTGGTCCCCAGGTGAGCCCAGGGCCGGGATGGGGACTCCGGGCTGGTGAGCGGGCCCAGCGCCCTGCAGCCTGACCATCTTCCTTCCCGCAGCCTGGGCACTCTGGGTGCGGGCAGCGACTACGCACCCTTCATTCACTTCCTGGGCATCTCCTCCATGGACATCGCCTACACCTATGACCGGGTAAGCGGACACCCCTCCATCCCCCAGCCCGGTTCCTTGCTCCACCAGCCCCTTCCTCTCCTTCGGGCCGCTCCAGTGCAAACTGCATCCGGCTCCATCACTCAGTAGCTGTGCTACCTCAGCCAAGTTTCTTTACCTCTCTTGAGCATGTTCACCCTCATCTATGTTATTTTATCAAATTTAAGATACAACTGAGTATAAGATGCACTGTTATGATATGCACTATTCAGGAGGGAAAAAAAGCACTGTCAATTAGTTGCAGGATGACACTGACTGTAAGAAGCATCCTGATTCCAGAGATCTTAAAATGTTTATCTCAGAATAGACTAAATAACAGTATAAAACAGGGGTGGTCTGAGGGTAAAATGAGATAAGGGATGCAGAGTGCCCAGCCTGTCTCCCTGTTTGATGCTCCAAAAGGCCCTTTCTCTCCTCCATGGCTACACCACTCTTGAGTGGTGGAGTTGGGATTTGAATCCTCTTGTCTGACTGCAAACCCCAGGTTCTTCTCCTTCATGTGAAACGGGAAACTGGCACCTGACCCAGCTTTGCCACTTATTAGCTGTGTGATGTCAGGAAGGTTACTTAACCTCTCTGAGCCTGCTTCCACCTCTGTAAAGTAGGAATCCTAGAACCTTCCTCACAGATGTGGTAACAATTGAATTGAAATAACGTCTCTACATTGTACACTTCCTTCCACTTCCCACCCCAAGCTTGTCACCTCTGGGTCTTGTTCCCCCAGAGCAAGACCTCAGCCCGGATCTACCCTACCTACCACACAGCCTTTGACACCTTTGATTACGTGGACAAGTTTGTGGACCCTGGTGAGGACGAGGGCAAGGGGCATCCTGAGGCTGGAGGAGGATGGGCTGAAGACTGAGCCCTGGCCTTGTCGCCCTTCCTGCAAGGTTTCAGCAGCCATCAGGCCGTGGCCCAGACCGCGGGTAGTGTGCTTCTCCGGCTCAGTGACAGCCTCTTCCTGCCTCTTAATGTCAGTGACTACAGCGAGACCCTCCGCAGCTTTCTGCAGGCTGCCCAGCAGGACCTTGGTGGCCTGTTGGAGCAGCACAACATCAGCCTGGGTACGGAGCCCCCCAACACTGGGGCATGGGGAGCCCTGCACCCCCAGGGCTAAGATGCTGGCTGTTCCCCACAGGACCTCTGGTGACCGCAGTGGAGAAGTTTGAGGAGGCAGCCACGGTGTTGGGCCAACACATATCAGCACTGCAGAAGGGCACCCCCGAGTGAGCAAGGGCTGCAAGCAGGTGTCTGGGAGGGCGGCATCCAGGGCAGGATGCAGGCTGGCAGCTGGGCTGCTGGCTGTAGGGTGACCAGAGGGCCCTGTCACCTCCAGCCCCCTGCAGGTGCGGATGCTCAATGACCAGCTGATGCTCTTGGAACGGGCTTTCCTGAATTCGCGAGCCTTCCCAGAGGAACGCTACTACAGGTGAGCCTCTCCTGAAGCTCTTGGGAGGTGCAGTGAGATGAGGCCGGGTAATGGGCACCCGCCGGAGGGAGGAAAATGTCAGTTTTGCTGGCCTTTAGAGCACAACCCAGTCCCTTGAGACAGTTGGAGAGTCAGCCTCAAAGGATGGGAGGCAAATTGGTGAAGGTCACCCTGGGACTAGAACCTACATCTCTTCGCACCCCCAGTGGAGAGGGGCTTTTGTGCCTAGCCGTATACAGGAGCTCTTCCAGGCTGAAGCTCCCCTCTCTCCTGGCCCCTGAATGGTCCTGATCCTCCCCCATTTCTCCTGTCAGCCATGTGCTCTGGGCACCCCGCACCGGCTCTGCAGCCACGTTCCCGGGCCTGTCCAATGCCTGCTCCAAGGCCATGAACACAGGCCCCGGCTCTGCAGCCTGGGCTGAGGTGAAGAGGCAGCTCAGCATCCTGGTGGTGGCCCTGGAGGGCGCAGCAGCCACCCTGAGGCCTGTGGCTGACCTCTGACCCTAGCCCTCATTCTTCAGCTCCCATCCCCACCCTTTATCCTAACCCTCTCCCACTCCAGTTTTGAGTGTGTCCCCATCTCTCCTGATGCTAGGAAAGGGCACGACCACAGGACCCTCTCAAACTTCTGAGGCAACAGTTGAGGGCCCCACCAGTGCAGACACTTGAAGGGAGTGACAAGCCCCAGATGAAACTTTCCCTCTTCCTGGCTCTTGGTTGGCAGAGGGTGAACAGGAGATAGGGACGGTGGGGATGTCAAAACTGCCAACTGCTCTTGGTGGTGGGTGGGTGAGGATGGGACGCATAATGCCAACCTTAGATGTCAACTCAGAGACCACCAGAGCTACTCCTCAGCGACCAGCGGGGAAACTGAGGCCCAGGGTGGATAGGGCATTGCCCAATTTGGGTTCCTCTCCCCCCACGCCCCTAGCATGTCTCAACTCCTCCCTGCCCTCCCCAAATAAATTGAGCCTAGCTGTTGTCCCTGCAAGACAAGTTCCTTTCATTTATTTATTTATTTTTAGACTTATTTTATTTATTTATTTTTGGCCACGTTGGGTCTTTGTTGCTGTGCGCAGGCTTTCTCTAGTTGCGGCGAGCGGGGGCTACTCTTCGTGGCGGTGCGTGGGCTTCTCATTGTGGTGGCTTCTCTTGTTGCAGAGCATGGGCTCTAGGCGCACGGGCTTCAGTAGTTGTGGCGCTTGGGCTCAGTAGTTGTGGCTCACAGGCTCAGTAGTTGTGGCTCGCGGGCTCTAGAGCACAGGCTCAGTAGTTGTGGCGCATGGGATTAGCTGTTCCGCAGCACGTGGGATCTTCCCTGACCAGGGCTCGAACCAGTGTCCCCTGCGTTGGCAGGTGGATTCTTAACCTCTGCGCCACTAGGGATGCCCAACGAGTTCCTTTTACTGTGTGGGAATCATGAAAAAAGAAACCTGAGCACTTCAGCCCCAGTCCTGGGGCTCTGGGAGACTGCACAGCCCTCCTCATGCCGCAGACTTGGGTCTGTCCACAGCCTCATCTTCCTCCTCTGCCGTGACCACCTCTTCCAGGGTACGCCCTCCAAGCTTGTTCCCCACCAGTACTTGGCAGGTCCCGGCAGGTGGCAGCCCCTCCTCAGTGTAGCGACCCCTCAGGAACACAACTCTCTCCTGTCCATCTAAGGGCAGTCCATGGGCCTGGCACAGGTCCCGTGCCTCCTTGGGCCCATCCAGGGCCAGCAGGTGGACCATGAAGCCCAGAGGCAAGGTCTGGCCTTTGGGGGTGCTCAGGGCACGAGCGAGGCGGGCCAGGGCTCCCCGGCGGGCACGGCCCACATGGCACTGCACGGCGCAGCTCTGCAGGTAGGGCAGGGTCCGGAGCAGGCGAAACAGGCGTGCAGCGTTGCCTTCGCGGAAGGCAGAGTCGACTGCCAGGGCAGTGCGCAGGGCCGGGCAGGAACGCAGGGCAGTGGGCAGCTGCAGAATCTCGTGAAGGGCCTCCACCGAGCCTGTGAGGGCGGGAAGCCTGAATGAGGACGCTGATTCCTTCTGGAGCAGGCCCACCTTCCGTGCCATCCCCTTAGGTCTCCCCCTATCTCCCCTCCCACCTGCTCGGGTCTTCAGCCATGCCACGTCCTCGGGCCCTCCACGGAGCTCATCACCCTACCTCACTCCCCACCCCACCCCCACCTCCCAGTCTGGCCCCGCCCCTCCCCCAGGCCAAGCCCACCCTCCCTCCCCCTTTCCCCTTTGGCCCCTTCCTAAGCCATATCAGAATTTGTTGCCAGAGGTTCCAGAACCCCTTCAAATAGTCTGGGTCCTCATAATAAAGTGAGGCAGTGTCTACAGAGGAAGGAAACAGGCCCGGATAATTTAATGACTTGCCTCAGACTGCCTTAGAGTTTGTATGTAGTAGAACTTGACCCAACCAAATCTGAGTTTTCTGACTTCCAACCCAGTCCTTTCTCCACTGCCCTAGCTGCCCCAAGGTTTGGCAGTTGCTTCTGCCACACCTTCCTCTGTCCGCCTGGTGAGGCAATTATTTTTTCAAATTTTGCCTCTGCTCCTCTTCCAAGGAGAATCACGACACTGGAAACTTGGGTCACTTTTTGTAAACTGAGGCTTCTGACCCATTAGTGGGTTGTGAAGTCAACAGCATTTTATTACAATTAAATAGAATTTATTAAAATGCACCATCCATCCATAGAAAAGATCTAGTCTTGAACCTTTTGTTTCAGATACGTTTGTTAGCATATGTGTTCTTGGCTGCTTTGTAACACTGACTGAACTGGAGGTTTAAAAAAAAGTTTGAAAACCACTATCTAGGTCAACTGTCCCATTCTAACCCCATCCCCTCCACTTTTGTAACGAGAAAACTGAGACCCAAAAATGGGAAGAGACAGGCCAGAAGGTCCAAGTAGGGGCTCGGTGCATCTTGTGCATTGGCTGAGATACACATTTAGGAGGCAGGGATGGAGAGGGAGCTACTGGTGAGGTTTTAAAGCTTCTCCTTCCTTTCCCGGCCTCCACTGTCCTCACAGAGGGCCGCCTGCCCCTTGTTCTATCGCGGGGATCCCGACTCACCTAGGTTATAGAGCAGAAAGAGGCCCTGGAAGGTGGCCTGGCGGGGGTGGGGCCCGGCGCCCAGCGCATAGCAGCGCCGCAGAGAACCAAAGCCCTCCTGCACCTGGGCCTGCAGCAACATCGGGTCCACTGGCCCGTGCGCTGTGCTGGGTCCGAGCCGCGCCACCACTGCCAGCAGCACTGCCAGCGCCGCTTCCAACACCAACGCCGCCTCGACGTCGCCCGCGCCCTGCAGAGCCAGGTCCAGCCGCACGGCGCGCAACCGGTCCGCCACGAAGCTGGCTACCTCCGCGCGGGACGCGTCGGTGCGCTCCACCACCTCGCTGGCCAGGTAGCGCACGGTGGCCAGCAGCACGGACGGCGGACGCAGCTGACTCGGTGGGGGCCGGATCTTCCCGGCGGCCGGCCGGCTGTACTCCTTCACTGCGCGCTGCGGGTCGGCTCGGGGCCTGGGCCCGCGACACCCCGGCGCCACCTCGAAGCGGTGCAGGCGGCGCTCCTTTTCGCGCTGG